>NC_046262.2:47120541-47433859 GCF_009819885.2 Catharus ustulatus | reverse complement strand
CCGGGGTCTGCCGGCGCTCGCACCGGCGCCTCTTACCGCGGGCCTGCTCCCGGGCAGCCGATCGCCGTCGCGCCGCTCTCCTGTCCGTCTCCAGCCATGTCCAAGCCGCCCCCTAAACCGGCCAAGCCAGGTGAGGGAAGGACAGAGCGGCCTGGCCCGTCCTCCCCGTGCGGGGCGCGACGCAGCCCGCTGACACGTGAATGTCTTGGTTTTCGGGTTTGCGCTCAATTGAAGCCTGGGCGAGGGTGGGAGCGGGGCACAGCCGTTCTTCCGTTCCGGACCGCGCCCTGCCGCCATGAACCTCCGCGCCGCTCGCTTGGTGTCGGCGGCGAGGGCTGCTCCTCCCGCCGCTGGAAAGCATCGGCGGCTGCCCTCGGCATAGTGTCTGGCCCGGACGCCGCGCCCGCTCCCACTCGGGAGAAGGCTGGCGAGTGCCTCCAAGTCGGAGCCGTCGCCCGGGGACAGGCTCCCCGTGTGGCGAGCTTGGCAGTGCCCTCTCGTCCCGGAATTCCTGGTGTGCGGCGCAGAGCCGCGGCGCCCAGTGATGGCTCTCGGCGTCGTGGCGTGCCCGGCCGGCGTTAGCCGGCCGGGAGCTGCTTACTTAGCCTGAAATGCACAGGAAACCTTTTACCCTTTTAAGAAACAGCACTGAAATACTCTGAGGTTTGCCTCGTTGTTGCATGGATTGGCAATATCTTAAAATTGGTTTTATAGGCGTACAACATTCTTCGTCGTAAAGGATGGAATCCTCTGTTTTCCCTTGTAGGACTCCTGACAGCTAAACTCTAAATATGCTCTTTGAAATTCTGGTGTCAGTGTGCACATCGCCCTTCCTACTGCATTTAGTCATCGATGTTGGGTTTTGCTCCTCTGGCATTTTGTCAGAAAAATTTACTTCAAAGCTGTTTTTCTGAAAAAACTGGTAGCAACCATAGCTTTTTCTAAAAATGTATTGAACAGCGTTTGGGAATTGCACAGTTTTAAGTCTTAGGATAGAACTGATATTTTTCAGGTAAATATACATACTTTTGTCAAAAATTTAACCATTAGATTTAGGGTTTTGGTTTTTTTTAAGTAAAGAATTGATCTGGAGAATTTAATGGCTGTTTATCATGTTTGTGTATCATCTGTCAGTGTAAAAGCTTGAATTCTTACTTAGAAATTAAAAATCCACTGTGATTTTAATTAAATAGATGAGACTAGTTGATGTCTCCCAAAACAGGATTATCTGATCCCTAGGTACATCCAAATTTCCATTTTTTTTTTGCACTTGGAATACTGTTTGAAATGTAAAAAAAAAATTATTTAATGCTTAACATAATTGAGTATTTTAACTAGACAGCTTATAAAACAAGTTTTGAGTTTGAAGTCAAGTGCAGAAACAGTTTAGACCATTTAAACCATCAGTCTCATCCTGCCTGCAGAAGCAAAATCTGCTGAAGCTCTCTGGCTCTAATTTCATCCTCAGAAGAATTTCCTCTGGCCTGTAGTTTGCTAAGCTTCTTTGAAAAAAAACTTACTTTAAATGAAAATGACAGTAATTAAAGCATTGCAGTTGTGGACCCTTACTGAAAACAATCAGTACTGAGGAAATCTACCGACTTCTGAAAGGATGTGGTGTTTCACAGCTGAGTATGTATGAAAAATGGGATTTTCCAATGATGTTGATAACTCAGTTTTCTGTTTTTCAAGAAGATTATTTAAATTTAATGTAAGATTCTTAAGGAATTAAGGCTCTAGCCCTGCCTAACTTATAGAAGCTCTCAGACTTACTCCGACATGTTGTGTGTCTAATACTGTGTCTCTCCCTAGTCTGACGGGGTGCAGTTTGTGGTGTGCTTGATCTGATAAAATGCAGACTGTTGTCAAAAGGACAGGTTCCCTACCCCCACCATCGCTTTCCTTTCCATTTAGTTATGTGACAAGCTGGTGGTGCTCTAACTTTTTTATATAAGGTTATTTTTATGTCTGTGTAAGGTTATTTTTATGTCTGATGAACTTGCTGAGCTGGTTTACCAGCATGATTGCTTGACACGGCAAAAGAAAATTTGTAGGAGAAGGAAGACAAAGAAAATAAGATTGTCTTGCTAATGACTTTCAGAGCTGATTAAAGGTAATAAGATTAATTTTTCCATATGCCTTACTTTTGAGGAGAGAAAATTTTATGGCATCTGTTGTGTCAAATTTTTTCCAAGTAATTTTCTGAAAGGGATTGCCTTCTAGCATACTTCAAAATATCTCTCTAGTTGCATGTCTAACATCTGTATGTTAATACAGAATACAGATAGTACACCTTTGATACTGTAATCTGATTTCTTAGGGTTATAGATAGATGTTCTTTAAAGACATAATTTTAGGAACTGCATGTGTTTCCATTTCTACAGCAGTGGAAAGCTGTCTCTTTTGGTGGCATTTTGGCTGCGTTTGCTAGAATGTCTTGGTGCCTTTGGTCAAGCTGTGTTGATTTTTCTTCACTGATCACTATTAAGGTATCAAGTCTATAAACTCTGTCAGGAAACAGCAAGCTGACTTGCATGGCTGATAAATTACTACAGGACAGACAAAAGAGAAAGCACAACATTGGTTGCTGTTGTCCATTCCTCTGTGTTTGAGAAATATATGCAGATTGGACAGGGAAGGAAGGAAATATTTTGGTGGAGGAGAAGTGAAAATATATAGTGAAATAAATATCCTTTTTAAAAAACTAAGTCTTCACTGTTTAACTCAGGGATTTTGGACATTACAGTTGGACAGTGCTTTAAAAGTGTGGGGGAAAGGAGATGTGAAGGGGGAAAATTCAACTAGCTGTGGCACTGTCATTTTTTTCAGTATATGAGAGCATTTTTTCTGACAGATTACTTTTCTATAAATCCTGTTGCATGCACAGCATGTAAGGATTTCAGTTACAGAGAGATGGTTTTGCCATCGACAATGTTAGATAATTGTGTTTGTGAACACTTGAGTTAGTCTTTTGGGTCTATAGTCAGCCTTTGGGTAAGGGGACAAGACTGTATAGGGGCTCTAAAAGTCTTTTAACTTAAACAGTTTTGAGGCTTTTTTTTAAGAAGTACTTTGCTTTTGTACTGTAACTCTGCATTGTTACTGTTTTATAGCTGTAGTTTTTATTTAGACTCACTATCGAAAATAAAGGGGAACGGAGTAGATGTTGGAAACAGCAGAAACATACTTTTCTGTCAGCATTATGCAAGAGTAGGGTTTCCCCTCCATCTTTTAAGAAACCTTTGATGTCTCAAACTGTATAATTCTTTGCAATTGGGTATTAATCCTGTTTACAAAAGTCCTTTGAATTTGGTGAGCTTTAATGGCTTCTGCTTAGTTGTCTGCTACTTAAGCAGTGTCTTCTTGAAGACCTGTGTGGTGATGTCTTTTTGATTAGAGCCTTATGTAGTGTGCAGAGCTTTTGGGGAGATGAAAGGGGTGTATCAATATTGTCAAAAAAACAAATTTTCATATTCACAGTAAGGTTTATTGATCCTGGCGTAGAGTTGTCACAACATTTATATTTTATGGAGAAAGACCAGCCTTTGTACCAAGGAAATTAGAGTTTTAAATTATTCCAGTCGAGAGGGAGGCAGGAGGAAACATAAGGATTGAACATAAAGGGTTGCTACCTCAAAGTGGTTTTGTTGACATTTCTCCCACTAGTAGCCATCAGAGTTGAAAGCAGGATTCCGGACATGAATACTTAGTTCGAATCACAAACAGGTTAACCTCAATTCTAAGGTAGGAGCTGTGACAGCATTCACAGGAACAGAGCACTTGCACTGAGTCACATGCCTAAGGCCTTGGCAGTAGGCTTAAATTTGACATAAGTGATGGTGGTTTGGGTTCTTCTGTGCTCAAAGAAAAACTTCTGTTAGCTGAAAAACGTGAGCATGTGAATGTGGGGAGTTACACTGCAGTCATCTGGTCTGAGGGGAGAAAAATGTCAGAGAAACAAACAGTTCCCAGTCTGCTTTCAATATGAATTATAAACTTTCATTTCTGACCTCAAACCTCTTATTGCTGCAAGTTGCTGGGACCTCCAGCAAGTGAAGGCATGCTGGTATTCATAAAAATAAAATTGATAAGAAACAGATTTCAGCATCCGGCTATGACAGTGACATTGTGTTCACTTATATCTTCTGTGAGAACATTTTTACTTCTGATTTTCTGTAATGAAATTATGTTCGTTCCTTCCATTCTGATACTGATTAGTGCAGTCCTGGATACCCCAGTTTGTCATCTAGACTGGTAACAGTCTATCCTTTGCATTCTTTTTAATATGTTCCTAAACAAATTCCTAGTCTTGCTTGCTTGTTTTTTCATTATGCCCTTCCCTCCCTCCCCCAACATGTATTCTCTGTGTTCACTTCCCCTTTCTGATAAGCATTACTTAGAAGTTGAAGATGGTTCTCCAAATTCTGGGGACTCCACCTTTTTCTGTCTCAATTGTGGCAATCCTTAAATGCTGTGTTGAACTCCAATGTGTGTGTGAGCAAAATGCCAAAGTACAAATGTCACTCCTGTAAAAAATATTTCCAGTACTTTTGTACCTGTTTGGAGGCCTGTGTGCAAAGCACCTTGTTTTCCAATTCTGAATGCTACAGGCTTGGGGCAGAGAGGCTAGAGAGCTTCCCACAGGAAAAGATTCTGGGGGTGCTGGTCAACAGCTGACTGAACATGAGCCAACCCAGGTAGCCAAGAAGGCCACTGGCATCCTGGCCTGCATGAAGGGGTGGTGTGGGTAGCAGACAGTAACTGTTCCCTGTATTGGGTACTGGTGAGGCTGCACCTCAAGTCTTGTGCCCATTTCTGAACCCCTCACTACAAAAAAGACATTGAGGAGTTGGAGAGAGTCCAGAGAGCGGCCACTGGTCAGGAACTGGTGAAGTGTCTGGAGAAGGGTAGGTGGTCTGAGGAGTGGCTGGGAGAGCTGGGAGTGTTGAGCCTGGAGGAAAGGAGGCTCAGGGAGACCTTATTGCTTTGTACCACTATCTGAAGGGAGGTTGTAGCAAGGCTGCTTGTTTCTTGTCCCAAGTGACAGGACAAGAGAGAACGGCCTCAAGTTGTGCCATGGAAGTTTAGATTGGATATTAAGGAAAATGTCTTCACCAAAAGTATTTGTCAGGTATTGAAAAAGGCTTTCCTTATTTTCTCCTTTTGGGCCATTTGTTACAGGTAGGGGTTAAAATTAGTAGTTTTCATTCAAGTTGGTTCTCTAGTAACTGATTCTGAGCTGTTTCTGTGCAGCCTTATGGCAGCAAGGAGAAAGGTGGCTGATGAGGGCCCAGGATTGCCTCAAACCATTTAAGAGGCTGATAGACTTATGGTTTTTTAACTAACTGTAGATTACCATAGTCAGTTCTGATTTTCTATGGCACAGAGATTATCTGTCTGTGTACTGCAGGCACTGACAGTGCTTTGTGACACACAGTGAGAAGGTTCATGTTGAGTTAGTTGTTATGATTTTTATAGTAATCTTGAGCTACTCAATCTTAATATAGCTAATCAAAAGATGCTGCATTAGGTAAGTATCTGATTAGTAAGTAGCTGATTAGTAGCATCCTGTTCAAGTCAGTGAGATTCGATTTTGTCTCTCTATGACAGTTGCTAACAAAAGACTCATATCAGTCCAGGGGGGCCAAGGTTGGTAGCTCCTATGAACATTGGCTTACTGCCATCATTATTTTGTTTAAAATATGTGTGTTTTGAGCCAAGGACTTTGTTGGGGTGCTTTTTGTGTGAGGACATAATATTAATCGGCAGCTAATGAATTTCATTCTCTCACCTTTGGTTTTGAAATTTCAGCCTAACACTAACAACACTTGCATTAGTAAGTAATGCCATGCAGGCATAAGTTGATTTTTTGGGTTTTTTTTTCTTTAGCTTTTCATTAGGGGGGTTGAAAGCAAATAAGAGAGAGTGGAGAACGTTTTGGTGGTAGAGTGGATTTTAATGCTAATGTCTGTGGCAGTTTAGAGAAGCTAGAGCAAAAGAACAGAAAGGAAGTGGGGAAAAAAAAGTCACTGTGAGAAAAACAGTAACTCCTTGTTGCTGTGCTCCTTACTTAGCACTTCTTTGGAAGCAAACTTCTGTTAATGGAGCTGCAATTGATTAAAAATAAAACCTCAAAGTTGCAAGAAGAAAACAAAAATCTTACAGTCTAGAAAATAGTGTTTTGGTTTTGTGAGGTTATTTTATTACTTAGCATTATGAGGCACACTGGGTATCTCTCTTCATTACCTTTCAGAAGGTGCATTTTTAGTTTTCTCTGTTTCATTGCTTTTATGCACTTGGGGGAAAGGATCGTCTTAGAATTGTGAGTCGTACGTTTCCCTTCCTCAGAAAAGCTGGAGAATTTTACAGGTAAGTTATTCAAAATAAATTAAATGGCGTGGGGTCAGCCCAACCTGACATTAGTTTTGTGTTGCTAGTTACAGAGAATAGTTAGTTTGACACCTTACCATGGTGCATTGCAGAGGAAGGATTTGGCAAGCTGTGACTTGGAGGTTTGTATGCTAAGAGTATTTATATCTGTTTAGTATGTATAGTAAGTTATCTTTTTTGCTTGTCAACTAGTGGTCTTGTAGATGTTTAATGTAAATTCCTTAAGAAGGGAGAAGATAGTCTTATGACTAAAGTTTGGGGCTTGTGTGTCTGAAATATTACTGGTTAATGTCTCAAATTTGCAAAAACAGAGTGGTTTTTGGTAATGATGTAGAAGATAACAGTCCAAGTGGAGAGAGCATGAGCACAAAAAGATTACACAATCATGACTACAACAAACCAACCCATGTTTATCAAGAAGCTGGGGTTTGAGCCAGATAAGGAAAGAGGTTTATAAGAAGCGTTTTATCATGTCTTCCCTTACTCAACTGGCTCAGGTGTGAAAACTCCTTTCTGTGGTGAAACCTGATGGTATTAATCCCTGCTGGTGGGGTATAACTAGTTCAACTATGCTACTTGAAAAGCAGCTGTCATGTCTTGGAAGGTGCCATAAACCATCCAAAACCCCGACCCTAGACCAGTATCTGAGGCCTTCCACTGGTGGACTGCAGGTGATCCACAGTGTTACATCAGAGAGTGTTAATTTCCACTCCCCCTGCAGAGGTACCTGGGCATTCCCACCTGAACCTGAGCATGTGTTAAAGCATTCAATTTTGTACTTCATGGGTTTTTCCTATGGATCAGGGCTGTGACCATCACTTTGATGTGGACATCACGTGGACATCAAAATTGTTAGTCTTGACTCTGGGCCTGTGGGTGGTGATACCTTTCTATTCTTATCCTTTCTTTCTGTCTTTCTTCCCCTAACTTCTGGAAATATATTGTTAACCAGATGAAAAAATTCCAGTCAAGGCCTTAGTAAGTACCCTGTATCTGGTTAAGATAAAGCTGGCTAAGTTAAAGTTTCTGAAGTGCCTTAATTTGTCTGGATTTTGCTTTAAAATTTCCCTGGTACCTAATTGTACCATAATGTTCTGAAAGGGTGTGTGTAAAGGTTTGTTATTGGAGATTTATGTGGTTTCTCTGGCACACTGCTCTAAATTACTCAAACAACCCTCCCTTAAACCCACCGAGCAAACCAGGACATAACACGACTGCGAAGAAGAACCCTTTAAATCTGTCCCTGTGCTAAGAAAAAGATTTGTTGTGGAATATATCACTGCCCTGTGCCTCCATGTACTTAGCTTCTACATGGCGTACTCCTCTCATTAATTATGCTGAGGAAAAAGTAATTTATGTGTGCCTGGTGCCTTGAAATTTTAAAGAAGTACGTATGTGTTCTGGGTTCTAGTTACTTTGTCCTTTAAAAGTATAAGGTAAGGAGGTACTGTCAGTCAACTTCGGTAAGTTCAAATCAGTGCTAATTACTGGTTCACTGTCCTACCACCACTATCCAGAGGTGGTAGTAAGTGGGGGCAGAGAAAGACTAACTTTTTGCATCTTCAAAAACAAAAATTATTGCCGATGCAAACTCTGTCTGCATGCCTGGAGATAGATATTGCTAGATAAAAGTACTTCCAGTGATTACAGGTACCCATGTGCCTAATAAAATACAATTTCTCTGTGTTTGCAGAGCTGGGATTCAAGTCTAATGTGCTCTTTGCATGCTAACATTTTGTTATTTTAATCTTCTAAACTGAGTTTTTGCATTAGAATTTGGTACCAAAAATGTATTCCAAATGCTGAAGTCCTCTTTAAGGGGACTTTTAAGTTCTAAACTCATAAATCAGCAAAGTAAATAGAGAGTAAATATCCAGAAATTTTTAAAAGATTGGTGCCAATAATGAGTGGTGTTAACTTCAGTACAAGGTACTATGAAATTAACATGAACCATACTTGTAGCTATGTAGATGCAGATCTGTACTTTGTATTTCATCACAGGAGAACGTTTTAGCTTGTTGTTGGTATGTCTGTGATCCCCACAGTTGGACATTTGGAGAAGTAACTCCCTGTTTCACCTTTGTAGAATTTTAAAAAACCCCACAAACAAATAAACAATGAGTTGCCTTTTGTTTGAACAATGTGTCAGCCATACTGTAATCAGCATCAGTATTCCCAGTCTTGTTTGTCTCCACAGGGGTGATAGCTTTAGAAAAATTGTTGGCACATTTGCAGTACGTTAGTATGAAACACGCATGCAGCACACAAATGCATGTTTCCTCCTTTTCCCTGTCTTCTGCCATCTTCTCATTTCCCCTTTTAACATTTCTTACTCTTCCCTTTTGTTGTCTATTTCCTCCTCTTACTTACATTAAGCACTGAAAATTGATGCACGGCGGTTGCAGTCTCCCTAGTTGTTAGTGTGCAATTCTGTCTTGTGTTTTTGTATCTTCTGTGTGAGTAAGCCAAGGGGAAAGGTCAGTACTCCTGTCTTCCATTCTGTTGTGTCATCTCTTGTTCTTTTTTCTTTTATTTTATTTCTTCCTTTACTTTTTGTCATTGTTACTTGGCTTCTCCACAGCTGCAGTTCATGTTTCAAGCTGAAGGTCTCTGGTCCAGGATGCAGTACTGTCCTTGTTCATCATCTCTGTACAGATAGTAAACATCAGTCAGGTTTCATTCTTTTTAGCAGTTGCCACAGTTGCAGTTATTTTTTTTCTGGGGAAAAGGCTTGAGAAGTGTTCGACCTTTTATGTCTAGGAAATGGCTGCTGTGTGAAAGAGAGTACCAAGCAATAAAGCAAAATTGAATTTCTGTTATTAATATTAGGAACTAGAAGGAGCAATTATATATTGGAAAAAAATATGCAGTATCTACATGCACTTGGCAATATGTTTACACAGATTCATTTTATGTTTGTAGTTTTACATACAATTATGGTAATTTCACGACTATAAGGTGCACCCTTTTGACTAAAATTTTCCCCTGAACCCGGAAGTGCGCCTTATAGTCCGGTGCGCCTTATCTGATGGACAAAGTTTGGAAATTTGCCAGACGGGAAGTGCAAGCCCACAACAGTCCCGAGCTGAGCAGAACCCGCCCGGCGGCAGCATCGGGCCAGCGCCGGGCTGGTGCAAGCTTGGCGGCATCGGGCCAGTGCCGGCACGGGGGGAAAGCTGGTGGTGGCGGCGCAGCCTGGGCTGGGGGGAGAAAGCCGGCGGCATCAGGGCAGTGGCGGCGCGGGGGAAAAGCCTGGGGGGGCGTGGGGCTCCCGGCGTGGCACAGGGCGCCTGGAGCAGCAGGGTAGTGCGGGGAGGGAGGGAGTGGGCTGCAGCAGAAGCCGTGAGACCCGGGCACTCCGAGCCACCGCGTGCTGCTGCGAGGCCTGGGCACTCCAAGCCGCCACGAGCTGAGGACACTCCGAGCCACCGCAATCCACGGGTGCTCCAAACCGCCGTGAGCTGTGGACACTCCGAGCCACCACGAGCCACTGCGAGCCCCAGGCGCTTCGAGCTGCCGCGAGCCGAGGGCGCTCCGAGCCGCCGCGAGCTCTGAGCACTCTGAGCCGCCGTGAGCCGTGGCTCCCCCCAGCCACTGCAGCCCTGGCACCGTGGGAGCCCTGTGCCGCGAGGGGGAGGCGGCATCACGACACCTCAGAGCCATGAGGGAGAACGGCACGGTGGCAGCACCGACCCGCAGGGGACAGGCGGCATGGCAGGAGCGCCAAGCCAAGTGAGGGACAGGGGGCAGGGCGGAGCCGCGAGGGGGAACAGCATGGCGGCACAACAGAGCCGCAATGGGGAACGGCAAGGCAGGAGCACCAAGCTGAGGGAGGGAACAGCACGGCGGCTCCGTGGAGCCGCGAGGGGGAAGAGCATGGCAGCTGGAGCAGTGCTGGCAGAGAGGAGGGGGGCTGGAACAGCGCTAGCAGAGAGGCGGAGGGCGAGAGCAGCACTGGCAGAGAGGAGGGGGTGGGAGCAGTGCTGGCAGAGAGGAGGGGGGGCTGGAGCAGTGCTGGCAGGGAGGCGGAGGGCGAGAACAGCGCTGGCAGAGAGGTGGGGGGTGGAGCAGCGCTAGCAGGGAGGCGGGGGTGGGAGCAGCGTGGGCAGGGAGGCATTACTTCTTTGTTACTTTGTTGCGCGCGGCACGGATCCTCCCTGCAAAAACAAAACTGTGCCTTGTAGTCCTGGGGGTGCGCCTTATAGTCCGGTGCACCTTATGGTCGTGAAATTACTGTAGTCAAAAATAAGCCTGATGATAGAGAACTAGAAAAATGTTTTGTCTTGGCAAGTTTGCCTTGACATTGCTGTTGCTGGGGAATATCCAGAGGCATTTGAAAACATAATTTAAGAGCCACCCCAGGGGATGCTGCAAATGGCAGTTGGGTACCATCCTCCTTCCTCAGGGTGGTCAGCATATTCCCCTCCAGAATGTCATTTCTAAAGCCCTTGATTTAACTTTCTAAAATGATGGGGTTTTTGAATAGGATTTTAGATGCTGGGATAATAAAGACAACATCTAGCAGGGGAAAAAAAAGACCAAAAAATTCTAGAGATGATGGTTCTTAATTAAAAATGTAGGGGCTTGTTCTTGAGACCTACTCTGTCTTTACTCACTTAGCTCCATTTAATAAATGGCACAAAACATTACATTTATACAGTTTATTGTACAGTGTAGCATTTGTAGTAAATTCATCAGTTTCTCTGGGTACGCGGAATAGCCTGGACTTAGTGTGACCTAAGCAACCCATTCTCCTGATGGATCAAACACTGCTCCAGTCACAAGTTAATCTGAATAAACACGTATAGTGTAGAACCTATGTGTAACCTACGCTTGCCAGCTTAGAACATTTACAAGTAAATAAACCTACCTGCTTAAGACTTCAGATACCTAATAGTGAACAGTACAGAACAGTCTGCATGATAAAGTCCTCTGGTAAGTCCAATGGACTCCAGTGGTTCAGCTGATTAAATTATGTAACACACATGTTTCTTCTGTGTTTGTACTTCTGTTCATTCAAAATGTACCTTTTGAATTTGTAAAAATGAGTTGTAGGGAAGCTGCTTTTAAAGGTTATGCAATTTAATTTGAACCTCTGCATTAAGGTAATTTTTTTCATGGCTTGAATGCTGCTTACAGTCTCTTTCAAAGTGCCCTATTAAAACATCTGTTAGCCACATCTGCCTTATTTTAAGCATCTGAATAGAACGGGACATCAGTTGTACATTAAATAGGATTTTGTGACCATTTGTCATTTTTCTTTATGAATTCTTTGTTACTGCATTATTTTCCTAATAATGACTGTAAGCATAAGAACATGTTAATGACATTGATCGTTGGTTTGTTTCTTTCTTCTTTTCCTTAATTCTTTGTCATTTGACTGATTTGATGTTAGTAATAAAAGTACTTACAGAATTGTATGAGTGTGTGAGGGTAGATATGAGTGAAATTACTCTTTTCCTCAGAAATCAATGACAACACTTCTGTTGCTCAATGAGCTCTAATGACTATGTTAAATGTGCAGAAGAGGCTACTTACGTGTAACTGATCAGGTAGCCGGTTTCCTTCATAATGCATGTTGCTGGGTTTTTAACTCAGACTGCTGAGTCTCTTCATCATTATTTTCTTTGATTAAGGTATAGCACAAATTCATTCAGCAACCAGCATTAAGCTTAAAGGAAAGGAATGTATTTGGATTTAAGGATGCATTTAAAGGCATGATACTGGTACTGATTTTTTATAATTGGTTTTGTTTTGTTTTGTGTTTTATTTTTAGGGCAGGTTAAAGTATTCAGGGCCCTGTATACGTTTGAGCCCAGAACAGTAAGTATGTCTAGACTTCAGTGGTTTGAAAATTTTATTTTTAACCTTGTCTATAATACTTATTCAGTTCTGCTGTTTTGGACATGTTAGACTCACTGTACTAAATTTTTAATAAACTATTGATGGATAGCCATTCTTAATGTGAATAAAACTGTCTGATAATCATCAGTCTCTTTCAAGAACAACTCTGTTTAGAAGCAGCATGCTTTCTTCTGTAGTATCAGTTATCTTCGGTCAAAGATCAGAAATCTTAAATAATTTGTTTTTACTTCCAAAGACAGCAATGATAGTTGAGACCTAAGAGATCTAGAGAACTGGGACCAACCAAAAAGAGGATGATGTTAACAAACTTAAGATATATTTCACTGCTTCCTTTGCACAGTGCTTTGCTGGAAAGGCCACAGTCTTCTGTATTCTTAATAAAGTTACTGATCTATAAAGTTAGCTGTTAGCAAGTCAAACTCTGGACTGTCAGGCTCTTGTCAAGGTGATAGAGAATTTGAGTTTTGAATGAAGAGGTGAATGTATTCTGACTTATCCAGGCATTTGTTCTCCCTACATACACACATTCAGATATATTTGTTTATATTTTTCTTTCTTTCTTTCTTTTTTTAAAAGCCAGATGAACTGTACTTTGAAGAAGGAGATATCATTTACATCTCGGACATGGTGAGTCTAAGACATCCCACATGGACTGAATACTTCTGAGATGCAATATATCCCATCTGAAATATGTCTCTTTTCTCTGCAGAGTGATACAAATTGGTGGAAAGGAACTTGCAAAGGGAGAACTGGGCTAATCCCAAGCAACTATGGTAAAGTATAGAATATTTTTATTTGGTAATATCCTTCATAATCAGAGAAAATCACTAAATAAAAAGATGTCTTTTCAAAAACAGACCACAGTATTGGTACTTTATAATACTCCACCATGTATTCCAGAATACATCCATCTGCAGTATCAATCACCACTGTATATCAGCAGTGGACAAGTTGTCTCATTTTTTTATGATCCAGGGACAGCTTGAGTTTTGATGGGAAGAACACTTGGATCTGAAAAATAGAGTTTTGTTTGCCTTTTGTTGTTTTGTAGTGAATATATTCTGCCACAGAAAATACTGATTTCTTTGGGTTTGTGCCACATTAAATATCCCATGTGTGTTTCGACTGAATAGAAATTGCTTTTTCAGATTCAACTAAAATCAATTAAAAGCCATGAGTACAGACAACACAACACAATTACAGTAATTTCACGACTATAAGGCGCACCCTTTTGACTAAAATTTTGGCCCCAACCCGGAAGTGCGCCTTACAGTCCAGTGCACCTTATATAATGTACAAAGTTCAGAAATTTACCAACATGGAAGTGTGAGCCGTGGGGGGAGCCAGCATGGCCGTGGCAGCCAGGTAAACGCAGGGCTGCGGGGGCGCGGCAGCCGGGTGGAGGCGGGCCCGCGGGGTCACAGTGCCACGGCAGCCAGGTGAAGGTGGGCCCTCAGGGCCACAGTTCCGTGGCATCCGGGTGGAGGCGGGGCTGCGGGGACGCGGCAGCTGAGGGGAGGCGAGGCTGCAGTGCCGTGGCAGCCGGGTGGAGGTAGGCCTGCAGGGCTGCGTTGCCATGGCAGCTGGGTGCAGGCGGGCTTGGGGCCCCATGGCTGCCGGGTTGAAGTGGGGCCTCGGCCAGCAACCGCACGGGGGAAGCTGGGGGCGGATCCTCACCGCAAAAAAAAAAGATGCGCGCTATAGTCCGGTGCGCCTTATATAATGTACAAAGTTGTGAAATTTGCCGGCTTCCAGAGGTGCGCCTTATAGTCGTGAAATACTGTACTCCAAGTCCCGCCAGAAATTGTAGGCAGAGTTGCAGTTCTCATGATAGATTGCATTACAACTGCCAGTGTGACTTAGGTTGATCCATGTTGTCCCTTCTTCGGTAGGAGACATTATGGTAGCAATGCTCTTATTTCCCCACCCTGTAGTTAGTAGAAATGCATTAATAGAAATTTGAGGCTATATCAAATTTCACTTTAGTTTGTGACTTCCAAATTGACTCTCTCTTGCTGGCTGCCAGAGATTGGAGATCTTGCACTGTTAATATGCAGGAAGACTAGTTTATATATCTTGCATCTCTACATTCCAATTTCTTTTGAGTATTGAAGTGTGTTATATTTAAAATAAACCAAACAATCTGTTAATTCATGTTCCCACTGAGATTATTTGTAAAGTTTCAATTTTAGACTAGGGTAGGAGGGGTAGTGTCTCTGTCTGCACATTTGCAAAAATTCCATGTATAAGCCGAAAATAAGTTATTGCAGATCTTAAGAACAAAGAGTACTAGGAACACATCTTTTGAATTGTGCAATGTGATGCAGTTTGAAGTTTACACAAGAAAGTTTTCTCGGAACTAGTTTCCCATACACTGGAAATTAAAGTGCATCTCACTAGTCTGTCACTCACTTTTCATTTTAGAGTCAAGCATGTTTTGTTTCCACAGGTGTCAAGTACATGAGTCAGAAGTAGTTAGAATTTGCTCTTTCATTTCAGTGGCAGAGCAAGCTGAGTCTATTGATAATCCACTGCATGAAGCTGCCAAACGAGGTATGTTTAGTGTTTTAGTTGGCTAAAGGATTATTTGCTTGTTTTCTACTAATAATAACAATAATAGTATATTTAGAATAAAGATGTTCTACCTGTTTTGTTGTCTTGTTTCTTGGGCAAGTTATTTGGTAAGTTTTACAGCTTTGAAAAGGTGAGATACTGCCTGGTAGATTTGCCATTCAGTCTATACACAGAAGAAGTGTCGTGCTATCCATTTAACTCCTTAGGGGTAGAAAAGTCTTCTGGGAATGGAAGGAAAAATATTTGGTATGATTTAGCATGACTTCGGTATGACTGGATATAACTTGGTATGACTGGTTGTTCAATGAATTATAAATGTTGTTGCTAATTGCTTCTTCTCTTTGTAAGTTCATGGGAGGACTGACACCATTTAGAAAGTACTATTTGCCTGTAATGCTTCTTTTAACTTTCCAAAGGAAAAAAGATAATCAAAACTGATTTTGTCTTTCAGGCAATCTGAGCTGGTTGAGAGAGTGTTTGGATAATCGAGTTGGTGTCAATGGCTTAGACAAAGCTGGAAACACAGCTCTGTATTGGGCGTGCCATGGAGGCCATAAAGGTATTAAAACATTATTTGAAATAATTGTTCTCTGGTTTCCTTGTTACGTTTGTTAGGCTGATTGATGAAATTGCAGTGCTAAATAAGAAAGGCAGGGTTTTTTCCATGTACAGTAATTTCACGAATACAAGCCGCAGCAAGTAGACTAAAATTTTGGTGGAAACCCGGAAATGCGGCTAATATTCGGGTGCGGCTAATTTATGAACAAAAAAGTGATATCTGCCCTTACCTAGTATCACGCCGGTCCAGTCCTGAGCCAAAACAGTCTGAAATCCATGGTTTCCCGGTGTTCCGACGATGAACAAATCAGAGAACAGCTTACTGCCTGCCTGTGGATGACGGCATTACTGAGGGGCAGGGGGGGTATTTTAGCAGGGTGAGTTCCCGTGCCTTGTTCTTTTTCGGCGTGTTCTTCTCTCGGCGTGTTCTGCCCTCGGCGACTTCTTCCGTCGGCGACTTCTTCCCTCGGCATGGCTGCGGAGAAGAGAGCAGCGTACGACGCGGAGTTGAAAGTGAAAGCGATTAACTATGCAAAAGAACATGGGAATAGACCTGCAGCTAGAGCATTCCACATTAATGAATGCATAGTACACAGATGGAGACAGCAGGAGGACGAACTTCGTCTTACAAGAAAGACAAAGAAAAGTTTCCGTGGCCGTAGAGCACGATGGCCAGAGCTGGAAGACAGACTTTACCACTGGATTTCTGAGCGAAGGGCAGCTGGCCGAAGTGTATCTACTGTCGCCATTCGGATACAAGCCAAAGCAATTGCAAATCAATTGCATATAGAAGAATTTAAAGCAGGAGCGTCTTGGTGCTTTCGTTTTATGAAGCGACAGCAGCTCTCCATTCGTACACGGACCATGGTGTGTCAGCGGTTGCTGGCGGACTACAAAGAAAAGGTAACCAGGTTCCAGAGTTACTGCGAAAACAAGATCTCTGAAAATAATATACAGCAGCATTGTATAATTAACATGGATGAAGTTCCCCTCACATTTGATATGCCGTTGATGAGGGCTGTGGAGCACACCGGAACACCGACAGTACCGGTAAGAACCACGGGGAATGAAAAGACGTCATTTACGGTCGTCCTCGGCGTTTCGCTAGCTGGGCAGAAATTACGCCCCATGGTAATTTTTAAAAGAAAAACCCTCCCTAAAGACAGATTTCCAGATGGAATAAAGGTTCATGTTAATTCAAAAGGCTGGATGGATGAAGAGGCGATGAAGATTTGGCTAACGGAAGTTTATGGTGGCACACTGCATAGGTTCTTTAATCAGTTACCGGGACTGCTAATTTTGGATTCCATGCGTGCCCACACGACGAAACCCGTAAAGAAATCGTGAGAAAGAAGAAGTCGGAGCTTGCTGTAATACCGGGTGGCTTGACCAAAGAACTGCAGCCTCTGGACATAAGTATTATTCGTTCCTTCAAGGCTAAAGTGCGATCTCTGTGGGAAGAGTGGATGTTGGAAGGCGAGCATTCCTATACCGACACCAGGAGGCTGCGCAGAGCAAATTACGCTACAGTCTGCCAGTGGATACTGGATGCCTGGGTAAAGTACAGTAATTTCACGAATACAAGCCGCACCAATTTGACTAAGATTTTGCTCCTAAACCGGAAATGCGGCTAGTAAACAGCAGCGGCTAATATGTGAATAATTTTCTGACATTTACAACCTCAGAAGTGCCTGCCGGAGTGCCGACTCAAGCAGCTGCAAAGTCGGCATTTTGCGATTGTTACAAATCACTACTCTGTTGCACCGCGGGTGGAGCCTGGCTGCCTGCAGGCAGCGCAGGGGGCGGGGAGAGAGGAGGGAGAGGTCTTTCCTTCCCTCCTCTGCCACAGCCCGGGGAAGAGATGGGGGGGGCCCTGCGCCGCCATTGCTGCGGCTCAGGGAGGAGGGGGGGGACCCGGGCCGCCCCTGCCGCGGCTCGGGAAGGCGGCGGGGGACCCGGGCCGCCATTGCCACGGCTCTGGGAGGTGGCGGGGGACCCGCGCCGCCATTGCCACGGCTCTGGGAGGCAGCAGGCGACCCGGGCCGCCACTGCTGCGGCTCGGGGAGGCGGCGGGGGGCTCCGTCTCCGCCCGCCGCCGCCACCGCGGGAGTTGGGGGGGCTCCATCCCTGCCTGCCACCACAGGGCAGCGCCGGGCCGTGGTGACCAAGCCCAGTGGCAGCGGTGGCTGGCCCCCAGTGGTCGCGCTGAGCAGCAGCGCCGGGCTGGGCTACCTGGCCCCGTCAGCAGCCCCTAGCGGGCCGAGCCTGCACAGCCCGAGCCGAGCCAGTAAACTTCGCCCTGCCGCTGTTCTGTTACTATTTGGCAACTTTGTTGCACGCGGGTCCTCGCTGCGAATGACAGAGCGGCTTGTACTCGGGTGCGGCTTATTTATGGACAAAAAACGAAATATTTGCCAACATCCAGAGATGCGGCTTATACTCAGTGCGGCTTGTATTCATGAATTTACTGTAACTACCAGAACTATCAGTTGAGGGTTCGCCAAAGGTGACATCATTCCTGGACTGACCAGCAAAGCCATGGAGAGTACCGAAAGTGATAACTCTGACGGTGAAGGTACGGGCGAAACCGCCTCACGTTCGCTGGATCCCACCATTGCCCAACTGCTGGTTTCCGATATGGAGGACGAAGACTTCGACGGTTTCATGGAAGATGAAGCCGCTGATGAATGAAAAATGAAACTGTTTAAAAGTTTAATAAAAGTGTGTGATATTTTTCTGTATTTTTTAAGTGTTTTCAGTTTTCTGCGGCTGCGCGGTTGGCCATCCTTGTGCAGCTGCGTGGGTAGCTGGGCTCGCACGGAGGGCGGGGGCGGGGGGCTGAGCGAGTGGGGGGTGGGGCGGCACTTGCTGAGCTCACAGGAGAGGCGGACTCGCGCAGATGAGCGTGGGGAAGATACGGCTCAGCTTGGAGCTCGGCCGCTCGCCCACGGGGCTGAGCGGGATGGCCGTGCCGGCGTGGAGGAGTGGCTCCGCTCGGTGCTTGGCTGCCCACCCGCGCAGCTCAGCGGCTGTTTAAAGGCAATGTGGATCCATTGGGAATGCTCATAAAATGACCACACTATTGTGCGTGTCTTTTTCGGCTTGTAAATAAAACTTGCAGGGAACTGTGCCGCAGCTATTGTCCGTGTCTTTTTTCTCTTGGAAACAATGTTTCCGAGGTCAGCAGTAAGCCAGTAAGCCCCGGCAATCCGCGATCGTGTTACTAAATGACGACTTTGTGCACCATTCGCCGTGAACGAAAGTGCGGCTAATGTTTGGGGTGCAGCTTATTTATTGACAAAGACATCAACATTGCTGACGCACCGGAAGTGCGGCTTATACTCTGTGCGGCTTGTATTCGTGAATTTACTGTAATTCTATTTCTTGTTAATAAAAATCAGGCTAGGAGAGGGATTCAGCTACATCATGTGCTGTGTATTTTGTTGTTGCTGTTGAAGCAGGCATGCTCATTAGTGTAACTTAGAGGCAGAGTAGAAGAAAGATCAAAAAGAATTGTGGTATTATTTGGGGTATTTAATGCAGAAACTTTTTTTGTGACTAGTTGTTGTTTGCCCGATGCAGTCTGATTTACAGATTTTCGTTAGCTGATTTGATTGGTCTTTCTTTGAACCTTAACTGTGATGAATGCAAAAATAGCATAATTCCTTTCCACTAAATTCTTCTTTTATCGTCTCTCCCTATTTTCTGCAGATGTAGTAGATGTCCTGCTTACCCAGGCAAACCTAGAGTTAAACCAACAGGTAGGTTGAACCAATAGACCCTTAGAGTAGAGGTGTGATGTTACTCACCTTTGGCAGAAGCTGAAAGGTTTTTTGCTGCATTTTTAATCCTGTTGCTTTTCCCTCTAACTCCACAGAACAAATTGGGAGACACAGCTTTGCATGCTGCTGCATGGAAAGGTTATGCAGATATTGTAGAGATGCTGCTGGAAAAGGGTAAAGATCTTCACTAAGGTTTCAATAATCTGTGTGCAGACTAGACTCCTGAATGTTTTTAAATTTGTATTTCTCAAGTCTTTCCATATAACTCAGGTACAGTCATTAGCCAGCTCAGCTGTCTGACTTGCAGGAAAGGTCTTGCAGTAAATTCTGGCAGTTGTTTGAAAGGTAGACATCTCACCTGTTCAAGATAATTTCTTCCTGCTTTACAGACAAAATTAGGCACTTAAACCCCAGAACAGCAATGACATCTGCTTCATAAGAAGGAAGAGCAGCCAGGAAGTTCCGTGATCCACTGTAGCTTATGCTACAGAGCACCCATAGTTTTTGGTCTGCTTCAGAGCAGTCAGTAGCTCAGATTACTCTATCCATTACTGTTCTACACACATTAGTGAAAAAGTTTCATATCATAATGACATTGGTTGAGAAATAACTGGGATCATGATTCATGATGAAAATTGTCTTCATGAAGGGGCAAGAACAGACTTGAAAAACAATGAGAAGAAACTGGCTTTAGATATGGCAACAAATGCAGCTTGTGCTTCCTTGCTTAAGAAGAAACAGAGTGCAGGTATTTCTTATTTTGTTTTTCTGATAATTTTACTTTTGGAGAATTAGTATTTTAGCCAAACACCAATATACTGATAACCATAAATGCATTTGGGAGATACGTGGGCTAAGAATTTTGTTTGGAAGTGAGAGTGTTTGCTTGAGAGGGTTAGTTTATCGGTATGATGTGAACATGGTTTCATATGCCACCTTGTGTCAGCAAGAGGCAAAAGAGGTCAGAAGGTGTGAAAATAACAAGGGAAGAGATGAAAATAGAAGACAGGCTATTCAGGCAAAATGAAAGCAAAGATGGAAACTATTTTAAAAGTAGTATGCCTTTACAAGACTAAAACAATGTACTTTCTCCATATGCTTCTCTGTTCCTCCAAAATTAGGCCAAACAAGCACCAACATATCCTTTTCTTACTGCTAATTTTTTTTTTTTTTTACTTTCTTATTTCTATGTGTTTCTGAGTGACTGTCTAACAGAGAAATAAGGAAAGAATGCTTTCAAGTATTAATCAAAATGGTCTCATGGCCTCCCACTGTGTTAATCTCCTAATAGTATAGTGTCTATGTCCAAAAGAGTTAAGGATGCTATTTTAAAAAGCTGAACAAAGACTGGGTTGTTCAGTATTGTGTAACTACTATTGCCTGTAGCTTTCAGAAGGTTTAAGTTAGGATGGGAACGCTAAGTGAAACAAGAAATTACAGTAATTTCACGATTATAAGCCGCACCATTTTGACTAAAATTTTGCTCCTAACCCGGAAGTGTGGCTTACACTCAGGAGCAGCCAATATATGAACAAATTTCAGAAGTTTCCCAACCCGGAAGTTTGAGCCCATAGCAGCCCCAAATCGGATCCTGCCTGGCCCCGGGCGGCAGGGCAGTGGCAGCACAGCAGCAGCGCTGCTCAGCCCCAGGGGGCATGGTGGTGGCACTCCACAGCCCAGGGAGCAGGGCGGTGGCGGCGCTACCCAGCCCCAGGAAGCGGGGTGGCAGCGGCCAGGGATGCCGCACCCCCGATTCCCAGTGGCACAGGCTGGGAATGCCATGCCCGTGCTTCCTGGCGACACCAGCCAAGCATGCTGCTCTCCTGCTTCCAAGCGGCAGCAGCACGTGGGGCCGGGGCCGCTCCCTGGTGGCCGCCCTGAGTGGAGCCGAGCCAGTAAACCCTGTGATTACGCGATTCTGTTCTAATTGGCAACTTTGTGAAAGTTGCACACAGATCCTCGCTGTGAACGAAAGTGCGGCTAATAATACAGTGTGGTTTATATATGGATAAAGACCTGAATATTGCCCACACCCAGAACTGCGGCTTATAATCAGGTGCAGCTTGTAATCGTAAAATTACTGTACTTGAAAACACAGCCAGGGTTACAGTTGGTTTTGGTGGGATATGCAGTACAGCAATTGCATCATCACAGGACTAGTGAGAAGAGAGCAAATGCCAACCAGTAGGAGCCTAGAGGTTATGGTAATTAAATGGAGAAATAGCTGACTGCAACTTCAGACGGCCCAAAAGAGCACTTGTAGCAAAAATATTGTCTTGCTCTTTAGCAGAGAAAGGGTAGAAGTCCTACTGTGTATGTGTGTGTGCATGTATGTATATATGCATTCATTCATACATATATAATATCATAATTATATACACGTATGTATATATAAATATTTATAATTATATATATAATTTTTTCCTAAAGTTATTTGATCACTGTTAGGAACATTTCATCTTTGCATGTTGATTGTAGACAGCTGGTACAGGTGTTTTCTCTGTTCTGATGTCCCAATAATTATACTAATGCTTTATTTCCTGATATTAAGTAACTAATCTACATAACTAATCTACTTCTTTACTCCCTTTAAATTAATTTTGTTTCAATGACTGATTTTTTGTCCTTAGTCACCTCATCTATCACTAGTCTCTGGTAATGTCGCATCATCTTTTTTTGCTTGCCTTGATGTAACAGCTGATATTCTCAGTCTAACTGCAGTTTCAATATTAGTATCCTTGTTAGTTTTTCTGTCTCAGCTTGGCCTTTTATAATATCTGTGACACCACCACCCGTATACTTTTCTTGCATGTTATATTTTCTTGGTTATTTTCACTAATTTAATTTTTCTGTCTCTTGGGTCTACATTTAAGGATTTCCAATGTCTGGAAGTGAAACATTGTTCTTTTTCAGAGATTCAGTTCTGTATCGGCAGTCTTCTCTTGCTGATATTATAATCCATCTCTAAAATTGTTTTATGGAGGAAGCTTACTTTTCTCCACTTCAATGTTCAGATTTGTTTTACATGTACAGACAGATATTCAAATATCAATTGCTGAAGTACATTCTAAAAATTTTATTAAAATCGTGTCGTAAAAATGCAAAAAGATGGTGTTCATTGTGCTGCTAAGCAAGGGAACAGAAGAAATGTAATTTTTACTCTTTTGAGTGTGGCCCCTTGAGCATAGGGCTCTGCAGTTTCTTTTCTTCCTGTTCTCCCTTTGCTGCTTCTTCTCCTGAAAAAGAGAAGCATTATTTTTTTCACTTAGATTTCTTTTCACAAAACGGTTGAGCAAGTTCATTTTAAACTTAATAATTTTTCATTCGTTCCAGAAATCTAGGATGACATGGTTATCACTTCTGTGAGTCATGTCAGTCTTGTTACCTCTGTTCCTGGTATGTTTAGTATTTTTAAAAAATTTTGTTTCTTTCCAGGTGCAGTCCGAACATTGAGTAATGCTGAGGAATACCTTGATGATGAAGACTCCGATTAGCTTTTTTAACTTAGTGTGTAAAACTATAACTTGCATTGTCTCTGTCATTTTCAAAACATATCTTCACAACTGTAAAAATATCTCACTTAGAGTATCGCAGTATAGCATATAAATGAGAGGGTGAAATCATGTTTTGCAAAGGAGTAATCTTCATAGCCAGAAGACGTCACATTTTAAATCAGAGTGCCTTTTTGGAATTATCACAGAGAAAATGTGGCACACCTTTATCACTGAATGGGCAGAGGGCCGTCTTCTAAACTCACACGTTTCATCTCAGGCCTTCCCAGCAAGTGCCTTGTATCTCTGGAATACTGAAAGCTCCTTGTGGGACAGCAGGACACCACTGCTAACATTTCCCCAAATCTCCCTGGGTATGTGTTCCTTCATGCAGCTAATACTGACAGTTCGTAATGGCTGGCAGGCATAAATGGAGATGCTTCTGTAGAAAGGGGCCACTGTTTGCCTTCATGGGGGACAGCATTACAAGGTTTGATTTCTAATTTTGGTAAAATTCTTTCGTTTCCCTCCTCTGGCCCTCTAAGTGAGGTGCAAAATGACCTGAGACAATCGGCCTCAGGAATGCTTTGTCTTCTCTATTACTGTGGGTAAAATCCCTGAAATGTTAAGCATATGAAATGCTTGCTTAAGTCAGGTTTGCTTTAGAAATTCACTTGGACTTTGTGGCTTGATTATTTTGCTTTTTAGAGTGTATTATGCTGAAACTATTTGTAGTGAAAGTAAGACAATATTTTTCTATTCTATTTATCTTGCCCAATTTTTTTTAATACTGATCTCTTGCTTTTTTTTACTGATCTCTTGCAAGTGCTCTTACGTCTTGTCCTAAATTACTTCAAAGTTTATGTTTGAAGTAATGAGGGAAGATGTGCACCAAATATACCGCAGGTATCTTTACAAGAGATTCCTGAAGCTGAGTGAACATTTTTTAAATGTATTGCTGCTTCCTGTGAATTAAAGAAAAATAGAAAATAAATTTAGCCACTTTCAAACTTCTCTGCAGAATTAAAAAATAGTATTTTCTTCAGATTGCTCAAGTAGCTGTAGCCGAGTATTGCACATTACTTTCTTATTTTGATGGTAAGTAAATGTTATAAGTATTTGAGATACAATCTCATTTTCAATTTTTTGTTGCTAACTTCTCTAATAGAGATTTCTAACAAATTCATTCTCACACAGCAGTGTGTGATACTAAAGCAAAAAACCCCCCAAAAAAAACCTCAAAACAAAAAAAAGCAACCAAAACAAAAAAAAATTAAAAAAGAAAAAAATATGAAAAAAGAGCTCTTGTAAAAGACTGGGGATAAATAAAAAACTCTTGTGAAAGTCTGGGGATAAACAAAAATCACACTAAGTATCTAAGCAATTTTAAAAAGTCTAGAGCACTCCTAATTTCCTATTTGAAAAAAGTACATTGAGACATATTTTTAATTTTTATCATCCTGGAAAGAACTAGTTGCCAGTAAAGCTTGTTAAGCTCTTATCAAAGAAGGCAGTGTTTTGTTGACCAGAACTGTTTTAAGAAGGGGACATTGCACAAGCAGTCATCTACAGATGTAATTCTAAACTGTTTAAATGTAAAAACCATAGAACAAAATGTTTTAGCCCTATGCAATACTGTGGTTAAATGAACAGTGATGTTTTATTTTGTGTGAACTTGAAGGCTTTAGAGGGAAAGAAATAAAAACCGAAGCAACCAATTTTTTCTCTCTAGCTTTCATTAGAACAGTTGTTGAACATAACTCATAATATTTAAGACAGTTCTGCTTCACATTTAATCAGCTAGCTCTTTTAGTAGCTCAGCCTTTTATCATAGTTAAACCACGTCTCCTGCTGCATACTGTTGATTAAAATGATGCCATTTCAAAATGCAAGCGTTAAAGTCCTGTAATGAGAGGCAGGAAGGTTCAGGTATCTGTTACATGAGTCTTTTTCCTGCATAAACAAATCTCACAAGCTTAAAATTCAGTGTCACAGGACATGGCTCACTGTTTTTTACTGTTGAGCTTTGGAGGCAGAATCTGTATTCATAAATAACTCTTAATGTCTTCTGCTGCCATGGGTTCAGCAGCCTACAAGGAAGATGTTATGCTCATGTCTGTGTAATTAACAGCTGCCAGAAGACCCTGTGTTTTTCTGCAGACAGATCTAAGTGCTGCACAGGAATGGTGACAGAAGCACAAGTTGAGCCCAGGGATTGCATCCAAAGTTCTTGCTGGAGTGTCCTGAAGGAAGCACATTTACAATCACAAGGCACCTAGGGAGTGCTGTCATTTGTTTCCAGGACAAAAAATACTGCTTTTGGTTTTTTTCCTACAACTTTGTTTTTCTTTATGAAGCTGTCTATTAATCTTGTGAAATACAAATCACTGTGAAAGCTTTCAGGCAATAAATTACTTTTTGTCTAACTCCAGGAGTAAAGTTTTGATTTAAAAAAAAAAACAAAAAAACAAAACAACACAAACAAAAAAAAAACAAAACATGCTTTATAGCTAGAAAAAATTGCAGCTGGAGTAAGCTGATATGACGTCTTACTAGTTATGCAAACTTCCTTCCACTGCTTTTCTTTAATGATTATACCACTACAGACTTATATTTAAGACTTTTTCCAAAAGCAGGTACATTAAGGTGTGTGACAGTAAGAAAAACAAGTTTTTTGACAGCAGCAAAGGAAAGTTTTCAAGCTCATGGTATCTTAGAACTGAACATTAAAGGATATTCTGTCTTGCATACTTCTGGTTGAATTAATGTGTGTGCCTTTCTATTGAAAATCAGCTGTGTTCCAGTCAGAAATTTTGTGCTGATAGGGAATAGAAATTGTTTGTGTTGATTTGAGGCTCTTTGAAACTAAATTAGTAAATTTTTGGTTGGCTTCGTCAGAGGAATCAAGTGCTTGATCCCTGTTTTGTAGAAGAAAAAATGGGACATTTCTTGCATTGTCTTTAGTATAGTTCTTGAATTCTTGATCAATTTCTAGTTAGTATACTGTTTTTCTAAGACAAAGCCCATCTTACTGAATTCCATTCTTACACATCTCATATACTGAAATGCAATTTGCCTAAAACAGTTAAGGTCACACCGAATGTTTAAACTTAGTGGCCCATTTTCTGACAAAGTCTCCAGCTTTGAAGCCTGACTTGTAATTTCTTAAGACACTAATGTGTTTCTTGTGTTTAAGTTTTATATCAAGGGCCAAAGATAGCTGAAAGTAAGTTAGCCTGACCTTGTGGTCATTTCATTTACACGCTAAAAGTCAGATACTTGAGGATACAGCACACATCAAAATTTAAAATTTGTTTTCAGTCAATGTCACCTTCTAAGGAAACCATTGAAACCCACTACAGAACAAAGTAACAAATAATGGGCCACCAGTCATCTGCTTCATAAGACAGATAAAAGCTGAAGTTACTAAAAGTGTGTCAGGACTGTATTAGACAGCTATACTTTGATCTTACCAGGAGACAAACAAGAAGAAATGGTTTTGAAGAACTTGGAACAGAAATCTTCATAAGAAAAAATCAATATCCTAATTTGCTAAATAAATAAAAAGTCAACAGCTGGGTTGTTTTGGTTGTTTGGGCTTTTTTTAAAGCTACACATTAAACCAACAGAAGGTAAAAATAAGACAGTATTACAAAAGCAATTCAGAAAAAAAGTTACTTTGCATTTCAACATCTGAAGGAGTGCTGGCGGTAGCTGTCTGTAGCAGAAAAAACTACCAAGTGCCCATTTACCTGCTGTAAATACCTGTTGAACGCCTGTTGTTTCCCAGCTGAGAGTTGATGCTGAAAGTGATGTGTCCCCCGTGCAACCTTTGTCAGAAAGCCACATCATTACAGTAATTTCACGACTATAAGGCGCACCCTTTTGACTAAAATTTTTCCCTGAACCCAGAAGTGTGCCTTATAGTCCGGTGCGCCTTATCTGATGTACAAAGTTGCAACATTTGCCACGCCGGAAGTGTGAGCCATGAGCCATGGGGGGAGCCAGAAGTGCTGCGGCAGCCGGCTGGAGGTGGGCCAGGGGGCCCGCGGCGCCGCCCCCGTCGGGTCCAGGCGGGCCCAGGGGCCCATGGCTGCCAGGTGAAGGTGGGCCCAGGGACCCGTGGCGCCACCCCTGCTGCTTGTAGGTGGGCCCGGGGGCCCATGGCTGCCGGGTTGAGGCGGGGCCTCGGCCAGCAACCACACAGGGGGAGCTGGGGGCGGAGCCTCGCTGCAAAAAAAAAGTGCACCTTATAGTCCGGTGTGCCTTATATGATCTACAAAGTTGCAAATTTTGCCAACTGCCGGGGGGTGCACCTTATAGCCTGGTGCGCCTTATGGTCGTGAAATTACTGTACTTAATCTTCTAAGTAACCTCCAGTCCTCCACACCATTACTTAATCCTCCAGTAACCAAGGTTACTGGCCTATTTTTGGGGTCTGTGGAGCAGTCCATAGAACACCAGAGAATTCTCCTGGAAGAGAATCCTCTGTGACATTGTGGCTTTGTTAACCTATGAGCAGTGCCATTGGGAAAAATAGTGTGGTCCTGGTAATGTCCACTCTCACAGTTACAAAAACAGGGCTGATTCCTGTGGTTGTGAGCAACTGCTGAGATCAGGGGCATTATCTTGCAGAGATAATGGTAATTTAGGTGGAATTTTTTTAGGTAATTGTGCATTATCACAGAACTTGCCAGGGTAGCAGCACTCAGTTGTTACATGTGTTAAGTTTATGCAGCCAGGAAAGGGTCTGTAACTTCCACTGTTCCCTTGCAAGTTACTCCTTTCCCTGAAATTCTGAAGCACACATTAGAGTAACTGTCTGTTCTATTCTTTCTTCCTCTCTATCCAGAGTTGGACTTCTAACTTTAAGGAAATTTAACAAGATTTAATATAAAACAGGTATGAAGACACAAAGTGCCGCAAGAAAATTGGACATTTGGAAGTTTGTTACAGTCATATTTCTGATTTGAAATCTTAAGCAAGATTCTGGAATCCAGTGAAGATACATGGGCAATGGAGGACCTCTGCTTTTAAGCTCAGTACAAACCTGTATTTGTTTTCTTCATTTACATTACTTAATAGAGCGTATTTTTCCTCACAGATTTACTGCAGCCACACTACCAATTACTTTATGTCTACAGGGACATGTTGAAATTAATCCTGAACCATCTTCAGCCATGCTCAACATAATAAAAATCAAATCCTCAAAATTCATGTTCACTTTTAATGTGTCTTTCCTGTTCTACAGACTTGTACAGCGCAAGTAGTTTCATAGTGTTAGTAAATGACTCAGACTTTCTTAATTGAAGGCTCTAATTTTATCTTTTCATATAATTTCCCTTTTATGGTAAGATGTAGTACATTTCATATAGTCTGAAATTCATTAAAAAGCAGTATATATTCTTCTAAGTCTATTAGTTTTTCATTTCTCTTTTATTCCTTTTGTTAAGATTTCTAATTAAGCCATTTTGCTAGAAAATCCCAGCTGCTTAGCTATGAGTTTGAAATGGAAGAAGAATGAAGAAATTAAAATATATCTGGCCTATATGCACTTTCACTGAAAGTAAGACCAGTAAACATTTTGTTAACCAAAACATGATAGACCATAGATTGAGTGAGTAGTGGGCATTGTAATTAAGAGAAACTTAGATTGATTAGAGCTGTGAGGATGCATTTACTCTAGCTTTAACAACTGCCATCTAAACAGAGAATGTGGCCAATTCAGTTACAATTCTGAGAGTACTTTTCTAAAACTTTGTTTCCACACAGAGTTACAGCAGTGGAAAGTCATGGTGTAATACAATTTCAACCAAATTTCATTCTGCTGAAGGATTATAGAGTACTCTCTAGTCAGACAAGAATAATTAAAAAGTTCAAATCACTTCAGAGGCTTCACCACAGCAAATACTTTCTCATCTGTAGGACAATGTCAGAAGAGGAAGAGTTTGCATAGGCTTCTTCCAACTAGTGCTGAAAGTGTTTGAAGTACTTCCAGTAGGTATGGCAAGATCATACAAACTAAAGGAGTTTGAAATGAAAAGCTATTATTACATGGGAGAAAATACGTTGAAGGGGTCTGGCGGTGCTCATATTTAATTAGGAGTCATTTCCATTCAGTTTTAACTAAAGCCAACCTACACCAGACTCAGCTTCAGCAGTTTTGTAACCACTTAGAGATTCTGGGTTTATTTATGTTGTTTTAGGGAACTCCAGTTTAGTTGTATGTTTCCATTTTATGGGCTGTTAACTGAGCTCTGGCTTTGCACTTTTCCTGGTTACACCAGTTGCTGCAGCCTAAAAGCTTAATTCTTTCCATTTCAGTTTAGTACTTGGTACAAATGCAATTTAATATTATTGTGCTAGACTTTGCTTTCCATTTGTTGAAACTGGATGATTGACTGAAGTGCACTGTAGCCATATCCTCACTGCAGTTAAAAAGTATCTTGAAATTTAAAGAAAAAGGGAAAAAAATCTTAAACCTAGAGCATAGAAATTTATGTGTCAGATGCAAAAAGGTGAGAGTGCAATATGAATCTCTTTAAAAATACAATAAAAAGGCACACTATTTAAGTACCTACACACTGTACAGAAAGCCTGAAATTTTTCTTAACCTTGTAATGATTGTATAAATTAAAAAGGTTGTATAATTCAGGTATGCATATATCTATTTTGGCTTTCTTAAATTTAGTTTAATTTAGTTTCTTAAATTACCATTTGTCTGAAGTTCCTTTATGATTTCCAAGATGTGTTTGCTTTGGCCTTAAGTTAGAAAAAAGAATTTCAATCTCATGTGAGAGAAGTAAAAAAAAAAAACTTTTTTAATCTGGTATTTTTTACATACCTGTAACTTAATGCTTGGAAACATGATTTGGAAAAAAATCTGCTTTGTACTTCATGTATTAAGACACAAGCTGAAAAATTCTGCTTCTTACAAAGTAAGTAAGAGCTGTTGAGCATTACTAATGTCCAGTAATTTCATGACTATAAGGCACATTTTTTGCCTAAAATTTTGACCCAAACCTGGAAATGTGCCTTGTAGTCCGATGCGCCTTATATATGGACAAAGTTCAGGAATTTGCCAACCCAGAAGTGTGAGCCGCGAGCCGCAGGGGGAGCCAGCAGGACCACGACTGCTGGGTGCGGGGGAGACTGCTGGGTGCGGGGGAGCCCGCGGTGCCACAGCTGCCAGGTAAAGGTGGACCCGGGGGTCCGTGGCTGCCAGGTGCAGGCAAACCAGGGACCCACAGCGCCACGGCTGCCGGGTGGAGATGGGGCCTCGGTCTGTAACTGCACGGGGGGAGCCGGTGGCAGATCCTTGCTGCACCTTATTGTCCAGTGCGCCTTATATATTGGCAAAAGTTTGGAAATTTGCCAACACCCAGAAGTGCACCTTATAATCCAGTGTGCCTTTTAGTTGTGAAATTACTGTACTTCCTGCTTCCCTGTGTGAGAAGACGGTTTGAACCAAACCCTTGTTTGATACTGTATTACTGATTTTTGTTCCTAAATATCAGATCTTTATTATTTAATCAATTATTTTCATTTTGTTTTAAGTAAAGTTATATGAACTAATGATTTTTTGCTTGCTGGGCACTGAAAATTGATCACACACCTAACCTGATCTGTCACTTCTACCACTTTCATTATCTTTTGAATGGATTTTGCTAATGAGCTAAGTGATTTCCTCTTTGGGTTCAAAGAGCAAAGCTGAATTCTTTTGCTTTCCATATCAAGTCTACAGACCTCACTACATTCTCTAGTTCTGTTTTCTGTGTCAACCAGACCCTGATCACTATACTCTACAAACAAACTCACTGTCTGTGCACAGTGGCTCCACAGTCAGGTTTTGCAAAGTGCAGCTGCAGCGAAGGACACTGAAGCTAAAGAACAGTGCCCAGTCTCTCGATTTCTTATTAGGGGTGATGTAACCTCCTTAATGTAAAAATATGTACATACTAGACAGCAAAACCTGATTTGTACAGCAACATCCTGATTGGTTCTCCTGATAAAAATACATGTCTAGATTTCCCATATTGAGCAGTATTAATAAATATAAACACCTCAGTTTACATAAATGTTTAAATTGCAGTGAAACTTGCTAATTGTGATTGAAAAAAAGATCCAGGCTCTTCACAAAAATCTGTTAAACAATCCTTCAGTAATTTACTTTCATTTCACTAGATAAATGTGTCTTTGCCTACTTGAGTGATATTCTCATGATCCAAAGTTGTAGTGAATGCAAAGCAGGATGTGTAATGAAGTGTAACCAATAACTACATTTGCAGACTTGGAGCCAAGTCCAGACATGATCTGAAGTCAATCAAATTGTTTCTACTACTCTTACAAAATAGCTCTTTTTCCTTTAGGTGTATAATGCTTTATATAAATACAGTAATTTCACGACCATAAGGTGCACCGGACTATAAGGCGCACCTCCTGGGAGTCAGCAAAATTCGCAACTTTGTAGATCATATAAGGCGCACCGGACTATAAGGCGCACTTTTTTTTGCAGCGAGGCTCAGCCCCCAGCTCCCCCAACACGGTTGCTGGCCGAGGCCCCGCCTCAACCTGGCAGCCATGGGCTCCTGGGCCTGCCTGGACCTGGGAGGGATGGTACCTTGGGCCCCTGGGCCTACCGCCACCCGGCAGCCATGGGCCCCCTGGCCCACCTCCACCCGGCTGCAGCGGCACTGCCGACTCCTGCCACGGCTCACACTTCTGGGGTGGCAAATGTCGCAACTTTGTACGTCATATAAGGCACACCGGACTATAAGGCGCACTTCTGGGTTTGGGGAAAAAATTTTAATCAAAAGGGTGTGCCTTATAGTCGTGAAATTACCGTACCTTTCTGTTTAGCCTAGGGAATGAAGAAGGAAATAGAAAAGAGACATAAGAGCCATGACTTGCTTAGGTTTTTGGTTAATCAATTTCCTGCTCCCCAATGCTTGGAGATGCCTCTTTCCCTAAAACAAGATAAAACCACTTTTTCTACTAATTTGATTTCCAAGCTGTCTAAAAATTACTTAAGAAGGCTACTTAGTTCTTAGCTTTAAAGGCAGAAACAGACATAATTTGTAGACAAGACAAGTCACTGCATTCTCAATTATCTTAATATTATTGACATATGCAGTAATATTAATATTATTGATGTATGCAACCATTTGACACAGTTGTAATGCTGCAGACACTTAAGTGTGTTGAATTCTCCACTAGAACTCAAGGGTGATTCTAATGGGATTCTGAAGGAGGATTTGGCTGGTTTTTATCAAGCATCAAAAATCTGAATTAAAAGTTTGACATGATCTGCTCGCCCATCGTCAGGACCACGCACACACACATCTCCTTCCCATGATGTAATGTGCAGTACTGCTTCACCCCAGTTCTAGAAAAAAACATTTTTTTCTGCTGCACTTTTCTTATGTGCATGTTAATATTTGTGTTCTCATCCAGAGGCCTTTTGAGAAAGACAATAGACCATGGCCGATACGAATTCTGAGTTCTAAGGAATCATGTCAAGATGCTAGAGTAAGCACAGCACCAAGTGCTGGAGAGCCAAGAGAGTTACTTAAGGAAAAACAATAACATGGACATCATAATTCATTGATTTTAGAGGCCATGTTGAAGTATTTTCAAATTCCTCAATATGAAAGACTATAAACATTCTTAATGGTGAGTATTTAAAACTTGAACATAATCCTGACCACTAGAAAATTCCAGGGAGATAGAAGCAAACTAGAGTGTCCACACATAGGAAGCAGAAGCAGCATACCAGCAGTAGAGCTGCAGAAATTTGATATGATGGAATTTTCCAGTAAAGCCCTGGATGTCTCATTAAATTGATGTTGCTGTTTGTGAAAAGGACCCATTTTCAGAAACAGCATATTTATTTTCATACTATATATAATTTAATGTTGCATGATGTTCAAATATAATTACAGTGTAAGGTATGCCTCGCATCTCAGAAAAAGGTCTATTTTGGCAAATCTTTTAAATCCCAACAACTGCATAAAAATAGCTTTATCGGAATTTACAATTGCAGCTGACAAGATCAGTGGCTGCAGTAGCAAACTTGTGAAATTGTAAATGATGATGCCATTTCCTATTAATAAAGATATGTTCATATGAAGTGGTTTTTAGAAAGCAAAATTATGGACCTAGGAAGGAGGAATAAAGAGAACAGCAAATGGTGATTTTGCTTAGGCTCGCTTATATTAGTTTCATCCTCTGAGGAAGAATCTCTGTTCTTTTCCCAGTTCTTACTGGCCCTTGCTGTGCTTGTGGGATAAATCAGTCATCCCATATGTCTTTCAGCACACAGCAACTGTGAGTAACAAATTTGTGGATTTGGGGATTTTGTGGCTTTTTTTTGGTTGAGGGAGAGGTTAAGTGGAAATGTGGGTAAGATATTCTTCTGTTTTCACTAAATTATTGATTTATAGCAGGAAAAAAAATACTATGTAATAGTACTGCAAAACCAGCACTATGAGTTCACTTTATACAGGCTTTCTGTGTAAACGCTAGAGAACCTGTTGCAATACAAGCAATCAGCATTTGGCTGATCTGCTGCAAAATAATTCATAAGTGAAATGAGAAAAGGGTGTAATTAAAAAAAAAGACAAAAAATACCCCCAAACTTTCTGATTCCCTTTTACTAGTATATAAATCTGAAAGACTGTCACACTTTATACGTGGCTATATTCACATTTCATAGATGACACTCTTACTTGTGAGGTTATTTTACCAGTTCAGTGAAACCTCTTCATACTAATGTAAAAATCAATTGTAAGAGTCAAAACTGCTGTTTCTAATGTCGTTTTACTATGGGATGGCATTTTTCTACAATTGTGTATTACTGCTCTTGCAAGACCTTTTCCTGCTAATTTTTAAATGGATGTGGTTTTGCCCTCCTACATACTCTGATGCATATTTCCACTGCAGCAATTTTTTTTAAAGCTGAAGCTAGTTTCAAGCTAAAAACCTTCTTTAAGACATAAAAGCTCATTTAAGCTGTAGGAGTTCTCTTTTTTTTTTTTTTTTTCTTGACCACAGCTTTTTGTAAAAGATTGAAGGCTTCTACAATCATGAAAAAAATCATACAAACTTCCATTCCCTCTGTAGATACCCATGGGTCACCTTAAGCAAGCTAGTTCACACCTGGAGGTTAATAGTTGAGATAGTTGTTTATGTCTCACCATATAGAAACTTCTAAATGACTCAACAAACTTTCTATAAACGTCTAGAGGAATATCATCATGTAAGCTTGCTACCTGTTTTTTATGTGAGCAGCTGACTGCTGAAGCCAATGGATTTGAGAGCAGATGCCTCCAACAGCTCTTTTGTGAAACTCAACAATATGAAGTGTTATTTTGTACTATTTAATGTGTTTGCAACAGATATCCTTGGGCCTTTACACAGTGTAGTCTGAAATCACCTAACTTTTCTAGAATACTGGACCAAATCTCCCTGTTCCATTTTGGGAGGACACCTATGGCTGCCATACAGAATACTACAGAAAATTACCGAATATTACATGGCTCTGTGTCTTCCAGTACCAAGTTTGTTTTTATCTGCTGCCTTTACTGTGGGGTTTAACTGTTCTGCTATGCAGCATCGGTAACATGATGGGCAACACCAGTCCTTCCTGACTTAGCTTCCAATCTTTTCCTGTTACAAAACTTTAACAACTTTACATGAAAGATCTTTTTCCTTTTATCTGAGAGATCAGTATCACTGACCTGACTTGCCTGCCAATATAAATGTTATTTACCATTTTGTAAAAGATGACAGAAACCACATGAACTTGCCCCATGTGTTGCTAGACTCATTTGTGCTCTGAATCACCTAGTTTACCTCACATCTAGATTATCTGTAGTGAGATGAGGTAGGAAGTATCTACAGGCTTTCCTGTCCTCTTAATCCATGATGTTGGAAGAATCTAAAATTTGGTTCTCTTGGGTTTTCTCAGTGATCTAGTGGAAGGTGTCCCTGACCACAGCAGGGAGGTTGGAACCACATTATCATTAAGGTCCCTTTCTAAACAAACTATCCTGTGTTTCTATGATTTGAAACCTGGGGTTAAAATTCTCAAGGAAGTTTTCGTCCTTGTTGCTAGAAGACCTTTGGCCACCAGATGACTTTCCTATTCTAAGGTGACTGGTATATATGAGTGACATGAAGACCTTGGAAAACAAAATAGTTAAATTTCAAATTTTGTCCAGGACAATTAAAAGTCCTTTCAAAGTCCTGGATCACAGTTCTTCCTTCTTTCTAGTTCTCTTTTGTACACCTGCTCCATCCCCTGGAAAGCGAACACTGGTCCATGAGTGTTTACTCTCTGATTTGGGACACTTTCTTGACTTAATATACTGTCATTTACCTATATCATGCTGTTTACCTCCAAAAGGTTCTATCAGCGTTTAGATTTACTAAGAATAAACTAAAAAAAAGTTTAAAATACAGTCTGGCTTAGTACATTTCCAGTTTAGATCAGTTCAAGTCTGGCTAATGGCAATGCAGAAAGAATAGGGCTCTGTGAACTTCACTGTCTAGTCTCTTTGCCCCCAAGCCCATGCATAAAATGATATATGACTTTGATTGTAGAGATAACTTGCCCTCCCAGGAGAAAACACAGTTTTGTTTTATTTGGGCAAGAAATCATTGCAATAATTGTTACTGAGTTTGCTGTATATTCTGTGATGAGATATTTAGGAACTTGTCATGAAGAGCTTACCAGGTCTATTGCGATCCTTTAGATCATATTTCCTGAACTACTTTGTAAAGAAATTTGAAAGGAAAAGCACAGGAAGGAAATCATAATTTTAAGATAAAGTGTGTGGAAACTATTGCATCATTCTTACATCACTGCAGAAGAGGAAATCATATTTTCCTCCCTGTAAACCAGACATGAACCGAGAATGGAGACCTGCACATACTAATTGTGCTCAGGCTGATCTTGAAAATACAAGTCAGCCTCTGTCATGTATGGAAACACATATGGAATCTGAAGAAAAAAGTGTGGAAAGATTCAAGCATTGCAAATAGTTTCCATAGTCTCATCAGTCAGTGTAGAAAATAATACTTTTAAAAATAAATTAAAAAATAACAGGTTTCCTGATGAGGGGCAGTAGAAATTCAGGCTTAGAAGGAAAAACAGACTACATGCTGAATGGAATTCAAACACTCTGGAAGGCTCCCTTTTTGATTCCTTCATGAGCCTTAGACTGTTCTCCTTTTCAAAGGAGTTTTGTCTGAGTGTATTTCACCACAAGTTCGTCTTTGTCATCATTAGCTGTGCGTTATCCTCTCCTTCCTTCCTTGTCCTACAACAATTTCATTACATCATTTTTGAATTTAAAGATGTTCTGTTTGAATACTTGGCATTTTATACTGACTAATTTCTAGTTGTCCCTCTTTCTGATGTAACTGCTCACTGTTATCAGAAATGTTATTGCTAGGGAAAGGTTTCAGGTACATGCTGTTTCTACGTTGAAAGACTGGGAAAAGAAAGCAGCAGAGAGATTTCCCAGCTACCTGATTTTTTCATTGTAAAACTCAGAAGGAAATCCCCCCACTAAAGAGCACCAAGTAATCTTTAATGAATCCATTAGAATGAATTCCTTTTGCGATGTGGAGATGTAGGTGCTGTTTGTCACTTGGTTAGGACTTGACTGTGTCATCCTTAGCCATATTTTTAACTTTTCTTTGCAAAAACGTCTGGCAAAATCTAAAAAGCAAGTATGAACTGTGAGATGAACTCTACAGAAAATAAGCTGTTGTAGCATGTCTCAGTTTATCTATAGGTATGTTTGAATGCATTATACTCTGCCTGGAGCTTTTTGCTGCTGCATCAGCCCCTTTTTAGCATCATTCCACTGACACAATCCTAAGTGTTTCTTCAAAGTAGAAGAACCAAGCTTTGAAATGATTATGAAAGCAAAAGAGAATTGAGATCCTTATCAATTTAATATCTGATACGTCCTCACTAAGAGGACTTCATATTAAACAAATTTTTTTTCTCAACAATCGCATGCAGTGCTACCAGCTGGGGACGGTGTGGCTGGACAGTACCCAGGCAGAAAGGGACCTGGGGGTACTGGTTTTCAGCCAGCTGAAGATGAGCCAGCTGGTGGCCAAGAAGGCCAGTGGGATGCTGGTCTGTATCAGGAATAGTGGGGCCAGCAGGAACAGGGAGGTCATTCTTCCCCTGTACTCAGCACTGGTGAGGCTGCACCTCGAGTGCTGTGTCCAGTTTTGTGTCCCTCAGTTTAGGAAGGACATTCAGATGCTTGAGCACGTCCAGAGGAGGGGAACAGAGCTGGTGGGAGGTTTGGAACACAAGCCCTATTAGGAATGCCTGAGGGACCTGGATTTGCTCAGCTCAGAGAAAATGAAATTAGGGGTGACCTTATCACTCTCTATAACTCCCTAAAAGGTGGCTGTGGTCAGAAGGAGGTCGGTCTCATTCATCAGACAGCAAACTAACAACGAAAGGATGCTGTCAGAACCTATAGATAGGGAAAATCAGGTTGGATATTAGGAAAAGTATTTCCCAGAAAGAGTGATAAAGAACTGGAATGGTCTGCTCACGGACGTGATGGAGTCATACTGCCTCAATGTGTTAAGAAAAAGACTCTGTGTGGCATTCAGTACCATGGTTGAGTTGAGGTGTAAGGGCATGCGTTGGGCTCAATGATCAAAAACATCTCTTCCAAACCAGTCATTCTGTGAATTCTTTGAAAACCTTACAAAGGGAAGACCTGTTAAAATCATGCCTCAGGACTACTGTTTCAGCTGAGGAGAAAAAGACTAGAGGAAGGTGACTCAGCTGAATAAGAGACAGAAAAACAAAAACGTCATATATGTTGCATGCACACATCATAGTCTATGGTGATTGTTTGAATGATATTTGTTATGATCGAAAAGTATGTCGCTGATGAAGGCCTGACTGCTTGCAAAAGCCTGGATTTTACAATCAAGCAGCTCTCCTTGGCCCCTGCCTGGGGACTCTGCGCCGCTACGGACTCACACCTCACATCCACCAGATGAGGATCTGTCTGCGCTGAGTCAGCAGCAAAGCAAGCTAAGCCTGGCACCACTCTTCCATGGGTGAACAGAGTGGATTTGCAGAAGAGTTGCATGCACTTGTTCCCTCCCCGCACCTGGTAGTTTCTTTCCGCTCTCAGGCTGGCTCCTGGGTCCAACTGAGAACTCGATAAGAGAAGAGAGTGAGTACCTGTCATTTCTACTGGCATTTGGCTGGCCAAATGTCTGCAGGCAATCTTACAGGGAGCACGGAGCCTGGGCAAACGACTGGCAGACTGGGGTTTTGGACTTTTGCAAAGGGGCCTTCTTTGGGCTCACCATCTGCAGGGCACTGCAGAGCCATGGACCTCAGGCTGCTGCCAGAGCTCCAAGACAACAAAACTGTGGCAGCCCAAGAATCACCGGCCAGCTCTTCTGGATGTTCTGAGAATTTAGGTTGCCAGAGAAAGAGCAAGCAGGACGAGAGCAGCTTTGCATCAAGAGATAAGCGGCGCCTCCCTGACACAAAGGGAGGTCAGGCTCCAAAGGGAGTGAAAGCACAGGTGAACATTCACCCGTGTGCTCAAGAAGCAACTGCACACTGCAATACTGCTGGAAGTGTATTTCCGTTGCTTCTTCTGTCCCGTGAACGTCATGGAAGGAGTTTGGCTTTTCAGAACCAACTGAGATGCCAGAAGGTAGAAGCGCTCTTGCTTTTCCTTAAAGCCTTGGCCACCAGAAGTCATGTCTGCTTGCGTTTCTTGGGCCCTGGCTGGGTTGATGCATTTTCTGAGCTTGCCTGGGATGCCTCGAGCACTGGCTTATGGCCCATGAGGATTTTTTGCAGTGCTTTATGGTGCTTTTAGGAGAAATTCCCAGGTTTTTCCTTTGCATCAGCTCGAGAGGACATTCGGTTGCTGGGCACAAGTACAGCAACCAAGCCAGAGCAGCTGTCATTGTGAGGTCAATGCAGAGCTGCCACATCACAGTGCTGTCAGCGCAGCGTCGTCCTAGTGCGTGCAAGGCCTGGCTGCCCAGAGCAGCTCTTGCGCTCGCTCGCTGCGGGAGGATCCTTGTGTTCAAGGAGCTTTCAGCAGCCAGCCCGCACCCCGAGAGGAGTCTTGCTTCTTCTCCTGGGTGGCATTCAGTGTGCAAAGGTGCACAGCACTGCTAAGATGATCGAGCAAGTCTGTGCTGCGGTTTGCACCGTGTTTTCCGTTGCCTATAGCGGCTACTACCTGACGCACCTGACGCGTAAGTAAAGCTTTATCCTGGGGGTCACGTCACCTGGCCTGTGCTTTCTCCCTAGTGAGCCAGTTTGCTTGGGCGCAAAATGACCATTCAGATGCCACCGCTCTAGTCAATCTCCTGCCAACAGCGTCAGCTCCCAAGGGGGTGTCTGTACCGGGTGGCAGCTGCAGAGGATTTGCAATATCCCCCTCAGTGATTGCTTTCACTCCACGCTGCAGCGTGTGGCAGTGGAATCTGTCATTCCCTCAGCTTGCTGCTTCAAGCAAGAGCACCTGCAAATTGCAGACTCTAAGGAGAGATCCTCTGAAGTACTTCTAAAAGCTCTGTGGTTCTCTCTGGGAATGAGCGAAGGCGTCTTCTGCTGCACATGCTGCCGTTTAGAGGCCTTGGCTGTCTGACTTGACCCTTGATGCTGTGCCAAGCTAGCAATGCCCTTGGCCATGCAGCACAAAGTCCAAAGAAGTCAGGGTTTGCTGCTGAAGTCAGGAGCTGTTCCCAGGCTGCTTTAGCAGAGAGCTGCCCCAGAGAAGAGGGCCCATGGGGGAAGCTTTGCTGGGCTATCATCTTCAGCAAATTGATGGGAATCAAGGCATGAAAGTTCTCCAGAAATCTCAAAAATGCAGGGAAGAGAAGAGGAAAACACTGCGTGAACAGCTGGGCAGAAGTGAAGCTCTGACTGTTAAGGAAAAGCTGGCATTTCCATGACAAAAGATGCCCAAGTGTAGACAGAGCCTAGGCTAGCATCCTTGTTGTTCCCTTGCTGGCCGTGGGAAAGAATGGTTGCTCCTGGAGGTGTGTTGGGACAAGGGAAATGCTCTCTGTTGGGACTAAAATGTTCTGTGCGACTCCCCAAGACAGGCACCTTTCTAAAAGCATCTGGCACCTTTTCCTTTGCTTGCTGCAGGTCACCTGACATGTGGATGGAGACGCGCCTGTCCTTTGGTGAGTGGCAAAGGAACCTGTGACGTTGCTGGCATGTAAGAATTGTGGGGCAAGCTGTGGCCCACAGAGCAACGGCCTGGGAGGCTGAGAGAAAGCCCAGCTGGCTCTTGGCCTCCGCAGTAGAAGAGAGGGCACTGACTCTTTCCTAATTTTCCAGTGCAAAGCCTTTCAAGAAATGAAAGGCAAGCACGGCAGCCCAAAGGCACAGCAAGATGGGCTCCCAGCTAATTCGCCCATCTGCATAGGATTTTCATGACACAGAATGCCGCTTGTATCAAAGTCTATGATTTCCCCCACTTCTGGCTGCACAGGCAGCTCAACAGAAACCAACTCCTAAAGAATTGGCTGTTCCCAGTCTCTCTCACTGCTGTCTGTCTGCAGGGCTCAACAGCAGGCTCAGCACCTCCTCTGGCTCCCTCTCTTGTTGAGGAAGAGGCTGAAGAGGAGCAAAAGAACACCAAGCCTCCGGCTGCTGTCCCTCCACGACCAGAAGATGCAAAGCCTGTGAGTGGCACCTGGGCTTGGCACTGCCTTTGGTGCAGAGCCAAGCTTCAGGCTGTGGATGACCCAGTCTTTGGTGCTCGCCGCTGAAGATACTGGGGGCTGTGCGCCTAGTGCTGCTTCAGCCAAGCCAGGGACCCCTGGCTGATGGCTTCTGACCTTTGACATTGCAGCATCACTTTGCTGGGATGCTGAGAGGGCCCGAGAATGTCTGTTGGCATCAGACAACAGGCAGCATGAAAGTAGTCCCAGTGTCGAAGTGAGCCCCTTGCTGGCCAGTGGCTGTGCAGGCTGCCAGTGCTCAGTGCACAGACAGGTGCAAAGGCACCCAGCCTTGCAGGACACTTAGGAGAGCCTGGCCCCTGGAAGGAACCCACCCCTCTCCACGGCCCAATTACCTTTAGGCACAACGTAGACTCTGCTTCACTTCCACAAGGTCACAGCAGAGTTTAGTGAGGAGAATCCTAGGCAGCTGCATATTGGAAAGGGCCGTGCTTCTCCATAGGGCTGGAATGCAGTTCTTAAGGGTCGCTCCTTACAACCTGCAATACAGAGGGGAAATGAGTGAAACAGATGAGAAAAGGCATGTGCTCTGGCCCTCTGCTCAGACACCTGCATGCCAGCTGCAGGGTGATTTCATTGCCCAGGAGAGGCCAGAAGTGGGTGAGCAACAAGGCTCTGGGGCCCTCCTCTGATCTCCTTCTGGATCTTTGCAAGGGCCTCGATAGCTTGTTGCAGTGGTCTTGCAGAAAAACTGATACAATGGAGCAGGGAACTGGCCGGGAGTTCCTGCATCAAAGTAGCCGTGGGATTTTCCCCATCGCCTTGGAGCAGCGGACATCCAAAAGCCCCCAGCAGAAGAGGCCTGGCACTGGCTGACAGCAGCTCCCTGAGGCCTTGCCTTTGCCATGTGCTCTGCGGGCCATCTGTGCCAGCCTCCCTTCTGACGGGCAATCCTTTCCTCTCGCAGCTCGACACACGTGCTGCACTTCAGCGTGCTGCTGGACTGGCAGCGCCTGCGGCAGCCGGCGCTCCACCAGATGCATGCATTTGCTCCAGCAGCCCAGGCCAGCAGCCCCAGATGAGAGAGGAGCAGAGCCTGAAGAGCCTGAGTACGTCTGCTGCTCTATTTCTTTGTCTGCCAGGGCACTGTGTTGCCCGCACTGTGTCTCGGTGTTGGCCGTGGCAGCAGTTCCTCCTGGCTTTAGTGTCTCAGAGGCCTTGGGCCTCCCTGCAGAACCTGTGGCTGTGCTCTGAGGCAGCGAGAGAGCGCTCGGGCTGCTCCTGCTGCCCCTGAGGGCAACTGGCACTGCCTTGGCTCTGCCTTCTGTGCCAAAGACAAAAGCAGGGATGATTGTTTGTGCTTGAGCAGAAGGCCGGCACCTAGTGAGTGAGAGGGCACCAGGCAGCTCTCTGGTCCCGGCTGTTTTCTGGCTGTGGTTTCTACTCCTCCTCTGGCTTGGACACTTTGTGCTCCAAAGTGGCCCTGACAGTGAGGGTTGATGTGACCGCAGAAGCTGCAAAGGCCTTCTCTTGACTCGGAGGGCCCATTCTTAAAGGCCCATCACTTTGGTCTAGCACATGAGATGCTGTGCTAGAAAGAAAGAAAGAAAGAAAGAAAGAAAGAAAGAAAGAAAGAAAGAAAGAAAGAAAGAAAGAAAGAAAGAAAGAAAGAAAGAAAGAAAGAAAGAAAGAAAGAAGAAAGAAAGAAAGAAAGAAAGAAAGAAAGAAAGAAAGAAAGAAAGAAAGAAAGAAAGAAAGAAAGAAAGAAAGAAAGAAAGAAAGAAAGAAAGAAAGAAAGAAAAGAGAGTCCTTCTTGCAAAGGCCACCTGCTGAAAGGTGGAGGAGCTTGCCCTCCCACTTGCTGTTCTCAGCAGCTGGAAGCCAAGTGACTGCAAAGGGCCCAGAACTGGTGACAGTGGGGCTGCATTTGGGATCATCTGTGGAGTGGCCTCTGTCTTTGAAAGTGAGTGCCTTGCTGGGCTTTTGTCTTTCAGGGAGCATTGTGAGTCTGGGTCAGCCAATGGAGAAATACACGGCATTTGAAGAACTTGGACGAGGGTAAGCGTGATGCCTGCTCCTTCTCCAACACCATGGGCTGGGTCTTTGGCTGATGCAATATCAAGTGTCAGGCAAGCTCCAAACACAGTCAGGCTCTACCTTTGCCTCCTGCCACCTCTCTCAGGACTACCAAGTCAGAGGAGTTGTGAAGGCATCATCAAAGACAACATGGTGCTGGCAAATGTCCTGCTTGTGGCAAGGAGCAGGACTGAAAGATCTCCTGCCTCTGCAGCTTGAAGCTGTTAAAAGAGCACCTCGGTACCCAAGAACTGTCCGAGTCTCAGCCCCAGTGTTTTGAATATAGTTTTCCTCCGCTTCTTGACGTGCACATGCATGCACATACCCACACACAAAGAGAGTTCCCCTGAGGTTTGCAACTGACCTAACTGGGTGTGTGCCTTGGAGATTTGCAGCAGCCCTTGGTCTTCATGCTGGAGCTCAGTTTTCTCTTGCACACCCTGGCCCGCCTGGCAGAGGCTGGTGGGCCGATGAGCCACTGGCTGACGAGAACGCTGCAGCCAGGCATTTCCTGAAGAGTCCAGGCAGCCTGGGCACATCTCCTGCCTGGGCTTGCTTTCACTGCCAGGGACTAAAGGGCTTTCTCTGCTGCCGTTTTCTGTCCAGGGGATTTGGAGCTGTTTACAAAGCCCTGGACGTCAGTACGGGACAACAGGTAAAGTACCAACACCCCCAGCAGATTTGGCAGCTCTGAGGCGCTTTCCCCACTGCCAAGAGCTCAACCTGGAGCTTTGACTGGCTGCTTCACGGCTGGAGCAGAGGCTGCTGCTGTGAAGCACAGCCTTGGCTCAGAGTGCAGAATGCACTTGGGAGGGGCTGCGGTGCTTCTCCTTAGCTCTGCCGTCTAGTAACAGGGCTCTTTGGCACAGCAGGCCACAGCATTGCACAAGCACTCGCTCTGTGCTCCCTGAGATGTTGGGCACAGAGCAACTTCTCAAGTGAGAAGTGGTCTTCAATGTCCTTTTAGGTGACCATCAAGAAAATGATCCTTCAGGAGGACATGTCTGAGGAGCTGGCTCTCAATGAAATCCTGGCCATGAGGGACAACAGGAATGCCAATATTGTTACCTACTTGGACAGGTTGGGCTGGTGTCATGTCACTGTTCCTTTGATAGTGCAAGCCAGAAGGGACCAAGCCCTTTGGTCAGCGGCAGAAAGGGGAACTGTTGCTGATATCTCGAGTTGTCTCCAGGGCATGGGAGGAGGTGACACTTGGTGTGCAAGGATCTCTTCTGGCATCTGCAGCTCGGACAGCAGTTGCAAAAGCCTAGCTCAGACCCTGGGGTGAGTAAGTTGTACCCATTCCTCTCTCACCATGCTCTGCTTTTCTTCTTCCAGCTACCTGGTGGATGGGGAAGTCTGGCTGGCGATGGAGTTCATGGACGGCGGCACCTTGTCAGATGTGCTCAGGGCAGTGTACCTGGAGGAAGGCCAGATCGGCGCTGTCTCTCGGGAGGTGAGGGATCCTGGTTGTGCTTCCCCTGGCCTGCCCAACACAGTCCTTGTCAACTGGTGGGTAGGAAGAGCAGAGCTTTCTTGCTCATGCCTTTCTTTTGGAGCTGCTGTCACAGCATGGAGAAGAAGAAAGAGCATGTGAAATGAACTGCCTGCCGCTGTCCCTGCACTCTGTTCTTGCATGCTTCCGTGCTGTCTGTCCACTCACTCGCTTGCTTTCCCTAGTTTTGTCTTGCCAGCTTTTCCTCTCAACCTTTGCATGCAGCCCATATGACTGTCCTGCATTCCTTGCCACTCTAAGCAGACATGCAGGTTGCAAGTTTTCAAGCTAAGGCCAAGGAAGATGGCCTCAGCCTCCAAGGAGAGCATTTCAGCACAAATGGCATTGGCTTCTTGAAGGCGTCTAATGTGCTGCTTCCTCCTCTGCTGCCACAAGGCTGTCAAGAAAATCTTTGCCATGACGCCTCCCAGCCAAAATTCATGTGCTTCTTACAGAAAGCAGGAAGGGCTTTAGGAAACGCGGATGCCTTTCAAAGAGACAGAATGCTTGTAAGAGGGTGGAAGCAGCATGCTCGTTCCCTTCCTCTGTTCTCAGCACGATGCTGCACCAGGCCTCTCAACTCCATGAGAAAGCTGTTTATCTGATCGAGCCCTTTCCTTTGCTGTGGCATGGAATCAGGTCCTGAACTTTGACCCTTGCCTCCATCCTTTCTCTCTCAGTGCCTGCAAGGATTGCATTTCCTTCATGCCCGCCAAGTCATCCACAGAGACCTCAAAAGCGGCAACATTCTTGTGGGCATGGACGGCTCTGTGAAATTGGGTGGGTATCCCTGAGCAGGTGCAGCGTTCCCAGCATGTGCTCTGGGGCTGTTTTCGAGTGCCTGCCAGTTGCCTGGAAGTGCTGCTGGGCCAGTGCGTGAAAGGGGAGAGTGTTTTGGAAGTGGCCGGTGCCTTATTTGGCTGGCTCCAGCTTTGTGGGAGCAGAGCACGGCTGCTTTGCCAGTGGGTTGCACAGTGGCCTTGTCAGGCTTGGGGTGGGCAATGCTTTTGCCAGGTTTGGCAGGTTTGGCAGGGAGAGCTGGCTTTGACAGGGTCTGTTTTTCTCCTCAGCTGACTTTGGCCTCTGTGCTCAGCTCAGCCCTGAGCACAGCAAGCGCAGCTCCAGGGTGGGCACTCCCAGCTGGATGGCGCCAGAAGTGGTGAGAGGCGAAGCCTATGGCCCCAAAGTGGACATCTGGTCGCTGGGGATCGTGGGGCTGGAAATGGTTGAAGGGGAAGCTCCTTACCAGAGGGAAGCCCGTCTGAGGGTAAGGTGCATCTTGAAAAGGGGGCTCAGTGTGGAGAGAGCTGTTGTGGCTAGGAGAGTGGCAGCTAGAGTGTCCTCTTCCATTTGCTGTAGGTGTTGGAACTGATTGAAAGGAACGGGCCCCCAAAGCTGCAGAACCCCAGGCAGCACTCGCCTCTCCTGCGCGACTTCCTCCGGTGCTGCCTGCAGGCAGATGAGGAGAGGCGCTGGTCTGCCCAGGAACTCCTTCAGGTAAGGAAAAGCAAAACGGCACAAAGGCCCGTGAGCTGAGGGCACCCGCATGAAGGCAGGGAGAGAAGGGTGGGCCACGTGGGCCTGCAGCACACCGGTGTGGCACAGGAAGGCAGAGGGGCAGATGGTGGCCTTGGTCCTCTTTGTGCATCATCCTGGGAGGCAGAGGAATCCTGCTTGAACCTGTGAGCACGTGGACCTGGAAAGTAAGGGCTCCTTTCTTTCTGGTGTTTCCTCTGGGCAGCATCCCTTTGTGACCGCAGGCGATCCTGCCTCCAGCCTGGTTGCTCTCATCATCTCAGCCAAGCAGGTGCAGGAAGAATGAAGAGGAGACGCTTGCGCCTGAGGAAGACTCTGTGCCCCGCCAGCCAGCTGAGACAAGTGGAAAGGGGATTCATCAAGATTCAGCCATCCCCTGAGTTTTAGAAGGAACTGTGCCCTAGATCAGAAATTTAATGTTTTTTGATTTTTTTTTTCCTCCATATGAGTCTGTTATAATAATTAGGGTAATTTTGGGAATGACTTTTACGCACTGTAATCCTCAGATAATTTTATTAATTGAATATTTTTCATCTAATAATGGAGTTTTGTTGTGTTAATGAATCTTTGAAATATCTTTTGCGTATTAAGTGGTCACATCAGAATAAGTATTTTTCTACCAGAAGAGAAGCTGTGATGCATTAGAACTGGATCCTTCACGTGCTATGATCTTTCAGCATAAACATGTCCCCTGGATGATAGAATGTTTTAGATGTATCAGTAGCTAGAAATGCTTTGTTTCAATTGTTTGTTTCAGCCAGTGTGGCAAGAAAATTTTAAAATACCTTGAGTGATGGAAGACTTCCGTTCTTGCCTTGCTGCGGCTAGGCTGGACAGTCCCTTTCAGAGGCTCAAAGAACATGCTCGGGGGAGCCGCTCTCCTTATCTGAACTGGGGAATGTCTGTGGGCATTTGAGAGTTAGTCCTGGATAATGTAGGCCAGATAATGAGCTCACATTCAGGACAACACCAGGAGGGAGATGTACAGTCCTTCCTGGTTCTCTTGTCCTGAAGATGTCAGGGTTATAAGAAGGAATAACCATTTTGTTCCTGCCCTCCTTGCAATATCTTGCCTGTGGGATGTAATTTCATTCTCATAGTGACATTAGGCCTTTCCTCCCTGCTTCTCATTTCCCCCATTTTCAGCCCAGACCCACCCCAGGATCCTCTGGGCCAGCATCATCCCCCATTGGTGTGTGCTGCCGCTGGGGCCCCTGCAGAGCCCTGTTCCCACACCGCTGCCTCCTTGGCCTCTTCCATACCTGGCTGGGCTGCTGCAGCCTGGTGCCAATACAACATGTCACACCTGTCAGTGTCCAGCTGGATGGAGGAGCCCCTGCTACCCATGGCTTGCCTCCGCTGCACTTTCCCTGCCAAGCTGTCGCTCCATTTCGACTCTGTCTGCTGGGACACCTGCAATGAGAGGCTTCTCATGGACTGGATGCTCCTTGAGTGGTGCCCATAAGCCTGATTTCCACACCTTCCCACTCCTCCTACCCCTAAAGCTGCCTCAGCCTTCTAAACACAGTTTTCCTCAGTCTAATGGCTTTTTGTGCTTTACTTAATGTAGCAGGAGTATACGCTTTGGATTGTCTTTTTTCGAGAGATAATGGAAACAAGTTGACATACTCCTATATTTTGCCATTTAAAACTTGAAGCAACTGAAAAAGGTAGAGAAACTTTCTGTACAGCTTTTAACTTAATTTGCAAGTCTTCTTCCTCTTCACTCAGTTTCAGCGTAACTGTTGATTGTCCTTGACTGTCATCTTTTAAGCTTCATCACTTGTCTATAGATCAGTTAAAAAATCTGGTAAACCCAAGGCAAATAGACTGCACTTTGTGTTTTGCCTCTTCTAGAATGGCTGAGACCTAGACTTTGATTCTCTTCCTGGCTCTGGCTATGAACAGGACAAATGTAATTTGTTAACTGCTAACAAGATCTGCCAGCAAAGGTCACAGTTAGAGCTAAGAATGATGCTTCTGTCCCTCCCTTGAAAACCCACTTTTGTGTCTAGGCCTGGTGATTTCCAGTAACATCTAAGCCACTGCGAAGGGGAAAAGTCTCATTATTGCTGGTTTTGACATAGATTTTTTGGTAGGATTTTGGTCTGTATCTACAGTGAACTGGATCTTTTGACATGAAGTACCTTCAAGCAACATTTCTACGACTAGTGGGCTGTGAAGTCCAGATACTGAGTTGTGATTCTGTCCTGCATTTTGGCCACAATAACCCCATGCAGTGTTATAGGCTGGGGACGGTGTGGGTGGGCATTGCCCAGGCAGAAAGGGACCTGGGGGTAGCTGGCTGAACGTGGGCCATCAGTGTGCCCTTGTGGCCAAGAAGGCCAATTGCGTCCTGGTCTGTATCAGGAATAGTGGGGCCAGCAGGAGCAGGGAGGTCATTCTTCCCCTGTACTCAGCACTGGTGAGGCTGCACCTCGAGTACTGTGACCAGTTCTGTGCCCCTCAGTTTAGGAAGGACATTCAGATGCTTGAACATGTCCAGAGGAGGGCAACAGAGCTGGGGAGGGGCTTGGAACACAAGCCCGATGAGGAACGGCTGAGGGAGATGGGGTTGTTTAGCCTGGAGAAAAGGAGACTCGGGGGTGACCTTATCACTCTCTACAACTCCCTGAAAGGTGGCTGTAGTCAGATGGGGATTGGTCTCTATTTCCAAACAGCAACTAACAGAAAGAGAAGACAGTCTCAAGCTGTGCCAAGGGAAATATAAGTTAGACCTTAGAAAAGGTTCTTCATAGAAGGAGTGATTGGGCACTGGAATTATCTGCTCAGGGAGGTAGTGGAGCCACTATCCCTGGAGGCACTGAAAAAAAGACTGGACATGGCACTCAGTGCAATGGTCTAGTTGATGAGGATGTGTTAGGTCATAGGCTGGACTTGATGATCTCAAAAGTCCTTCTCTGACCTAGTTCATTCTGTGATTTAGCCAACATCTGTATCTCTCACAAAGGACAGCTCTCATTCTTGATAGTTCTAAATACAATGTAATAGCAGATCCTGGGTCAGAAACTTAAATAAAGTCCAAGATAAGAGAAAAGCTGCTTAGGTTGAAGGCAGTGTGTGAATGTAAAAAGAGGATCAAGGGGAACTGAAAGAAGAAATCTGGAAAAATTAAGAAGTATAATTTAATAAAGTGTTTTAATTCCCTTCTCCTCACACAGCAGGGAGCCAAATGAAATCTTTTTGCATTAGAGCATGTGATAGCACCAACAGGTCTTGGTCTTGTGAATTGTATCATTACCAAAATTTCTATTTCTTGGAAAGTATTAATGCAAGATTATTAAAGCAATAATCTTTAGGGAAAGGAATCAGCAGTCATTTCTTATTGGAAAAAATGGGTAAGTGAAATAAAAGTTTTTTGTCAGGAGAAACATTGACTATCCTTAAATCCTTAAAAGTCCTTTAGGCAATTTTAATCTTTACAGATAAAAAAGAAAAGGGGAAAAAATCTGCTTTCAGCATAACATATTTATAAAACCTAATAAGAAGCACTTATTTCCCCACAAAACCAAAGAAACGCAATAAAAAACCCCAAAGCCTGTTTTCAAGGTATATCCTGGCTTGCTGTGCTCTGTAGTTTCCAGGACAGGTATTTCTTTGTGTTTAATTCTTTGTTAAGTCATTATACTGTACCTTGTATTTCTTCTTTATTTTTTCTTCCTAGCTCTCTTTGTTTTTTTCATCTTACAGCACACTTCTTTAAAAGAGTTAAGCTGGTAGATAATGGCCAATGAGGAATTGTTGCTAAAAGTATAGAAAACCAGAAAGATTTGAAGATGACACACTTCATTACATTTCCAGATATCTTTATTTTAATGCAAGTTTTGTGATATTTGCTATTCTTCCTTTCAAACCTGGGTTGCCATAAGTCATAATCTTTTATAAGAACTTCAGTACAATTTTTATTAAAAGTTCAGATGTTTCTAGCCCTCATAACTAAAAACAGAAGAAACCAAACCAAAACAAAACAAAAAACCCAAACAAACAAACAAACCAAACAAAGCCCGATAAACCTCATAAAAGCTAAAGAAGAACTAAAGGCTAACAAGAAATTTAAAAAATATTATTTTCCTGCCAATTTTTTTTTAAACAGGAGAACTTGAAATCATTTGTATAATTCACAAAATATTGACAACAAAAATTAAAGAAACCCTTCAAACAACTGTTTTTATCCTCATATTGCCACTGAATAGAAGAATACATCGTTTCAGATATTTTCTGTTTTCTAAACAGATGATGACTAAAACCAGTGCACACATTAAGGTAAAAATTAAGACATGCTTCCCAACTGTATAACTTCAAGGCTTGCACAGAACAATTCATATTGGCTATGGCAAAATGTAATGTGCAGGCAGAGGTCTTTGGTTTCACCTTGCTCACCTAGCACCCACGGGTAAATCTGAGTGCTCAGGTTCCTGCTCTTACTCACGGAATGGTGTTGGTGTTTCTCTGTTGTACAAACAAAAGTCTGAGTTGACCATTAGCCCTGGATTCAACACAAACAAAGCACTTCTAAACACTGTAGCTTCATATTTGTAAAACCTCATATACTTTCACCCTGGATATACCAACTCCTATCGTTTTGATTAGAATCTTGCAGTTATTTCACTGGCATAGCTCAGACCTAGGTACCAGATGGTTTTATCCTATTTTGCATGTGAGTTTTAAAATTTCCACCAGCCACATAGTCACTGTGATACAGCATATATCAGCATGCATTTCTGCCTATGGAGAAGATGTATTGATGATGAAATAACTGAAGACAGCATTTGTAGGACAGGAAAGGACTAACTTCATCCTTACCTTCTTCTCAGATGGTTAGGATGAGTTTAGCTTGATGTGGGCTCATAGTTAATCAGACATTAAGAATCTGTTAGCCTGTGAACTTTGCCAGTGACCCATTAATCATGGAGGGTGGGTTAACTGCCAGAATATTTTCTACATACTTATATGTGCTCATGTCTTTCATGTCATCATCCTTCTAAAATGAATTATGACTCTAAATTAGACATAATATTTTGAGGGAATTTGTCTGAAGATAGCAGTAGCAGATGTGAAACTGACTCTTGTTATTTACTAGTAGATCAGAAGGTATCTGCATCATTGTTTTCAGAAGGAGCGCGTATGAATGTATAAGCACTCACCTATTAGTGCACAGCTCCTATACAAGACCAAATCCAGATTGTTATGTCACTCCATAAAAAGGTTAAGCCTTCTATTTTTAATCTTATGGAAGCATGTTAATGTTTAATGAAAGATACTGCATATCTGTCTCAGGCGGTAGTAACTGAGCTCTGTCAAATGCTGCTATTTGTACATTTTGCTTAGCATTTAATTCTGCCTACTTCAGGGATCTCACCTTCTTTTCAGTTAATTTTGATATTCTTGCAGAGTATGGAGAGAAGAGATGATTTCTTTCTGAAATGCCTCCTTTAATGGCAGATGATGATGATTTCTAAACCCCAGGCCTGGTACAACCTCCCCCAGGATGGCACTTCACCATGTCTGAAAAGGCTGCAGTCTCAAACTTGATCCTTTTGTGCAAGAATTAGTTTGCAGAGCACTGACAGAAGAGCAGTTAATTGGTTTCCACATGTCCTTGAAGAGTATTCACTGAGCTGTCAGAGTTGGAAGACCCCAAAATAATTACTTTGTTGACATTTGTGTCACAGCAGCGCTGAAGGGGCGCTGAAGGGTCAGAAAGAATGCGTCACGAACAAACCTCGTGGGTAACCCCTTAAACACCGGCATGGCTTTATTTCTCACTACATCCTTTGTGTTTCCAATATTGCCTCTACCAAAGCAATTTCTAAATTTCACACCTCTTTCTCAGCTGTTTTTTTACCAAAATGCATACTGAACATCCTCTGGATTTGGATACAGACTTGCAGAATATCTGTAGCATCTTAAAAAGCTGATTGGAGTTTTATACTGTATTATGTAACCGCCTTCATATTCAGGATCTTTTTGCAATCTTTGTTCTCTGCCCATCACGTAAAACTAGGAAAAGAGAATAAAAAACCTTGGAATCACTTAAGCATCTGAACTTCTGCCATGCCCTGCTTACCTCTAGGGATATTTTCCCTCTGAGGAATTGAAAGTTCAACTACCTGCATAAAATCAGAGCGCTAAAATCTACACACACACACACACACACACACACATTTATTAATGAGGGCTTATCCACAGTAAGATCTGTTTGAAATTACACAACTTTTCAAAATCTTGTAAGTAACTCTAGTAGTGGATTTGTTCTCCTTTGCCCAAAGGGAGGGGAATTGAAATTTTCTTCAAAAGAGTCTGTTTGCTGGGGGTTTGATGTTCACTGGGTGAGGCCTGATGAGCTTCAGTGAATAAAAAGAAGATTCCTAGACTCTGAGAGTCTAACATCAATAGGTTGAGACTAGCCAGAGATACAGAGGAGATAAACAGGCATTAACAAACATTACCACCTGGTGCAGTTGGAGACACCTGGTCTGGGAAAAGATTGATAAGAGAACCAAAGAATGAGGACCAAACTAGCATCCAAGGTGAAGGGATAAAAAACCAGTAGGAGAATGAATGCTAAGAAGTATGCAGTGTAGAATCAATAAATGAGAATTTCTTTGGGGTTTTTGTATATAAATATGTGAAAATTCTGGTAAAGAACAATGTGTGATGGAATGATTTCTACTGCACATGATTCCTGACTATCTAAAACTTAAAAGATGTTGTTAGAGAGCTTCTTTTACTTCTACACATTCACTGACAGATTGATACTGCTATAATTCTACCAGTACTTTTATAGGTTGACAAAGTCTAGCAATGCAATAATCCCTTATTTACACAAAGCCTTCATTAAAAGCTGTTGGCTTTTCATGCAATTATACCCTGTGGATGACAGAATCTCTAGAGAGCTCATATTAACCAAGTATTGAAATCTGTGTTCCCTTTCTTATAGGTTGCATACCTTTTAGAAACTATACAGTTTTCTATCAGTAGATGGTTATGTTGTTTTACTATTATGCCATTCTGGTTTAAATGTTAAGAAACCAAAACATTATAGCTGGCCAAATGTGATCTCTGTATTAGGATAAAGAAAAAAATTTTGGAGGTAAAGGAGCTCTAACTCTACAGGGCACACAAAAAAAGGAGCCTGCCAAAGCTCTTGCAGATGTGCTTCGTATCAAAACAAGTGAAAAAAATTAAAAAACAAACGTACAGTTCCTACTTCTCCAACTGCAGACCACTACATGCACTTTCATTTGGTTAAAATTATTGTGCTATGTGAAGTCTAAACCAAGGGACAGTAGGATCCTTAAGCTAAAAATGGAAGGACTAATCCATTAATCATAGTCTTTCTATCACAAGGCTTTCCTTCTTTTAGAGATTAGTCAGGTTAAGTTTTTCTGACTGCATTCAATGAATGTTAAACATTAACTGTGACATTTCTTAAGGATAAGGTTATAGCTAAATATTAATTTGAAAAATCAGGGTCAGGCATTAGTAGAAGAGGATCACTAGCTACTTTTATATTCTTGAAATTTACTAGAATTACATCTAAAACCAAAGCAAAAATAATTGTCTTTAGCATTTATTTTGCTCCTCATTGTGCTGGCAAAAAGGCAGAAAGCTGTTCCTCAGACAAGTAAATATCTGATTGCTGATGTAGTCAGGTGCAATAGAGAGAGCTCTGATCTGAGGCCTTTGGTTCCTGCTGACAACAGATTTTATCCCAGGTCTAGAAAATCTCCTTAGGACAACAGCAAACCTAAGAAACCTTTTAATTAATATATCTGGGTATATTGACTTTCTTACAAAAATATTTTGTTAAAAGTTCCTGGTTAGTGTCATGTCCCATTGGTACATGGTAGGATGCTCACTGTAAGTTCTTGTCAGATTGAACAAATACATAAGACCTGTCACAGAACTCTTGTGTTTTTATTGTATCATTTCTGTAACTCTGGCAGCCAGATCTAGACCAAGAGGTGCTGGTTAACAAGCTCTAAAATTCTGAGAACACATTTTCTCAGAAGCAGTGGCTAGCAAACCCTTAGTTTCATAGAGTACACTTCAATCAGTTCTCAACTCCCACGATAAACATCTCAGGGCTCTGGCTACCAAGCCGCAGCTCACCACCAAAGGTTGCCTCATGACCCACAATACACCTCTTCTTAAAGGAGCTGGTTACAAGCCACAGCACACTTCCACCAGCTCCCCACCCTCACAGCAAACCTTGGTACCAAGGATGGGTAAAAATACAACAGCCATGCTTTGTCCAGACAAAGCAAGAAAGGAGAGACGTAAAGGTGAGAAAGAGAGCAAAGAACGAGTCCACAGTTACCACAGTTATTGGTTCTGCCATGTGGATGGACCAACACACAAAAGAAAAAGGGACCTGTAACCTGTGACAAGATGAAGATAATGGAGATGACCTGACACAATTTTTGTTCACAGAAGAAAATGGAGAACAATGAAGAAACTGTTTCTCTAGTGGGTCCAGAAAGGATTTTGAACACAAGGAAGAAAGAGGAGAAAGATGCAATGTATATCAGAAGACTAAATCCTACCTTAGGACTCAATATTAAATTGCAACTGAAAGTTTAGGAGTGGTATATGTCCTGTGGAGGACTTTATTAAAAATTAATGTGAGGTTTATCATGCACATTTAGATTTCAATTTATGCTTGTAAAGCTAGTACTGGAAAAATTAACCTAGAATCATCAATCTTGCAAAAAGTCCATATGAAAATAAAAGTCAATAAAGGACAATTTGCAGATCAAGAAAAGGTATGTTGTCATTTTGGATGGATTATCACTAAAAATTTTTTTGTAAATACAGGCTCAGTAGCCCATGTATGGAGACTCTGCTATTGGCAAAGCATCCAAAATGAATGACCTAGTTTCAGCCAGGATCCTGTTCAGTACTACCTCAAGTCGTTTCCAGGGGTGCAGGGAGGGAATTCTCTCTCCCTTTAAAGAAGGAAGGCATTCCTTCCAGCGGAGCAAGTATGGCAGAGGGAGCAGTGAGGGATGCTTGTCCCCAGCTGGAGGGAGCAGTCTGGGTGATGTGGCTGCTGTCACTGTACCTGCAGTTGAGCTCTACACTCTCTTTAGTACACTTCTGTTATCAATATTGTTGCTGTTACTCTTAGGTTTCCTATCTTGTTGCTGTTTCCAGTAAATTGTTGTTATCTCAGCCCATGATCTTTGCTTTTTGTTCCTCCAATTCTCCTCTCCAATCTGCCACAGATTGGAGGGGGAAAGGGAAGGGGGGAAGCGAGTGAGCTGCATGTGATTTTGGAGCCTCAGTGGGGGAGGGCACTAGACTGGGGACTATCATTTCTAAAACGCAACAATGGAGAAGATGGTGCAGGCCCCAGCATTCCTAGGAATACTTGGAAAAGCAGAGGAATCACTTTCCAGCCTAATGTTGGAATTACCATCCAACATAAACAAAACCCCTAAATACATCTACTGCTGTGATCCAGAAATGCACTGCTGATCTAAGTTAAACAGCAGCAGTAATAACTGTTTTCTCACTCAGTTCCCCATATGGCAAAGCTCATAATTTCTCTGTAGCAAGAAATACAATTCAACAGCAAAATACCATTAAATTAGAGTGCCAAGGACTTTGGATGTACTGCCTTGCATGTAAGTCTGTTCAGGGAGAGTTATATGCCATGCTAAAAACACCCTTTACTTATTTATTTATCCCAATTCTTTATTGCAGTGCACTTTTCACTTGGAGGATCCTTCCTCTGATCGAGTGTGCCAGGTCTTGGGTAAACACTTTTTGCCTTACAGACCGATTATCTATTGATTAGCTCTCCCCTCTTACTTGTATGTATTACTTTAATTTACATAATCACAACCCTTATCAGAAGTCCTCATCTAGTCTTTCAGTGTCTCCTTTGGTGGTTTCAACGTCCAGTGTCCCAAAATTTTTAGATGGGTGTTCCTTTACCACAGGTTTGAGAAAATGTAAATTTCTTCCTCATTTCCCACTTCAGATATAACCAGAGATTCTTCCAGGGAAGAATCCTCTGGTCTCCCACAGTCATCATTGGTGATGGCCATGAGAGGGGGTCTTTTATGTTTCAGCTGTGGACAGTCTTTTTTCCAATGCCCATCTTTATTACAGTATACACATTGATTAATACCAAGTCTCCTGGGGTAATATGAGGTAGGTTGCAAATGCCCTTATCCCCTTCCTTTCTCCAGAGGCACCATTCCTTTGTAATTACCTTCCATAACTACAACTACTTTTTGTTTCATTATTTCCCACACTTTTTCTCTATTCTGATAAACTCTCCAAGCAACATCTAACAGCCTCCCTAAATCATAACCTTCTTGCTCCTGAGCCTTCTGTAGTTTCCATCTAGTATCATCTGAGGATTGCCCCACAATCCTGGTGGCTAATTGAGTTTTTTCCTCTTCTTCTTCTATATATACATTTTTGAACCATTTCTTTCAGATGACTTAAAAATTCAGTAGGGTGGTTCCTTGCAATCATGCTAAATTTCAAATAATTTTGAGATATTGATAGCTTTGGCATGGCATGTCTAATTCAATATAGTATCCATTGTTGATAACTGTTTCGCCTCTCTCTAAACACGGGCCCATTAGCATTCCACTGGGGATCTGCAGTGCAAAAATTAATGTCCAGTGTACCCAGCAAATTACCAGGCACAATTTGCTCTTTCATAAGTCTCCTACAGGTTTTAACATCTCTCTTTCTGTACCATCAAGCAACATTTCTAGCATGGTGTCAATATCCCTCCAGTCAGGATCCTGGGTTTTAACCATCATTTCAAAAGCTTTTGCCATTTTTTCTGGGTCAACTCAGTAGGTGCCGGCCACTGCCTCCCAGTTATTGAGGTCTGATATTGAAAATGTCACTTTTACTGTGATTGAGCTGTATGCACCTACCGCCTGATGGAGGCAGACACTATCACACCTCGGTGTTAGTTCTAGTTCTCCCAGCAATTGTACTAAAATCCTCTGCTCCTTGATAAATCCTTTTCATCTCTAGCTTGTCCTCTGCTCGTTGATACACTGGTGTTTTGGGATGAGGGGAAAAAAGCCTTCCCAAGCACTGAAAAAAAAACCAAAACCTACAATCTGAGTAATTGCAGTCTTGAATTATGGACTATGTATGTATTTACAGATGAACAGTATGGAGAGAGAAAAAAATAATAATTACCTATCAATTATTTATTTACCTCAGAAGACAAAGAAAAGTATTTTTATTTTCATTAAAACTCGGTGTGCACTGAAGTTCAAAAAATAGAACATGTTTCTTCAGTGTTGGAAGTGAAGAAAAATTGACTGTTTAGAATATTGCTGTATGAAGCAAGGGGCCAGGCTAGGTAACATAATCTCCTAACATGTAGAAACACACCTGAAGTCAAGTAAAAGGACTATTATGAGATCATTCTGAAAGAAGATCACAATGAACAAGACAGGAAACATTTAGATACCCTGTCACTGCAAGGGAGACATTTTCACTGTTCTGCAGCATGCAAACTAATTTTCTCTTTAACTGATGGGACTTTTGTCTTCATGGCTACTTCGAAATTTGTTTCTGTTGTTGTATGCATTAATTACTAAATGCCTGGGGGAAAAAAAAGAATATTTGGAATAGAAAGACCAAGTCATCTTGGAGCACTCAAGACTCAAGAATCTAGCTTTTGCACATTATGTTTCCATGATTGTAGATGGAAAAAACTATTACAGTAGTTTCACGAATACAAGCCGCACGGATTATAAGCCGCACCCCCGGTGCCTCGACAATGTTGCTGTCTTTGTCAATAGATAAGCCGCACCCCGAATATTAGCCGCACTTTCGTTCGTGCGCAGCTTTCACAAATTGGCCAATTAGTAACAGGATCGCGGCATAGGGGGCTTTACTGGCTCGGGGCGGGGCCAGGCAGGCTCGGCCCGCTCATGGTTGCCGACGGGGCCGGGTGGCCCAGCTCAGCGCCACGGCTCGGCGGGGCTGGCCGGGTGGTACTGCCGCCGCCGCCGGGCTCGCTGGCCCCCCTCTCCCGTCAGCACCGCCCCGCTGCCGCGTTCCCTAGCCCTGCCGGCGGCCTGCCGCCGCCCGGCTCGCTGGCCGCCGCCGCGTTCCCTAGCCCTGCCGGCGGCCTGCCGCCGCCCGGCTCGCTGGCCGCCGCCGCGTTCCCTAGCCCCGCCGCCGGGCTCGCCGGCCGCCCCCTCCCGTCTGCACCGCCACCGCGTTTCCTCGCCCTGGCCGGCACTGCAGGCCCCCGCACTGCCGGGCTCCCCCACGCTGCTGGCCCCGATTCTGCTGGGCTTCCCCCGCTGCCAGGCAGCCCCACCCGCCGGCCTTCCTGCTTCTGCCATGCTCCCCTGCACTGCTAGCCCCAGTTCTCCCCGGCTCCCCCGCCATGCTGGCTCAGGCTCTGCCGCCCTCCCTGCCCCGCCCTGCTGGCTCAGGCTCTGCCGCCCGCCCCCCACACTGCTGGCCCCGCCTCTGCCAGGCTTTCCCACCTCAGCCGGGGCCGGCCGGGCTCCAGCTTGGCTTGGGGCTGCCGCGGGCTCTCACTTCCGTGTTGGCAGCTTTTAGAATTTTGTTAATAGAGTAGCCGCCCCGGAATATTAGCCGCACTTCCGGGTTTCCACCAAAATTTTGGTCAAATTGGTGCGGCTTGTATTCGTGAAATTACTGTACACAAGCTTTGTCATTATGTAAATATTAAATATTTAAAGATAAATTAAAGTAGAAGATGAATACCTACATTTATCTGCATTTGCATCAGAACATTTTTACCTGACAAGCCATTTTCTTCAATTATACCACATGAAGAACCGGATATTATGTTCACAATGCTTACATGTAAATATTAATCCTTTTATGACTACCTCATGTAAATGATGTATGGGGGAATTTTCCCACCAGTGTAAACCTGAAGACCAAGAGCATACTTTGGTAGTGTAAACAACACTGAAAGAAAATATGTTTTTAGGGAAATACAGAATAAATCCATAGAAGTCAATATTTGATTCTGTACTTCCAGCAGAGTAAACCAAACCACTTTTACTCCAGAGCCCAAATCCACCTTTTCTTTTAACGGTGGGGTTATATCCACATGGATCTGGTGCAGCTGAGAAGAGGATCAAGACACTCAAACCAGCAGACCACACAATGCATAAATACATCGCTGCAGGTATTTTAAATTGGTGAAAGCAGTTATCAATTTGTACATAAAGAAAAACATTATTCCTAGCTAATAACTTCTTCTTTCTTCAGACTTCAGTGCTTTTTGTTACTGTCCATGAACTTTGATCCTAATTTAACCTTTGGGTCAGTGCTTCATCTCAGTTTATCAGTCTTCATAACTACCTTTCATGGAGAAGCTGATTTTTCCCACGAAGTCAGGGTTTTCCAGCCTGCATCTCCCCAATAGTATTGAATATTTTCCCCTTATTAGCAGATGGGAAAAATTAGTATATTTCTTCTCTTAGAGATCTCATTTTCAGATAACGTGCTTTTGATTAGAACAAAAGACAGAGCTGAACTGATAAACATACAGATAATTAAAAATGAAGCATTTTCCTTTCCACTTTAATGTACAGAATTTTCAGTTTAAGTTTATTCCTCCTTGCTTATTTTTTCCACAAGCTGATGTGGCATAGCCACAGGTTTCACTACCGTGAAACATTTAATGTAAGAAATTCTAAGTGCATTTTCTCTGCACCTTCTTGCCCTCATGTTCCCTTTAAATTTCACTGAAATAAATATTCCTTACACATGGCAAACAGTTCTCCCTGCAGAAGAAAGTTATTACTTCATTTTAAACATAATTTCTGGTATTAACATCTCTATCTTTCTTTAGCTGAGGGACAGAGTGTTATTTTCTGTGCAAATATGTTTGTTTGCATCAATAAATCAGGACTGACTTTGCGTTGACCCCATAGTGTATCCCTCAATGGAGATCTATGAAGGGGTATTCATAATACCTGTGGACATCTTGCATTACACCAGTGGGATTTTTCATCATCAGTAGATGAATACAAAAAATCATGGACAGAAAAAAACATGGCAGATATATGCAAAAGACAGATTGAAACTGATTTGTTTAGCAGTCAATTATTTACTATATCCATCCTCGGTCTTCCTCTTGGGTATGTGGAATGGAATTATTTCCTGTAACTGTAGAATTAAACTGGAAAAAGTAGGACACAAAATAAAGTAATGAAGAGCAGGATGAAAGACAACACTCTTCCTTCTGTCAGCTTGATAAAAAAGAGATTTCTTTTCCCCCCTCAATAAAATCAGACAGGACTGTGAAGAATTGGTAGAAATAACATCTGGGTAGAAAATCAGAGGATGCCAAAGGAGGAAACAAGATACAACCAATAGTTTAATTAATTTGCAATTTATTTTAAAATATTAAATTTTTGCATTTAGCCACAAAACATTTAAAATTTGGGTCATCCCAAAATAATTATGAGGGCACAATTTTAGCAGTGGCAGCCTAACAATGAATGGGATTATACTTCTCAGAGTCTTCTCAGTCCTGACAAGAGATCACTGTGCACACCCAATTAAGAAAATAATGTCTTGTAAGATCCACTCCTGGTCTGTAACAGGGGGGAAATGCCTGTGCCTTCCCACACAACTTCTTCCCTAACAGTCTTCAAGTAACATTTTACTTCCAGAAATGAATGAATCTATGGGACAGCGTTTCCAAACCACCTTTTTCCTGAAAGATAGATACTGAATATGCAGTGCTAGACACTGCTACCATTACTGCATTGTGTGACGGTCTTGTTCCTGCATACCTTTTTTCTAACCTATATAATCTATTATTCCCTTTGTCAGCTATTGAAGTACTACAGGGTTTATTGCACAGATGATTTTTAGAAAGTTAATCACCTGAGGTGATGTTTTGCCTGATTCATTTGAATTTAAACTGAGAAGAAAAAACCTGCCCAGCAGTTGATAATGTTTCCAACTGAAACACCTAATTATTAGGACTAAGTTTAGTATATTTTCTTGACCTAGAAAAGGATAAAAGACTCTACTATATTAAGTTTCTCATGGTATCTTTGATCAACCAGAAAAATAGAAAGTAATTGAAGTAGGAAATAACTCAGTGGGACATTTAATTTTCTCAGTAAAGAAGATTACATTACTGGTCCTTCACTTTTTTTGAAAAGAGTCACCTGGAGTTCAGTTATAACTATCCAAGCATGTTTTAAAATAGAACTTGTCTGATATTAATAGAATCATGAGAGACTAGATTAATTAACTCAGCCCTTTAAACCCTTAGTTTAGAATTGGAGAGGAGCACTGTGCAGATACAAGCCAAATTCAATGACATTTTCCAGACTGAGAAGAATGAAATTACAGCCACTCTTCAGAGTGCAGAGCCACCATTACTATCAGATTAAGATGAAAATCAATCCCAAGATGCAGTGAATCAATGTAACAGTCCAAATGAGCATTTCTCCAAGTTGTATTATGAAGGCCTCACACTTATTCACTTAACAGATACACTGTTTAACAATACTGTTTGGGCAGTATTCTGGATTTTCTTTACCTTTTCTTCCTTAGTTACTTCTTTCAGAAAAAAGTTCCCCACAGACACATTTGGAAGGGAATATAATTCCTTGCTTTCAAAGAAAAAATCACCAAGTGAGTCCTGCTAGATCCATTTCTTGGGAATCTGGGGACAACTCGTCTCATGAGAATGACAGGTCTGATTTCTGTGCCTTTGGGAGGAGAGCAAAGTCTCTGCCTAACATTCTTAGGGAGCACACGTGATCTTAGGTTGACCAAATATATTCTTATGTATCACTGACTGCCGGGCACAGGCAAGGAATCAGAAACTGGAGCCAAAAATCTTGTGAAATATTGGTAAGATGCAAAGAGGGAAGAAAAGCAATAGTATTTTGTTCTTTCGCTGCAAACCATAACATTTTGAAATTAAAAACAGTTGATGAACATAGCTTTAAACGAAAACTGCATGCAGAAGACATAGACACATTTTTCAATCTATTATTATAAAGTATATAAAATCCTGGAAATAAGGCAATCTTATATTTTATTGTATATACTATTTCCCCATATATTATCTCCTGTATGTTGCTTGGCTAACAGGCCAATTACCCAATTATTTAGCCAATTATTCTTTCATTCCTTACTGATGTTTAATTCCCAACTCTTCCAGCATATTTTTCAATAATACATTTGTAAACTAGTCGTGATAATAGACTTCAGATTTTCCTTTTGTTTAAGAAGAACTGCCCCCTAAGGAGGTACATGAAGTTTTCACCAGTTAATAAAAAAGACTTCTGGAAAATACGTTCCAAAAATAGTTTCAACTAATGTCAAAGGAATTAAAAATAGAATCTTTCATTCACAAACCTGTGCTGTGATGATGCAAGAGAAATTCTGATTATCTGTAGATCCAGGAAAATTTGCTTTAAACAGGGATGTTCTCTAAACTCACCAATAAAATGTTTCTCTATTTTTCATTGAAAATAAAAGAAAAATCAAAGTATTCATGAGTGATGCAGACCAGAGCAATATAAGGCATCGTATGTGTACAACATGGACATGTTTATCACAGACCTTGTCTTTGAAGAGGATGTGTCTCCTCTGGTGTCTAAAAATACACTCAAAAGGGAAAGAAAGGTCTTTCAGTTGCAGCTGGGGAAAAAAAATTGAAAAAATTGTTAGGTTAAGAGAATCAAGAAGAAGGAATGTATAGAAAGCACCATGGAAACATTTCCATTTACTTTTTCACTCCTCCTCTCGGACCATTCTTTTTGCCTCTGATTCAACCCATAAAATGTTCTTGCTCTGTTTGAAACTGGAAAGTCCCCATCATCCCATATCATGCTCAGTAGATCCTGATAAAATCCATTCTTGGGCAAAGTCCAGCTAAGCCTTTTTGTCCTGCATTAGCTGCTAAAATTCCTATTGCAAACAGACAAGCATTTGTCCTCAATGAGGTTCATGTCTGCCATGCTGTTCCTGAGCTCACAGTGCAAACTCAGGACATTTGTGAAAAGCTTTCTCAAAATAAACAAATAAAGAAGACATTCCCTTCTGAATGTGTTAGATGATTCTCTGAACACAGGAGCTACAACACTAGCCAAAAAAGGACCCACTTTAGGAAGTGAGGCTGAGGGGAAGGAATAAAAGAGTGAATTCAATAAAATGAAATTCAGAATTCTGTGTAGATTAATGTTGTATGAAAAATCATTTTAGGATAGACTCAATGTATACTAAGCAAATAGTAGTCACAGAAAAAAAATCTGAAATACTACCATGTTGCAAGCCAAACCTGATTTTACCGACATATGCCTCCAAGTCTGAGGTTATTATTTAAATTACAAGTGGTATAGCAAAGACTGCACAGCCTTTAACTACTGAAGTGATTATGAATGCTGTTCTAATTTATGCCTTGGTACTAACGCTAATTAAGTAATAGCACAGATTTTCATCAGGTTTACGGTTAATATAATCAGTTCTCTTACGTTCAATAAATGCCATAGCTACAATATGTGGTATTAATTTCACACTACAGTGGGGAATGGTGATTGTTACCAAATGTAATCATAATTCACAGCCAATTTTGATTATTACAGTCAGGTTCAGTGCACAGAGAAATTATTGAATCCATAATAACTTTAAGAAGTCATAACCAGGCATTTAAAAGTTATGATTTTTCCACCTCAGCTACGTATTTCCTGCTCTAGACCTGCAAGCAATCCAAAGGTCACATTAGATACCTAAACTTGCTATTCAAAAAAGAATCAAATGTTATTTGGTTTTCTGGCATTTGTCAGTCATAAGAAATCACATTAAGGTACCTTATTGCTGATACCAAGCACAGGGGAAGTTTCCATTCGTGGCAGAGGCTCACCCTGAGACTGTGTTGCCTGGATTTTTCCAAAGCAGAACACTCCTGGAGAAGTGGACTAGTGTTCTCCTGCCTTTCTCTGCTCTTTGCAGAGGCTGACAGTCCTCATGGCAAGGCTTAATGCTGAGTCTATACTGGCCATTGTAAATGGTCTAGTAGATGTTCTACATTATTATCCTGAATATGTGTAGGCATTCAAATTAACTTCTGGAATGCTATCAAAAATGCCCACAGTCTACTGCCTTTTCATAAAGTAATTTTCTTTGATTTAGAATGAACTTGGAACTGCAAGTCATGAATGTTCTCTTGATCGTTAATACAAACACTTATTAACAGGTTTCTGTCATAAAAACCACCCTAGGTACTAAATAATTTAGTCCTAGGCCAAATCCTATTTCCTGCAACACTATTTGTATATTACTGCAGATGGAACAATGTTCGCTCCAGACCAAACAGACCCCTTGTTTAAGCACTTTCAGATTCTTTTGTAAGCATCTGCTCTTTCCTATGGAGATCCAGAGGTGGGATTTTCATGTTCATGAACCCACAAGAGCTCATTAATAGATTTATTGATTTTTTTATTACTGTTTCCATGTATTAGCAAGACAAACCTGCTCATATTAAAGTTTGGAAACTCCATCAAGGTCTTTGTCAAGAAAACAGGTAGAAGTTTCAGAATTTAAGTACTGGTTCTAGTGAGCTAAATACCTTAGCTTTAGCAAAAGCAATTAGCTTTAGCTAAAGCTAAAAGGAGTATAGCTATGTGTTCACATGCATGCATGACATTAATCCAGCCTCAGAGTCTCTGAAGCATTAGAGTAGCTACCAGCTGGGATTTGCAGTATGTTCTGGACAGCCAGACTCTCTGCCTACTCCTCTAGGCATAACCAAAGATATTTGACAGGCCTGTAGCCATTCTGCTATGTTCTATCACATGGCTTCAATTTAGGCTGCCACCACTTTCACTGCTCGAGTTTGCAAAATATTTTGTTTTTTCCCTGGTAAAATTCTAACCACACAACCGGGGATTCTACTCCTTCTGGGTGGTCCCAAGTAAAACCAGCTCATGGCAGAACTCTCCACAGGTGATGGACAGCAGCGATCCAGAAGTAGCATAACTTTACAGCACAATTCTCTGTCAGGTGGACAAATTTCCTTCCCCCACATAGAATTAACCAATGTATTTAACAAAACATAGAAAAACATGGAAGATAAACTATAATTCAATTAATGAATTGTCATTAATTGACAAAAGTCGTCATTCACAACAATAATAGCACAACAATAATAGAAGAATGAAAATACATTTGCAACAAAATTTTATTGCTTCAAGCAGTACTAGTGATTTTCCAGAATTTCTCAAAAATACCTTATTTAGCATTGCGGAGGACAAATTTTAGTTTAGAAGATACAGAAGAATAGAGATTCCTAAAGATACTTGATAGTTCAATGTATAGATACATTTTTAGGAGAAAAATGATTCAAAGGCATTCAGTAAATTCAGTGCAATGTTCTTTCCTGCTGAGGGGCATGTCTAATCAAGTCATCCTATGGCTTTCTCTTTGATTTTCACTTTTTAAACCTTTGAGTTTGCCTATCAACTGATTCTACATGAGAAGAAATAGGTCCCTCATCTTGGAGAGACCTCTGACTTTTGCCTTCAGTAGAAGTCTGCCTAAAACCTACTGATGGTAGGAAAAGGTTTCTAGGTACTGTTCAAAAGGATTGCATTTAAAGTGGTTGATATTTGATAAAAGCCACAGGAAAGACTCCCTTTAAGCAAAGCAAGAAAGAAACATTGAAAATATCATGGAGTAAAAGTACTAGTTAAAGAACAGCCATACTTTTTCTGAAAGAAACTGTCATGATTTGGTTTGGGTTGCTTTGCTTTGTTTTCCTTTGCTTTGCTTTGGGTTTTTGGTCATTATTTTAGTTTTTTAATTTATTTGAATCTGCTGATGTAAATGGAATAATAGCACAAGATTTTTCCAGAAAGCCTTACCAAGACAATTGACCTTGTTCACTTATAGTCTGTGTGATGTCAAATCCAGTAATTACAAGTACTGTAATGGTAGTTGCACCTATGGTATGTGAGATTAAACCACTTTACCACTTAGATTTCTTTTTATACAGGAATGAACTAAATTTGCAAACCAAGAAATTCACTGCATGGGAAGAGTGGTTGCAGTTAAAAAAATACTCATGAGAACCTTGTAGAATAAGACAACCCACAGAACTAGAAAATTGTTCTTGATGGATTTTATTTTATGTTCTATCATGCTTTACTAAATTTAGGCAACTCCTGTCCTCCTTTTTAATTGAACCAGGTGAATTTATTTGAATTGCTTCTTCATGTACTGGCCAAGATATTAGTGTTGGATGTCTTCTAAAGGCAGAAGTGTATTGCTTAGGGAAATATATGTAAAATTATGAACAAGAAACATTGTAATAGCACTCAGTAGAAGATACTGGAAGTGGATGAAAATCCTGACAATAGCCATTCCCCTGACAAGACCCTGCTAGTGCAAGAAATGCAGACAAAGCAAGGGCTATTATTTCATGTCTCAGTATCATGACGTCTTTCAGTAAAGAGATCTATTTCTCAGGTGTTGAATGGGGCCACATTATTGTAAGCAAGCTAGTGATCTTCCCAGTGAAGAGAGAGTGTCTGTATTGGGGAACTGCAGACCAAGTCTCAGCACAAAACCCACATGTGTTCTGGAGAAGTAGAATTCAGAATTGCAAGATATTTTTCCTGGAGCTCTTATTAATCAGATGGTGTCTATTAGCCATCATGTCCTCATTTTGAAGAGATAGAAATCCTATGGTGGGAAAGGAAGTGAAGTTCAGTAATAAAATCTACCTCTAAAAATAACATCAGCTATACAATAGGGCTTTCGCTTTTACACAGTTCATACAGGCAAATTACTTGGTAAACCTCTTTGACAGCAGAGAGACAGCCTTAGTTTGCTATTTTTGAGCCATGTATTCATCACAAGATCTTTATCAAAAATATAATTTCCATTCTTCTGCCAACAAAAAAATCTGTTATCTGAAAATAACAGTGTCATTCATTTTTGAAGCTACCATCACTGACTTGGGAAGAAGTTAAACATTTCCCTTTTTTTAGAGCAAACTTTTCTTTTTATGAAAGGGAGTTGAAGATTGAACATCTGGGGCCTTAAACTTATGGCCCTTCAAGGTTGTTGCAGCAGCCACAAGTTACACAGGAGATCAAGGTCTGGAAAGTTGGAGACTACCTATCTGAAAAAAAGATGATAAGAAGACTAAAGAATGTGGACCAAATCAACATGAAGAGTGAGAAATCAATAACAAATATAGGATAGAATACTAATTGATGAAAATAATTATTCAAATTGGAATCGGTGAGCATATATTTCTTTGTTTGCTAAAAATGTATAAGTGTACTGGCATCTGCATGGAGGCCAGAGCTTTGTCAGCCACACACACCTCTTGGCCAAGAATAAAGCAATGCCTTACTCCCTAACACTAATGAAGCAGTGTTGGAGAGCCTTTTTCACTCTGAGGATTATGGAGCATTGCAGTAACACCCCCACCTGGAATGAAGTAGTATTTCTTATAATCCTGTAGGAGCAACTGTGATACTGTTGTGACCATAGAGATTCACAACTATATGTGTGATAATCTTGGAAAGCTCATCCCATCTGTTAATTCATCTTGTTTACTCATAAGGGAAGAACAACAGTCAGGAACCTGCACTGATTATTTATGAAAGCACTGAGCAGATAAGGAAAAGATGCCCACATGCAGCAGCAGCAGCAGCCAATCACGTTTAAATAATACTTTACAGGGTAAGGGGATGCAAGGGAATAATAAGTAATGGTACAGAATCTCTGAATGATTTGGGCTAGAAGGGACCTCTGGAGATCGTCTATTCCAACTGCCCTGCTCCAAGAGGTCACTGGAGCAGATTGCACAGCATCATGCATAGGTGAGGTTTGGATATCCCCAGCAAAGGAGATTCTGCAGTCTCCCTGGGCAGCCTGTGCCAGTACTTTGTCACCATCAAAGTAAACACATTTCCCCTCATATTGAGAGGGAACTTCTTTTTGCCTGCTGTTGCTTGCCCTGGCATTCGCCTCTTGACATCCATCATCAAAGTATTTATATACACTCACAGATTCAGTTAGGTTGGAAAAGATTTCAGAGATCATCAAATCCAACCTGTGACCAAATGGCACCATGTCAACCACACCATAACCCTAAGTGCCACGTCCAGTCTTTCCATAAACACCTCCAGAGACTGTGACCCCACCACGGCCCTGGGCAGCCCTTTACTAAACACCCCTTCTGTGAATATTGTTTTCCTAATATCCAATTGAAAACTTCCATAACACAGCTTGAGATTGTGTCCTCTTGACTGTTGCCTGCAAGAAGAGACCAACCCCACCTGGGTACAGTCACCTTCCAACTTCCAACAGAACAACCACCTCCCGTTAGAGAATGACAAGTGCTCCCCTGAGCCTCTTTTCTCCAGGCTACACACCCTCAGCTCCCTCAGCTGCTACTCATAGGACTTGTGCTCCAGATCCTTCACCAGCTCCGTTGCCCTTCCCTGGACATGCTCCAGCACCTCAATATCTTCCTAAACTGAGGGGTCTGAAAATGGGCACAGCACTCAAGGTGCAGCCTCACCAGTGCAAAGATCAGGGGAAGAATGAGCTGCTCCTACTGGCCACATTATTCCTGGCACAGACCAGGATGCCATTGTCCTTGTCAGTCATCTGGACGCGTTCTGGCTCATGTTCAGCTTGCTGGCAATAGGCAACCCCAGGTCTTTTTAAGTCAGGTCACTTTGCAGCCATTCTGTCCCAGCCTGTAGCACTGCATGGGGTTGTTGTGGCCAAAGTGTAAGATTTGACACTTGGTCCTGTTGAACCTCATGCCATTGATGCCCACCCATCTAGCCTGTCCTCCTCTCCAGAGCCTTCTTACCCTCCAGCAGATCAACTATCTTCTTGTCATCCACAAATTTGCTGATGGTGGACTCAATTGCCTGATCCAGACCATCAATGAAGATATTAAACAGAGCCCAACAACGATCCAACTGGATGCCAACTGGATGGCACCCTTACCAGCACTCTCTGGGCTCAGCCTTCCAGCCAGTTCCTAACCCAGCGAAGAGTGCACTTGCCCAAGCCATGGGCTGCCAGTGTCTCAGGAGAATGCTGTGGGAGACAGTATCAAAGGCTCTGCTGTAGTCCAGGTACACAACATCCACAGCCTTTCCATCATCCACCAGGCAGGTCACCTTATGATAAGAGATCAGGATGGTCAGGTTGCCTTTTCAGGTCGCCTTTCCCAAACCCCTGCTGGCTAGGCCTCCTGATCCTTTCATTGTCCTGTAGATGCTGTGTGATTGCACTCAGGGTGATTTGTTCCATTTTCATGCCAGTCACCGAGGTCAGGCAAAGATTGAGTGAGAAACTCCCACTTGCCCAGAACACATTCATAAGTAGAGCTGTGTACGTCTCATAACCAAGAATATCAAATTAAATTGTTAAAACCTTCATCATTATGCATTGAGATGCATATCACAGGTTTCTGATGATTCAGTTTATGAAGAAGTTTTGTCAGCTCTTCCTCCCATGATAACAGTCTTCAGCTTGCTGCCTTGAGTGTCAGACTCAGAAATACTTGTCAGTTTTCACTGTGACAAAACCTACAAAAACACACCTGATCCACCAGAAGGAATCTAAATGCAATTTTCCTTTTCTCCTAGCAATGCAAACAAATTGCTTTCATCTCAGGCACGTCTCTTTTGTTTTCTTTTTTCCATAATGGCAAGATAGTCAAAGGTAATGTAAACACACATTATCAGCCAGTAAAGGCTAGGCTGATTCAGCTAGAAGTTGGCTTAGTGAATTGGATTGATTGACTAGGATTTATATTCAGATTTTGAAGCAGCCAGGATGCATTCTGGACAGAACTTATTATGGTGGAGTCAAAGTGGGACAGGCAAAATTTTTGCTATCTTATCATGACATGATGTGGCATTGAAAAGCATTGAGTCAACATGCATAATTTTCAGTGTCAGGTATTGCAGCAAAAAGATAGAGCACTATCTTTCAGTAAGAAGGGTGCTTTCAAACTCTCATCATTAGGCATTACCAGGACCCAGAAAATATTGAAAAAAAATTGCCCAGTTTAGCCTTTTTTTCTGGCCTGCTTCCAACAAAGATATTCACTATTCAAACATGTTTGTTATTTCCCACAACCAGTCTGGCAAAGGCAATCTTATATCTCCCACATAACTCAGCTGGTCAGAGGACCACATCCCTTGGCTGGCTCTTCCCCAAACTACTTAACCACCAAATATCAGCTGCTGTTCTGCATTAACAAGGAGTACATCAGAAATTGACCCTTCTCATATGCAAAGTCAGACTATGTGGCAAATTTCTCTCCACTGTGGAAATTAATGATCCTGCTTATTAAAGGGAGGGGTTTATAAAAGTGAGTTGCTATTGCTTTTAATATCAAAGAGATGTTTTAAGCCCAGAAAAGAAGCCAGGTCCTTGGAGGTTTTCATCTTGGCAGAGCAACTTCCTTCTCCTTACAATCACATAAATAAATCTATTTTCTCTATACCTCACCAGTAAACAGAAGATGTAAGTATCGGGGGCTCCTCTTGAGGTGTCACATGACCCTATATACCTCTGATCTGGTTACTGGAATTCTTAGAAATGCCTCTGCACAAATTAAGGTTCAGAAGAAGGCAGTATGTCAGTGCACTGCAGTCAATATGTCAGTGCAGTATGTCAGTCATGCCAGTGACAGTACTGTGGGTTTTATTTGATAGTAAATATATGAGAGAGAGAGAGAGAGAGATAAAGAAAAGAAATAGAAAATAAATGGGGGCATAGAATGGATTGACAAGGACAGAATAAGGAAAATATCACCACTCCATGGATCCCAATGATGTTCCATTGATCCTCTCCTTGGTGATGAAGGTTCCCCTTAAAAGCACAGGATCCCATGGGCTAATAAACACTACAGGTAAGAAAATCCAGGCACCCTCCTGGGAGGGGTTGTTTGCCATTGTATCTTACAACAGACTCCACATTTGTTGCCTCACATGCAGTCCTGTGGTGCAAGGTCTCAGGAATTACTCTGGGGGCACTTTGGTGGGCTTTTGCTGGATTAAGGCATCTCCTCCACTGCCCCTCAGTGGATGTCCCGTGGATGTGACATTCCCACAACTGGGGGGTCCGTAGGCAGCTTGTGTAAGGGAAGATGGGTTCACCGCCCCTGAGCAGAGGTTACAACACATGCAAACTTCCTCCCCGCCCTCCTTGGCTGGGGGAATATTTGCACAAACCTGCTCCCAGCAAATGGGTCTGGGGTCTATGGCCTCCTTGAAACAAGTCAAAGATGATTCTTAGAACAGCTGCTGGGTTTCACTCACATTTTTTCCTTGTTTACTTGTTTGTTTCAGGTGACTGAAGAATGGGTTTTCCCTTTGTCTAATCTCAGCAGTTTGAATTCAGTCCAAAATCCCAGTCAGGTATATTCAGGGAGGCTTCTTTGGTTGTAGCTTTTTCTTACAATGAGCAAAACTTTATATAAATGTTTGAGGTATGAACTGTTTCAGTCTCTGACAGACCATAAGGAAGAAATTTGTTCAACCATTGAGTACCAGACTATCTGCAAAAGCCACACAACTTGCTAAAATAATTCCTTTCTTAACAGGTTTGGGATAAGAAGGGGTAAAACTTTTTCTATTATTTTTTTTTTCTTTTTTTAAATGCGTTCAACACTTACTCTTTGCAAAGAGGGAGGGCAAACCACTGAGTATAAAATCATCAATGCACAAATCAATACATAAAAATTTATCAATGGAAAAGTGATGTTGTTTCAGTCTGTACAGGTGAGGGCTCACAGAAGTTTTCCTTCTATATTATATGGCATGAAATGGATGAGATGTGTAAGGTTACTACCCTTATGATAATAATAACCTAAAACCTAGGAGACTATCACAGCCAAACAAATTATAACTGAGTACACAAGCTCCTGTTCAAAGGTGACAATGACAATAAAGGTACCCTGCTGAACTCTTCACTATAAATTGCAGGCCTGGAATAAAAATGACACTGACTGCCAAATAATTCCCATCTCCATAGCTACAGCCAGCTCCCCTGTCTTTTTCTTAAAAGACCTATGACACAATTCAGAGAAACAAAAGGTTCCAGAAACATTTGTTGTGAACAAATACTTTACTTTTTTCCTTTGTCTATCTCTTATGGCTCTGTATTGTGCACTAGAACTGTGTTAGGCAAGAAATATACCAAATGTGTCGGCCTGAAATTCAAAATGTTGGGCACAAGTTCCATCTCTTTGAAGTCAGTCAGGTAAGCTAAAAACCTATGTGAGAGTTACTTCTATAAAAACCTACAAAATATTCCTCATTTATTTAAATTCATTGTTTTGCTCTTCATAGTTCAGTAGGATCCTCATTAATGTAATTGTTGTTAACTGATTATCAGGGGTAAAATATTTAATGAATATAGTTATTTAACATGTTCACCCTCTTACCCTGACACTCAGGGTCCAAGTCTGCTCTCTGGCTCTCTGAGAAAATTCCATGGATTGTGATAGGATTCTATTGACTTTATATTCTTGTTAATAATAAAACATTTTTAGTTTGCAGCTTACTTACTGGAGGTATTTACTTCTTTTTCTGATGATTTTCTGATGATTTTGTGCAACTTCCTTAGTTAAGCTTGTTAGAAACACTCAGTGAGATTCACTCTGAATTTAAGTAATGCTTCCGGACTTTTCATGTAATAATTACTTCTTTTTAGGTCATTCATGTGAAGTAATCCAAGTAAAACAATTCATCCCCTGCAAACCTGCAAGTCAACGCATCTACCTCCATTCTGACTAGATTCTTTACATTCTTTGGTCTTCTAAAAAGAGATTGAGTTTTACTACATTCTGGGATAAAGGAACATCTCCTCCACACCCTGCAGTGCATAAAGGAAACAGGGAAACAGGTGCTGTTCATGAAAAGTTAGAAAAACATGGCGGCCCTTACAATTGAGATCTCTCTGTCTGGTGCTCCCTGTGTTAGTTCCACACTGCCTGTTTTTTTTTTCCTGAAAAAGAAAATCTTCTACCTCTTATCACTTGCCCTAGAAAGAAGCATTTTCTCAAGGCTATTAATTCAAAATTGGAAGTTGAGTGATAGCTGTGCAGCAGACAGCCTCATGCATTCAGGCCATTCACCTCTGACAGTCAAAGTGCAAAGCCTTTGTTGATCGTAGGTGCAAGGTGATTGTAGGTGCAGGGAAGGCAGCTCTGATTTCTGGTCCATACAATTAATTCCCTAATGATTTGTCTCGGTGGCTTGGAAAGCCTGGTGTTACGTTTGTATTAATGTATACAGTGCATCAGCGCACAGGCAAGTGTGAGGAAGACATGGATCCTTCATGCTGGAACATCATTCAGTATTCCTTAAAAGCACTACAGTAGCTATCAGGGACTTGTGTCAAATATCAGGGTTTGCTTAATAATAAAAAATAAAAGAGTGGATTGTATTGTGGAGCAGTAGAAAAACAATGTTTTATCCCAAGGTTAAAGAAATTTCAGCATCTGTGAAGGGTAATCTTAGTTGAGTGCTGAAAAGGTTGTTAGAGAAAATATAATCCGTGAATGTCTTCATGTACTAAAAAACTGAATCTTTATTACATTTAGAAAGCAGTTTTGCTTCACATTTAAAATCTAGGCCACGATCTAAGGTAAATCTAAGCTCTCAGTTGTAATAATGAATCCACAAAGACTCTCTCCGCACATCTACTGGAAAACTTGTTCTTCTTTGTATGGGCTCATTGTAACTGTATCTTTTCTGACAACTAAGAGGGACAAAACCCAGTCCACACCATCAAAATTACAGTAATTTCAAGGTTATAAGCCACGCCTGATTATAAGCCGCACTCTTGTTTGCAGCGAGGAGACCCGCGTGCAACAAAGTAACAAATTACTAACAGAATCACGGGATTGCGGGGTTTACTGGCTCAGCTCAGGGCCAGGCGGGCTCAGTCTGCTCGGGGCTGCTGACGGGGTCAGGTGGCCCGGCTCGGCGCTGCTGCTCGGCGGGGCCACTTGGTGGCGGCAGTGGCAGGCAGGGGACAGAGCCTGCCTGCATCTGTGGCGGTGGTGGGAGGGAGGCACGGAGCCCCTGTCTCACCCCCGGGCCGCGGGGCCAACAGGAGGGAGCCCCCTGCCTCCCCCGCCATGCTGCCAGCAGCATGGAGCCCGCCTCCACCCACTGTGCAACAGAGTAACCAATTTGTAACAATTGTGCAATCCTGGATTTTACCGGCAGGTGCTTGGCTCAGCACCTCGGCTTGCACTTCCGGGTTGGGAAATTTCAGAACTTTTTTCATATATTGGCTGCTCCTGAGTGTAAGCTGCATTTCTAGGTTGGGATCAAAATTTTAGTCAAAATGGTGCGACTTATAATCGTGAATTTACTGTATATTCTCTGGTGCCATCAACTGAACTCCGGTATTTCATTAACATTTAGGAATTATTTGCAAATTAAATTACAGTAATTTCACGAATACAAGCCGCAGCAATTTGACAAAAATTTTGGTGGAAACCCGGAAGTGCGGCTAATAGTCGGGTGCGGCTAATATGTTAATAATTTTCTGACATTTACAACCCCAGACGTGCCAGCCAGAGTGCCGAGCCAAGCACCTGCCAGTAAAAGCCGGCATTTCGCAATTGTTACAGTGTTACCGTGTTGCCCTGGCTCCCTGCAGGCAGCACGGGGGGCGGGGAGAGAGGCGGGAGAGCTCTCTTCTTCCCTCCTCTGCTGCAGCCCAGGGGAGGGGGGGGGGGACCCTGCACCGCCATTGTCGCGGCCCGGGGAGCCGACGGGAGCCCCGCGCAGCCATTGCTGTGGCCCGGGGAGGTGGGTGGAAGCGCGCGCCGCCATTGCCGCGGCCCGGGGGGGGCGGGAAGTGCGCACCGCCATTGCCGCGGCCCGGGGAGGAGGCGGGGTGCTTTGTCCGCGCCCGCCGCCGGCGCCACGGGCGCGGGAAAGCTCTGTCCCTGCCCACCGCCGCTGCCGTAGGAGCGGGGGAAGCTCCGTCCCTGCCTGCCACCGCGGGGTAGCGCCGACCCGGGGTGACCGAGCCCAGTGGCAGCGGCGGCCGGCCCTGAGCGGCAGCACCAGGCTGGGCCACCTGGCCCCGTCAGCGGCCCCTAGCGGGCCGAGCCTGCACAGCCTTAGCTCAGCCAGTAAACCCCGCCCTCCCGCCGTTCTGTTACTAATTGCACGCGGGTCCTCGCTGCGAACGACAGAGCGGCTTATATTCGGGTGCGGCTTATCTATGGACAAAAACCGAAATATTTGCCAACACCCAGAGATGTGGCTTATACTCAGTGCGGCTTGTATTCGTGAATTTACTGTAATTGCGTTTGGAATTTACCTTATACAGAAAAGTGTTCTTGAGTTTATCTTTCAAATTAATCCTTATGTACCTGAGAGAGGCAAGAATTTTTGCAAATGGTCAGGAATTTGTACCCAGCCTCAAATTTCAATTGCTTGTATCTATGTTGCTCTTAGCTTCTGGTGTAAGATTTGAAAATATTCCAATTGCATTTCTTCAGGAAATGGCATGGCATTATTTGGCTTCCTGCATGTGTGTACACATGTCTGTGTATGTCTGCTTGCCTGTACGTCCTGGAAAGCCAAAGCAAATATTTCAAAGGAACAGAAGATAGTGTAAAGAAAAGAAGTGTATTTCTTGTTAGAAGTATACAGATTAGGCACATTAAACCCCAATAATATTAATTATAACCTCACCCATTGCATAAACAAAAGTTCCATCATGTCTGCTGAGCACTTTATTTTCTGCAAATATGCCTATGGTGTTGAAGGATTGCTGATCAAGGTGAGAAAGTTAAAATGTCTGTTTTGAGTTAATATCCTTTCACAAACAAAGTAAATTTCCAAAGGACAGTCGCTATTAATCTTTCAATCCTTTCAAAGGATCTATGCAAATTTGCTTTATGTATTGTCCACAGGAACACCAGTCTCAAAATAATTCACAAATATGAAAGAAAGAAAAGAAGAAAGAAGAAACATATCATGTTCCTTTCAAATATTTGACAACATCCTTGCCCTGCAGACTTTCTCCATGCCTTTTCTTTTCCCCAAAGAGACATCATAAAACAAGACATAGATGAAACAGGATTATCTCTGCTATCAGAGAGATCTTCTTTTACAGCCTATGATTAAACCTGTGCATGCAAATAGCAAAGGGGGGAAAATTACTAATAAAGATCCACTTCCCCAGCATTTTGGTTAAGTAGTAGCAGATATCACATGCACGAAAGAACTTTTTCCTTTTAAGTGTTATCTATATACAGTAATTTCACGATTACAAGCTGCACTGACTATAAGCCGCATCTCTGGGTGTTGGCAAACATTTCGTTCTTTGTCCATACACAAGCTGCACCCAATTATAAGCTGCTCTGTCTTTCGCAGCAAGGACCCGCGTGCAACAAAGTTGCCAAATAGTAACAGAATTGTGGTATGGCAGGGTTTACTGGCTCGGCTCGGGCCATGAGGGCTCGGGGTTGCCGACAAGGCCAGGTGGCCCAGCTAGGCACTGCCGCTCAATGGAGCCGCTCAGGGCCAGCTGCTGCCGCCGCTGGGCTCACTTGCCCCGGCCCGGCGCTGTGCCACGGTGGCAGAGGGACACGGAGCCTGCCGGTACCTGCGGCGGTGGTGGGAGGCAGGGATGGAGCCTGCTGGCACCCACGGCGGCAACAGGTGGGGACGGGAGCCCCCCACCTTCCCCTGAGCCGCAGGGCCAGCAGGAGGGAGCCCCCTACCTCTCCCTGGGCTGCACTGCCTGAAGGAGGGAGCTCCCCTGCCTCTCCCAGGCTGTGCTGCCTGAAGGAGAGAGCTCCCCCGCCTCCCCCCGGGCCACGGGACAGGCAGGAAGGAAGCCCTTGTCTCTCCCCTGGCCTGCGCTGCCCGAAGGAGGGAGTCCCCCGCCTTCCCCACCGCCGCGCTGCCTTCACAGAGCCCAGCTCCACCCGCGGTGCAACAGAGTAACCAATTTGTAATAGCAAAATCTTGGGTTTTACGGGCAGGTTGCTCGACTCGGCACCTCGGTTTGCACTTACGGGGTTGGAAATGCCAGAAAATTATTCACATATTAGCCGCTCTTGAGTATAAGCCGCATTTCCGGAGTGGGAGCAAAATCTTAGTCAAAACGGTGTGGTTTGTAATCGTGAAATTACTGTACTTTCAGTTGACTATAGATATGATCACTAAGTTGTAACAGAAAGCATATTCCTATACTGATTAAACACAGAACATTTTGATGGATAGAAACAGTCATGGTAGAGTTCATCTTGTCTCACTGGGGGAAAAGGAAGCAGGGTCAGGCTCTTTTCTAAAATTATTAATATTACTGGGAGGAGAAAGATTATCTCCTAAAAAGACACTTATCAGGCATATCCTCAGAGGCTTCACACCACTCTTTTGAAAGCAATCGTTGGTGGGACCTTCACACATTGGGACCTACATTTAGCAAAGGCCATCTGGTTGGTTAACACTTAAGGCTCATCAATTGAGCTGGCCCTGCCCAAACAGAACTCCACAAATTGCAGAAGGGAGGTGCTCTGGGGGTCATTGGTGGTTGTGGATAGTCTCTCTGAGCAGTGGTTGAGAGACAAAGGACATGGGGATAATATCAGGCTGGTTAAAGTATGAGCAGGCTGGAGCAAGGGCAGGGTGCCTTTGCGGGGACTGAAGAGGAACAATAACAAGGGAGTATAACAGCATGTTATGGGAAAAGTGCATGAAGAGAAACAGCTTAACTCCAAGGCTTTCTACATGCGTCAAAGGGCTGATAAATACCTATACCAATCATGAGCTATGGTTTTGCAATATGCATGAGCTTGATTATCTACTGTATAAAAAGACAACAGCATTGTAATAAAGTGGAGACTTGTTGACCATGATAGCTTGAGACTCGTCTCCCGCGTCGTCCCGCAACAATTGGTGACCCCCGACGTGCCTCGCCCTTTTCGGAACCGGGGGAGGACGCCGGCAGCCGTGAGGAATACAGGCGACGCGTTGGGTTCGGGTCCTGCACGCAGAGGGACGGCAGAAGGGCAAGCGAAGCCCCGTGCCCGGGGCGCCACAGCGGTGGGTCTCGCCGATACGTGCCGCCGAGACTTGGAGAGGCTGCAATAGCGCTAACGTAAGTATGGACAGGCAAGCGGCATATGAGTTATTAACAGCCACTTTGAAGCATAGGCAGGTTAAGGGGATAGACTTGAGTAAGGACCTTCCTGCTTTGCTACAGCACGCAGTATCCTATGGGTTTTTTGTGAACCCCCACTCGGTGCAGACGCTGGTTGAGTGGCAGAGGTATGGGGATAAGTTGTGGGAGTTAACCCTTGAGGACAATAAGCCAGCAAAAAAGTACGGGAAGCTGTGGAAGGTTGTGCATAATGAGTTACTTATGATGCAGGCTGAGAAAAGGGCTGCAGAAGGGGCACGTAGTGCACAGGAAAAGAACAAGGACTATGGTATAGACTGGGGTGCGACGAACACCCCCATGTTTAGTTCCATTACCCTGCCCTCTGTTATGCCTTCAGCGCCCCCTGACGAGGAAATGGCGGAACGGCTTGATCCGCCCGCCCAGCCTTGGGGCGGGACGGGGTGGCTTGATCCGTCCGCCCGGCCTTGGGGTGGGACGGAGCGGCTTGATCCGCCCGCCCGGCCTCAGGGCGGGACGGAGCGGTTTGGTCCGCCCGCCCAGCCTTGGGGCGGGAACCCTTTTCTCAATCCGCCTCCGCCACTGCCTCCAGGGCCGTTGGCTCCACCCCCGGATAACGAATCCGATTTGGGGGGGATGGCGGCCAGGGAACGGCAGCAGATGTGGAACATGCTTGCCCGGGAGGCCATGGATAAGGGGGATGAAGACATGGTGGAGGCAGCTAGAGATATGTTGGCGTTCCCTGTGACTTTCACTCAGGCTGCGGGCGGGCTGCAGGCTAACATTACATCATTGGATTGGAAGTTGCTTGCTCAGTTCCGTTCTACCGTAGGGAACTACGGGGTGGCCAGTGAGCCAGCAAGGCAGATGCTGGATTATATGTTTTCCACATTTGTGCTATTGCCCACTGACATCAAAGGCATAGCTAGATTGATGTTCTCAGCACACCAGAAATTATTGTTTGAAGCCCATTGGCAGCAGGAAGCTATAAAATCGGTGACCACTCCATGTGGCCCTACTGACCCCCTTAGTGGCATAACCCTTGACGAACTATTGGGTTTAGGCGCATATGCTCGGGTAGAGGCTCAGGCTCTGATGGGGCCAGAACGCTGTAGGGAGGTGATGGCTGTGGCCAGACGAGCTATGGATAAGGTTAAGGCCCCAGGGGGGTTGCCTATATATATGGGGATAAAACAAGGAAGAGAGGAGCCATTGGGGTCGTTTGTGGATAAGGTGATGGAGGCCATAACAAGGGTAGGAGTACAGGAATTTATGCAGGAAGGGTCATTGAAGCAGTGTGTACTGCAGAATGGCAATGCCCACACATGCTCTCTCATTAGTACTATGTCTGGGGATTCGTCTATAGCTGATTTGCTAGAGAAAGCATCCTCACTGCCTGTAAGGCCGCAAGCATTTCTAGCTAGTGCGTTAGATAAATTAGGAGAAGGGATGAAAGCGCAAGCTGAAGCTCTTCAAGAGCAGACCAAAGCAGCTCAGAGTCAGGTGTTAGCTGCCCTTGCACCTCTCCGAGCGGCTAAGGCAGGCCCCCGCTCCCGACAAACCAATGAAGGCTGCATGAAATGCTTCCGGTGCAGCAACTTCGGCCATATACGTCGTAACTGCGAAGCAACTGAAGTATGGTGCGGAAAGTGTCAATCGAATACCCACAACACAAGTGCCTACCGAAGAAAGTCGGGAAACGGCAAGAGTAGTGTGAACAGCGGCCGTGCGGGGACACAAGTTGCAGCTGTCACATCAACATGCGATCACTGCAGCCAGCCACCGCAGGGAGCCTCGGCCTGGACCTGGCAGCTGCAGTAGACGTCACCTTGTTCAACAACCACCCTGTTAAAATACCCACGGGACTTTACGGACCAATCATTGTTGGAGAACAGCCTGCTGGCGGACTGCTGCTTGGACGATCATCGGCCAGCATGCAAGGCTTGTTCGTGCTGCCTAGGGTAATTGACTCTGATTATACGGAGGAACTTATGATAATGGCGTATACTCTCTTTCCACCATTTACGATAACCAAGAGCCAGTGCATTGCCCAGATTATTCCACTCCCTCAGCTGACTAAGGGTATCGCTCCCCTCGATCAACGACCACGCCAAGATATAGGTTTTAGATCTACTGGGGGTTTGGTTCTTCTTACACTGGATCTTACATCGCGACCCCGAAAGACTTGCAAAATCACGCTCCAAGAAGAAAGCATCACTGTATCTGGACTTTTGGATATGGGAGCAGACACCTCTATCTTAGCGCCTGAACACTGGCCAACTGAGTAGCCTACACTCCCTTCTGCTACAACTGTCACTGGCATAGGCGGCATGACCTTGGCTCGCTGTACCCCCGTGGCGTAGCTGGAGGTGGAGGAGAAGACTGTTCCCGTCACGTTCACCATTGCACCCCTACCGCCAACGGTACAGTGCCTCCTTGGGCGTGACGTACTGTCTCAATTGGGTTTAGTCCTCACAAATGACCACCCTTTAGCATGAGTGTCATTGCTTGGGACTTCCCGCTACCACTCACGTGGAAATCTAAATCCCCCGTGATGGTTAAGCAATGGCCACTAAAGCGGAAAAACCTCCAACAAGCTCACCTGCTGGTGGAGGAGAAGTTTCGGCAAGGACATTTAAAATTGTCAACCAGCCCATGGAATACACCCATCTTTGTCATTAAAAAAAAGTCAGGAAAGTTTCAACTTTTGCATGATCTTCAAGCCGTTAATGCACAAATGGAACCCATGGAGGCGTTGTAGCCAAGGTTACCGAACCCTGCCATGCTTCCCAAGCGATGGACTTTGCTGGTAATTGATTTAAAAGAGTGTTTCTTTACAATAGCCTTACATCCCAGTGATACAAAGAGATTTGCATTCACCCTGCCTGCTTTGAATCGAGGTAAACCGGATAAATGATTTGAATGGACTGTGTTGCCCCAGGGTATGCGCAACTCACCTACACTCTGCCAGCTATATGTCGATGTGGCTCTACAACCATTATGCCAACAAATGCCAAAGACTATTATATACCACTACATGGATAATATCCTTCTCACGCAGAAAGAGCAGTTCACACAAACGCAGATCGATTTCATCATCCAGATGTTGGCAGAGTTTTCGCTAGCTGTGGCCCCTAAAAAGGTACAAAAATCGGCACCGTGGAAATACCTTGGGTAGACCATCACAGACCAGAGGATTACACCTCAAAAATTAGACATTGCAACTGAAATTTCCACCCTACATGAAGCTCAGAAACTTCTCAGCGATCTCCAGTGGCTTAAACCAGTAGTAAGAATACCCAATAATCTGCTGAGTAACCTGCGCCCCCTACTCAAAGGGACTGACCCCTGTACGCCCGTAGCGCTCGACGACCACCAGCGGCAGAGCCTAGACAAGATATTGCACCGCATTGCTACTAGTTTTGTGGCTCGATGAGATCCGACAGTTCCCCTCGGCCTCATGCTTTGGGCATCACAACAGCATTTGCTTGGCGCCATAGTGCAAACAGTAAAGAAAACGGGGGAGATACGGGTACTAGAATGGCTAACCCCGCCTCTTCAGCAGAGACGAACAATATCACCAAAACTTTTACAACTGGCGTCATTGATCAAGAAGGGTCGCATACGGACAGTGGAAATCAGCGGTATGGAGCCCGCGACGATACACCTCCCTATGGAACGGGATACTTTGGATTAGTATCTAATAAACTCGGTAGAGTTGGCCGACGCGCTACTCGCTTCAGGAGCCACTGTCGATACAGGTCCTGTGGCACCAAAAGCATTGCAGTGGATAGGGGAATGGAACTGGATCGTGAGACTGCTGAGGAGAGAAAAGCCCATTGCCAGAGCAATAACAGCATTCACTGATGCGGGAAAGCGTAGCCGCCGAGCTGCTGTGGTGTGGAAAGTTAAGGGCAAATGGCATCAACAAATACTAGAGGCTCACCCTGACGATAGCCTCCAGACCCTGGAATTGCTTGCTGCAGTATGGGTTATGTCCAACATACAGGAGCCTGTGAATTTAATCTCAGACTCCTTGTATGTAGTTGGAGTTGTAGCCAGAATTGAAGACGACTCCATTAAGGAGGTGGAAAACAAACGCTTGCTCGATTTGTTCTTACAGTTGAAGCGCACTATCAAGGACAGAACAAATCCATACTCTGTCATTCATATCAGAAGTCACAAATGGGAGGTTGGGCTAAGGGAAGGAAATGCACGGGCAGACAGGCTTGTTATGGCTAGTGTAGAACAAGTTGCTACCAACCTAGCCTCAGTTAGAGAGGCTCATGGACTGTTTCATCACAACGCAAAAGGCCTAGTCAGACAATTCAATATAAAGATGACAGATGCGCAAGCGATAGTGAGGGCCTGTCCTATATGTAGTCAACATAATGGGGGTTTGGGTTTAGGACTTGGAGTGAATCCCAGGGGTCTTAAATCAAATGAAATCTGGCAGATGGACGTTACACATGTGGCAAGCCTTGGCAGACTGCGATGGGTGCACGTTACCATCGACACCTTTAGCGGGTTTATGTGGACGACTGCTCAAGCAGGGGAAAGAGCCCCCCACGTCATAAGACATCTCACTCGCTGTTTTGCCGTAATGGGGGTCCCCGGGACAATAAAGACAGACAATGGCCCTGCTTATGTGGGTGGTAAAGTAAACAGGTTCCTAGATACATGGGGAGTCAAGCATATAACAGGGATCCCACATTCGCCCACAGGGCAGGCGATTATAGAAAGAGCCCATGGCACGCTGAAGCGATATATTAGTAAGATGGAGAAACAGAGCGATATCCATATAAAACTCGTCAAAGTGTTGTATGTCATCAATTACTTGTGTGTGTTTGGGGAACAGAAGGAGCCGTCAGCCATCGGTCACCAAACCGGCATAAATAAGGAGGCCCCCACGGAAGAAGTATGGGTTAGGTACAGGGACCCCAAAACGGGGGTATGGCAGGCACCAGCTAAGGTACTATACTGGGGTAAAAGCTACTTATGTGTTTCCACCCCCTCAGGTACTCTGTGGGTCCCTTCCCGGTGGGCTCGACCAGCTAATGTTCCCGGCAACGACTGCCGACCCAGAACTGAACCTCCTGCAGAATAAACTGTGTCTCCAGCGCTGTGTGGAGGAGCTACAGAGTTTAACCAAGACACCATTGAACTGGGACTGGGAAAATCCTGAGTATAACATTCCTAGAGGCGTTTTGGACAGGCGTGAATGTGAGCACTGGATACTAGATGTGTCAAGATGTCTATCATGCCAGGGCACGCGTTATGGTAGTAAGCATTGTGGGGGTGGGGCGTTGGTGTTAATGATTTGTGGGGGTTGCGAGAGAAAGGTGGTAAAATCACAGTGGGGTTATCCGCTTTTGCTTTGTCACACGTGTACATTCCGTAAGCAGACAGAATTGTGGCAGAGAAACGCCCAGCAATTGACAGTAACTCGTTCCCTTAGGGAAGCCCTGTTGCTTTTTGAGAACAGAGAGGACTGGGACAGGTTACGAGTCAAGTGGGCGGTCCAGCATACAGTGAAATACATAAAACAAAGCAAAGCTAGTAAGATCCTTGCCTTCTGCTGTGACGTACGCAACAGGCCAGGCCCCCAGGAGCTAGAGACCCTCCCTGACAGGAATCCAGAACTAGTAAAAACCCTGTTCAAATTATCAATATGAGCTCTGTAAGTGCCACAATACTCCTCATACTGGGAGGAGTAGTCACCCTAGCCCAGACAATCGACACTTGGGCCCCAGCACAACCAAAGGACAACGTCTGGGTAACATTAGCCAATCGAACAGGCCAAGAGGCTATTTGTTTGTCCTTGTCCTCACCTAGCAACCCATTTTCTACTTGTTTGGTGGGGTTGCCCTTAGACAACCTACCTTGCCCTACCGAAGTAGCATTTTTCTGCCAGGCCAATGAGTCGCGGTCGTACGCCGACCGATGGGATCAGGTGGTCCCATGTTTCCCAAGGACAGCCCTGGAACCACAAGAGCTAGAAATTTTGGGTACGGTAAGGGTCGATTTTTGCATTAGATTCAATTGGACTAGTGTCTACCGAGAGCTCGGAAAGAACCAAGCACTACCAATTATTGTCAATTCGAGTCTTAAAATGTACCAGAACGCGTCCATGTGGTGCAATTACATGAGTCCAAACGTCTCAAAATCCTCCAATACGCCCATACAGTTACCTCAAGGAACATTTTTGATTTGTGAGGATCGAGCTTGGCCTGGGATACCCTCGAAGCTAGAAGGTGGCCCATGTACTCTAGGGAGACTAACCCTATTGTCACCAAATGCATCTATGATTATCCAACAATATAAGAAACATAAGCGAGCCAGAAGGATGGCGCATGCTTTCCAACCTGAGTGTGATGATCAAGCTCAATTCTGGTCACCAGGGGAGAGGGTCCTGGGATCCCTGGTACCAGGGATAGGCACTGCACATGCCTTGAAAACCTTGAATAAATTGGGCTGCTGGTTGGCGAAACAGACTAACGCAACGTCAACCGCTCTATCTGGCCTCCTGACAGATGTAGACTCAATCCGTCATGCCACATTACAGAACAGGGCCACCATAGACTTTCTCCTACTGGCTCAGAGCCACGGGTGTCAAGATTTTGAGGGGATGTGCTGTATGAACTTGTCAGATCACTCTGTGTCGATACATGCCCAGTTAGATAAGTTGGCTACTCTAACGTCACATTTGCAAAAGAACACAGGGTTTGGGCTCAATGACTGGCTAAAGGGTCTAGGTCTCGGACCTTGGTTGACTTCCCTCCTTCAACACCTGATCACTACAGGGATAGTTCTTTCTGCACTTGTACTGCTTGTGCCTTGCTTTTGCGCATGCCTTAGAAAGGCCCTAAATAGAATGATCCTGGACAGCACAGCTACTGCTCTGCTTGCGCATATAAAGAAAACGGGGGAAGTGTGGATAGTCTCTCTGAGCAGTGGTTGAGAGACAAAGGACATGGGGATAATATCAGGCTGGTTAAAGTATGAGCAAGGCTTGGAGCAAGGGCAGGGTGCCTTTGCGGGGACTGAAGAGGAACAATAACAAGGGAGTATAACAGTATGTTATGGGAAAAGTGCATGAAGAGAAGCAGCTTAACTCCAAGGCTTTCTACATGCGTCAAAGGGCTGATAAATACCTGTACCAATCATGAGCTGTGGTTTTGCAATATGCATGAGCTTGATTATCTACTGTATAAAAAGACAACAGCATTGTAATAAAGTGGAGACTTGTTGACCATGATAGTTTGAGACTCGTCTCCCGCGTCGTCCCGCAACAGGTGGCCACAGATGCCACCTGTCCCATAGGGTGGGGTGATATCTGTTTGACTGGAGATAGGCATATAGTGCAGTTTCTTCCTCTCACATTGTTTTCCACAGTGGGAACTTCTGTCTGGATGTATCAACCAGGATGTGGGAACCAGTACTCCTCTCTGCCAGGCCTGGAATTAGTGCCATCCTGAAACAAATTTCTCCCTTCTGTGCTTATCTCAAGTTCCTACTGTGTTGGTTTATGTTACAGTAAGCTCCTCCTGGGGCCTTGACAGTGTTTGAGATAAGTAACTGTGTTCTTTTCAAGTGGTTGTACTTCAGGCTAACAGTTTTACATGCTCACAAGTGCTTTACCTACTGTAAAAAAAGAAAAGTATCCAAAAGGTGTGTTCAGTATATTCTTTTGTGCCCCTATACTTCTTTCACCTTCGTCTCCTGGTCAAATCTTAAGCATCTGTTTAGAATAAAGTGTCCAGATTTTCTTTCTGATAACACCAGTGTAACATTGCTGACTTCAGAGAAATTGTGTTTTCCCTGAAGCCTTATAACTGGCAGTAGCATCACCCCAGCCTTCTGACCCTGGCCCTTACACTATGAGGAGCTTCCTGTGACAAAAACTTCCTGTCAGGAAATATTTCATACAATGGACCTCTATTTGTCTACCGGGCACGGCACCAGGAAAAATACAAAGCAGGAACATATTCCAAGTGAGAAAACCAGAACTTTTCTAAGTTTCACCTGAACTGAAATTCTGCTAGCCAAAAGGCGATAGATAGATGGATAGATAAACCCTACAGTATTCCTTAAACTTTGTATCTGCAATCTTCACTAGCACACCAGAAAGTAAACCAGAAGGTAATCTGATTTCTCATAAGATATAAACAAGACATCTCACAATTTATTTTCATTTAGTATTTTCTATAATTTTAGTCATTAAAGAAGAATAGAGTCACATAGAGAAGACAAGAAATGTGAGACATTTAAATTTCACAAGAGAAAAAGCCTTTAAAAGTATGTGAAAGGAAATAAAGAAAACAGTTTATGATGGTACAAATGATTGTAACCTCGTCTTGAAATGACAAGATGTTAACAAAGTCTGTGATTAGACATTATGTGGTGATCATGATGACCCATGCCTTGAACAAAGTCCTCAGATCAAGACTTCTCAGATCACGACCTGAAGCAAATTAATTTCCATGTCAAAAGTAGTCACCCTGTCTAGTCTCAATTTGTATTAAATAAAGAACAGAAAGTGCACTGCCCAGATAACCCAAGAAGTTCTGAAGTTCCTGAAACTGCAGTACTATTGTTACATTTGCTATGACACCCAAACTCAATAATGACACACTAAGAAACACGCAGGGAGAGAGACAGTCTTCATCCTTCAGGAAAAGCTATTATACTTCAGTATTTTGCAGAAAATAGTTTTGTAAAGTAAAAGCTTTTTCACAAGTGGCATTGCTGGCTGAAACTAACTCCTTCTACTAGTGTTGGATATTGCAGGTAGAGACTATCATCAGCTAAGCCTTAATTGTTACTAATTTTAATTTAGACACTGCCAGCTGATCCAGATGTGGTAAAACTATTCTGGTAGTTTGCATACACACATGTCACAAGAAAAATGTGTTGCAAGGGAGAGAAATCAGAGCTTCCATTTTAAAAAATTGATAAACAGATTGGACAGAAACAAAAAGCAAACAAACAAGCAAAAAAAAACAAAACAAAAAAACCCAAAACAAAACAAAAACACCCCTCTAAAAAAACAAAAAAAAAAGTGAAAGGAAACCCCCCAAAAAACAAAAAAACAGGAGGCCCAAACAAATCAGCCAAACAAAAAACCAAACCAAAACAAAACAAAGCTAAACTAAACAAAACCAAACCAAAGAAACAAAAAAAACCCACCCCAAAACAAAACAAAATAAAAAACCACATACCACAGAAAACAAAACCAAACAACCCAAACCAGAAAAACCAGGTCAAATTGTAAATTGCTGTCAGGTTAGCATTGAATTTTTAGAGCTGTAGTGCACACTGCTTCCTGGACTTCAGGTTTTTTGTAAACAGTTTCACCATCAGTGCCAATTAAAATTACAGGAATCATAATTCCCTTGCTCCTTTTCCTCTTCTAGTCAAATAATTTATATCAGCTGGATAAGGTTGATCCTAAGTGGGTGGTGAAGCTTATTAAAATGTAAGAACAGTTCACTATCATTAGAAAAAAAACACCAGTACAGCCCAGGTCTTCTACAGCAGCAATGAGCAGAGTAAAAGTCTCAGCATTTAATTTGTCCTTGGTTATTCTGTTAGCCTCTTATTTTCAGTTCAGGGGATAGATCTGAAATGACCTGCATTTTCTGCAAACCCCTTCATATCTGCCTCTTGAAGACCCTATCCATTTTCTTCTGGAATACCGGTGAATTCCTTGTGCTTGTGTTGGACTCAAGCAACAGCTCTGATCTTCTACAAGATGCATTGAAATGCAGATTCTAATTTAATTTGATTTCTACTCTGCTGGAAGAGTTCTACCTGCTTTCCTCACATCACTTAATAGCCTGTAGAGCATCCATGTGTGAGTGTAAATGATCCAAACTGGGATATAGACAATAACATATTTGAGGTATCCAGAATACTGAAATTTTCATGCTTTTTACACCAATGAAAATTTCTTTGAAATTTTACATCTAGATACTTCCTAAGCCAACAAAAAAGATTTAGTATTGAGCTAACTCTGCTGGAAGGACTCTTTGCTGCTGCATAGTAATTGAAGTGTAACAACTTAATAGCCTTGATTTCAGTCCACCAGGGATCAGCTTTAATTAAAACAGTACAGAGAAACAAATTATCTTTGTGTAGTGTGTTTGGGTATGGGAGATTTAAATTAATTTCTTATCTTTCTGCATCCCCTTGATAAAACCACTTCATGTCTCCATGCCTCAGTTTCCTTTCTATAAAAGAACGAAGTTTTTACTGTCTCAAACTCAAATAATATCTCAACAATACTACCAATAAATAATGAACAAAATTATTGCTGAATTAGACCTAATCTTTCAGTTGGTTATTTTTTGTGGGTTTGTGTGGGTTTGTTTTTTTGGGAGAGGGTTTGGGTGTTTTTTTTAAGTACTCACTCCTTCAGAAATAATTTGAAGGAGTTTGGAACTATCAAAATAGGTTTTGAGGTGAATGAAGACAAGTTCACCCTGTGGCCCTTGCCTCTCCCCAAGCTTGCTCACCCTGTGTAACTTTTGTCTACTCATGTGATAAACAGACAAGGCACAACCCTTACTAAGCTTGGTTTAGTCTGCTGTGGATGCTTGTGGATCAAATAACACACCTATTTCTCTAATAAAGACACCTGAAAGCAACCAGCATAAAATCAGACTACATGAATTGCCTTACAAAATAGAACAGTCCAAAGCCTCCCAGGACAACCCCAGAAGCCTCAGCCCACGGCACCTGCCCTGCTCCAGCTGAGCAGTGTTGCACTGCTGCAAGATCCTTGCGCAATGAGTTTCCTTTTAGCAGAAGGGAAGCCACTAACAGCAGCAGAGATGGAGTCTGAAATACTAGTTTCTCTATCAAACCAACATTTAAGGAGTAGATCACCATCTTTTCTGTGGCTGGCACTTCCAGGCATTACTGAACAATCACTCTATTTAGAGAACCCATGCTGACAAAGAGGTAGAAATTCAGAGTTGGACAACAGTTTTGAATATCAGAGATAGGTTCTTACTGAGAAACACTACATGTCAGGTTCTCATAAAGACATAAACTTCAATGGTTTGTGTTAACCTTACAATGTCTTTTAAAGTTAATTTCCTCACATCACTTCCTGGCTTTTCCCACACAGAGATGCATGTTACTACTGTTTACTCCTGAGACTTATACCTCATCTTACAAAGGTGCCACACAAGTCACACCACAACCCCCACCACAACCCCCACAATACCAAGAAATTAAACATTCAAAATGTGTTAAAAGAATCTATGCATCATAGAACAACAAAATTCTGAAATTTTACTGAGCAATCAATCTTAGATGTCTTTTATCTGTGACTTCAAACAATACTAAGAATTTAATCTCTAGACATTCATTTAACTACTGATCACACCTGTGAAACTTCTGGAGTTAAAGGGATATTTAAGAAAGGAAAACAGACAAGGTGAGCCACACAACTAGTTTCTGTCATCCCAAATAATTTAAATAATTTCCTCAGTCTGACATCATTGAACAAAATTGGGTTTTCTTGGGGCTGATTTACCATGGTCACAGAGTGATGATCTAAAACTGGTCTATGAAATTACTCCACTCCTTTGAGTGCAGGTACATTCTTCAGGAATATGCATGTTCCCATTAACAACCACATTTCAGAAGGAAAAAAATATCCTCAAAAATACCTTTTGCATCACAGTAACTCTTACTGTAGTATAAACAGAGTTCAACTGACTCAGCACTGCAACTCCTTATGCTACATTACAATAATCTAATGTACAAGTGGAGGTTTGGAGTGGGCAGTCTCAAAGAGAGACAAAGATGAGTTATTGATCTTATAGAGGAATGTTCTGATGCACACATGTATTGCCAAAAAAAAAAAAAAAGAGAGCGGGAGAGAGAAATAAACTTTCAACTGTGCACTTTACAAGTTTTACTGTAAATGAACGCAAGAGGGAGGCAGAATTTAAACCAGATCCTGGTTCCAGAGCCATAGTGGAAAGGAGAAGCACCAGTTCTTCTCTCCAGTCCCAAAGAACACAATATAACTCATGCCTATTATTCTGTCTGATGCACAGCCTCCATGTTGTAAACTCAGTTATACATATGTTGTCTGAGTCCACTTTTCTAGTCCCTGAGTTAGATCCTTGCTGAACCATATGTTTTGCTGGGCTGTTTAAAAAGAAATCCAACTAAAACTCTTTTTAATTCACATAGTTCATAATTTTTGGGTTTTTAAAAAAAGGCCAAGTATTGCAATTAAAATATGTTTCAGGCAAGAAATTTAATTTCCTATATTGAACTCCATCATAAATATGTTTTCTTTATACTCAGGTACATCTTCAACATAAATGAATTTTGACATAATCTCAAATAATCATCAAATTACACACACAAAATATTCTAGATAATGACTATAATACACATTCCTCTTTCCAAACAATGTTTTCTTAAAGTACTTGTGCAATTCATGGAGCAGAAGTGCACAGGACTTCTGCTGGTCCAGTCTAGTGCTGGTGCCAAATTTTCACTGACATTTTCAATGACATTGTTTCATTGACTTTTAGATAACTAGTATGATAGACTTTGTTTGTCTTCATTTAAAAACAGTTTACACGTGATCAAACTATTTTTGCTGCCCACCAGTTAGTGCAAACTTCTGCAGACTGACTGAAAAATATTATACCCAGGAGGAGAATAATACAGGATGATTACAAACACACTGAAAATTTGGATTTGGGAAACACTCCTGACCACAGCACATTTTTTAATTGGTGTCTCTTAGAGCTTCAATTCCTTCTGTTCTGTGTCAGATAAGCACTCCCAGGAGTTCAGTCTGGTACTGAGAGTTTATGATGCATGGATCTTTGCTGAGTTTTATCAGCAAAACAACATACATAGATAACACAAGTGCCTGCCTACTTTTTCACACCTATTCCAGTAAGTGCTATTAGCCTTTACCCTTAATGAGTAATTCAGTAAAACATACTTTAAAAAATCAAGAGAGATTGCAAAATATAATGGTTCTGGCTCAGATCAGGGGGAAAGGGACATGAGCAAGACATTTTGTTATTTGATATCACCTTATGTCACTGCCAGGGGCAGGGAAAAGGGACAGTGTCTCGATTCCCACAAGGGCATTCCTTTCCTGTTGAGAAAAATAGGGCTGCAGTCAGGTCAGGCCAGGCCCTGTAGTAAGCATTCTTGCACATGAATAATTCTCTCTTTTGTATATTTTTATTATTAATACTGTTGCTTTCACTGTTTGTATTCTTATCTCAATCCATGATCTTTGTCTTGTGTGCTCCCAAGTCTTCTCTTTTGGCCACTAACCCAGGGCAGGGGGACCAAGCCAGTGGCAGTTTGGTTTGGAAAATCTCAGTGGGAGAAGTAAAGCAGGGAGTACCATTCCTAAATCACAATGCAAAGATAAGAAGCTAGGATAATAAAATAGATGAGGGAGATAAGGGGAAGAATTTACACCTTCTGAACAGAACAAAAGTCTCAGGTTGACATTCTGCAAAAACTTCCAAAGAAATTATTTAGTGCTGAGGATAATGCTGCCATTGAACAATGAAGATGTTTGCCCACTGAAATGCTGAAAGACTGACATCAATCAAAGTTAACTGCAGCATCCCTGTTCATGCTTTGTACCCTGGAGGGCTGCCAACTTGTGCCACAGAAGTGCCTGATTGTAAGACCACAGAGGACTGTGATGATGACTTACGTGACACTTGTGTCAGCGTTTGGCTTATGGAGGCATCTTTGGTTTCATCTCTCATCTACTTTTTCTTTTCTTTCTAAATACAGTCTATCCTTTTATTTCTTAATTGGAACTCTAATAAATATGCATATGTCATCAAATTTCAAAAGCCAAATCTTATTGTTGAAGCTAATACTGATGGCATTCCCTTTTTCTCTGAGTTAGCTTATCAGAACGCTTCATCCCTTTTTAATAGTCTCATACCTCCTTTGGAGATGTTAAGGAGCCCAGCTAACTTTGAATCCTTTAAAATGGAATAACCCCACATTCAGCTGATGTGGAGTGAGAAGGAAATAAAAATCCCATTCCCTGACCATTACCACATTTACAGTTCATTTCAGTTGTTGCAACACTAAGGTTAAATATATAAAAAATGCTCAAACGGCAAAACTTCATTAACTGCACATAATGCCTACAAAGTTATTTGTGTTTGCAGTTATTTATTGCATCTTATTAGCTTGCTCTCAGTTCACGCTGAAGGTTTAAATGAAATCCCTAGTATTGGAGAGGATTTGTAGCCAAATTGTGTAGAAGGGAAGACTGGAAGAATTGCAGTAAAATTGCAGTAAAATAAAAGTATTAGCTTTGGACACAGAATATGAAGAGGTCGCCAATGTATGCACCTCACTTGCAGTTTTAGCCTGCAGCAAGACCTCTCCTGCTGGGACACTCCACAGCAGCTAAGTAAAGATTTGTGGAAAATAAAAAGTAAGGAACTAAGTTTCTTCTTCTGCAGTGGACAAAAGAACAGTAACACCCTTGCAGTTCACAGTCTTCCCTTCAGTAAAATAGCATGCTAATATTACATAAACCTGACCCTAGTGTTTTAGTTCTCAAGTTGTTTTCAAATGATACCATAAGAGAAAAATCCCACATTTCTTTACCCTTAGGATACTTCTCCCCTTTCAAACACCTGTCATAAACAAGGGAATCAGCATAACTTTGAAAAAGTCCCAGAGGTCTTTAGTCAGAGGAAGTTTTAGGGATCGCTATCAGCTTCTCTGTTACAATCACATACCTGTTAAGCCAGTTACTCTTATCACAGGAATTTACATTATTTGACTCTCTTTAACACAAAAGTTACAATAAATACCTCTGAAAAGATTCTTGCTAGGCATTTGAAAGCTTGGAATTACTGTCTTGAACTGCTTTGCATTTTGCTTGTCTTCTCTGTTAGACTGGGACATAACTTTCCATGTGTAGGATTATGTCTTCTTTTTTTTTCAGTGACAGGGAGTGAGCTGGCAAGCGACTGCATACACAGCACTAAACATATCTTTGCTATGGCACCACAGTATCAGGGAGCTGATTATGAGGTATATTATGTCTTTTGCTTCAAGTTCAGACCATCTGCTTTGAAAAGCTGCTTTTTTGTCTTGACTGTTTTTATGTCTTCAATTTATGCTTACATGTGGTGATGAATTTTAAACTTGGATAAGTGACAGAGACTTGCTTTTCCTTCAAACAGATGCAGAACCAATACATCCCCCATGATGACTAATACAGTCTAGCCCTAAACAGAGGAAATCAGCATGTTTAGAGAGAGATGATTGTTGTCTCTCTACCTCAGTACATAGAAGTAATTCTACAATACTTCAGAAGAATCCTCTGAAGATATTCCCAGGAGAACTAGAGGAGGACCTAGGTAAGATACAGATCTGCTCCTCAAGAATTCATAACTATGAAATAAAGTGTGCAAGCGGTAAGGTGGAACCTATGAGTACTTAGTCTAACTTATGGATCAGCGTTTCGTAAAATAGCTGTCTTTTGCAGCTTAGATGGCACAGAATGTCATGAGTGTGTGGCTGCACCTGAATGAGCTGACTTCTCAAATAAAATCACTCAAATAAAATCATTATCATTCATAATCCTCAGAGCTACAGATCCCAGCCTTATTGTGATGCAGGCTGAAGCAGCATACAGTCAGAGAGACTAGAAGTTACACAAGAGTCCTTTACTCACTGAACTGTGTCTTGCCACTTCTTTCTTCCACAGTATTGCCTACTCCTTGCAGTGCTTCACTTATCTGGTTCCAAAAGTTGATTTACAAATGCTACAGGATACCTGTTCATTATAAAACTTACAACTGCAATGGTGAATAAAAAGCTGAGAAGCATTTCACAAGAAAATGCTGAGAGGATGTATGGGCACATAACTGCACAAGGGGTGGAGACAGGGGAAACTCAAAGGCTGACACAAATCTCAATTTAAACAGATGCAGAGATATTGGAAAATATGCCACAACCCAGAGGTCTTTGATTCTTCCTTTTCTTTCAAGTGGGTGCTTAACTCTAATTACATTGGTTACTGTATAAAATCATCTTGAAAAGACACGACTCCATAATAGTTTCATTGAAACAAATTTTGACAAAGAAATGGTTATCACTTCAAATAAATGAGTTTTTCAACTCTGAAAAGGGGATGGTAAAAACCCACAAAAACAAACAACAAATAAGCTGCTGAGACAGTACGAGAAAGATAGGAGAAAACACATGAAATAGATAGAACCACTTAATAAATGGGTATGGATGTTAAAAACATAAATGGTCTGTCTATAAAACCAAATCTGAGTCTTAAGAAAGAGACTTTTTTTCCTTCTACACAAATACACTGGTAAACAAAATAGACGAGACCAGGAGCAACAGAAGAAGTTTAAAAAAATTCTCATATAAAAGGCATGCTGTGCTTTGCTGGAAAAGCTACATGTAGCCAGATACAACTGGATCATTCTGACCTGTGTTTGAGGAATGATCCATAGCCATGGATGAATTGAGAAATGAATGGATAAGCGGGTACTTCCTACCTTGTCCGTTTCTGGGATTTTTGCTAGCTATTTCTTCTGTGACTAAACATTGAAGGCTTCTTTGATTATGTGAAAGCATGTTCCATCACTGGAAAAACCACACAGTCCATGTGGGTCTTTAGAATGCAATGGAAGTAAAGGAGTAATACCAATTTCCTTTTTTTTTTTTTTTTTTTTTTTTCCCCAGAAGTATGGTGTTGCCTAGAAAGCAAGTCAGAAAATCTAAGGCAAAAGATACTGCTGCAGCTCATGGCCCAGGCAGCACTCAGGAGAAATATATGAGGAAAATGATACCATATGGTAACCTGGACAGCTTAGTTAAGGGCTCAGTCAGAACGACCAGCTTGTATCTTGTTTAATGTCATTTTTACAGATGAAAGCAGCATAGAACAAAATAACTGTGGATTGCATTAAAAGGAGCTAAAAACAAAGAAAAAGGGAGGAAAAAGGAGCGACAGAAGAGAAGAACCAGGAAAAGATCAAAGGACTTAGAGGAATTGAAAAAGAAGAGTTTGTGAGAAACAGCAGAAGACTGAAAGAAATGTGGAGGATGGAGCAAACATAGAAGAAAAAGTGTACCTGATTAACCAAAAACACTACCTCAGGGCATTGGCATCCCCTTCAACCTCCCAAAAGCTTAGCTTGAGCTGGTCTTGCAAGCTCACCTTCTCTGTTACCCTCTGAGCCAAAGGGAACTGCCATGGCCCATCTCATGTTCCAGTCAGCAGTGGGCTGTCACAGGCTCTCTATTTCTGTATACCCTAGAAGATGTGACCTAAACTCAGCTAATGAACCATCTAAGTGGATACTAATTGTTCTTTTGTTTGGTTTTCTGCATATAGTTTGTGCTGCAGTTTGTAACTGTGCATCACTACAGTTTAGTCCTGCATCAAGTGCTATTATCTATGCTGGAGTAGTGTAAAATGGCACCATGTCCATGCTGCTACTTTTGCTGGATCAAACTGCTTCATCCACTTTATTCATTGAGGACTAATTTTAAATATAAATTTACTTTCAGTTCTTATACTGGGCTTTGTTTCCTACCCTTTGTCAATCCACTGTTCCTTATGCCCTCAAAACAGCTATTGGGCAGAAGAGAGATCAGGAATAGCTAAAATATTACGAACATACTGACTGCCTAAGGACATTAATTTGGATCTATGTCCTTTCAAAAGTCAGTAATTCCCTTGAAATATTCAGCAGCACCACTGTTTTTGATAAGAACTGGCCAATGAATGAAAATTTTTTTCCAGGGGATGGACACCATAGCACAGGCATTATATTTTTAGATAATCACATTAAAAATCCTTACTAAGTTCCTTCCCAGTATTGCTGAATGTGTGAAACAAGATAATGGAGACTGATACAAAATACTCCAGAATTAGTGTGATAATCATTGATTGTTCCTGACAGTAATGACAGAGAGTTTTCATTCATCCACACAAGAGATCTACACTGTTTTGTTAACAGCCAGGTCGTTTAATTCCTAACACCACTGACTCACAGGTGGCCCCAAGATATATTACGGTGGACAGATTTCTAACACTGCAAAGGTATATTTGTATCCAATTTTCTGGGTGAGTTCTTTATACAGAGGACAACTGGAGAAATTAGCATTTCCTCAACTCTAGAACTTGGAGTAACCATACTTTTAAGTAACTCAAGTCCACCTCTGCATCCACCACCTAACACAGGCAATAAACTGTCCCCATGCAGTATACTTTTACTTCTAAAACATCCATTCTGAGTAGAAAGAATACCACATACATACTTTTTCTTTCCATTAAAAAATTGGCATTTTCCCATGATTGGTAAGTTTTGTTTTGGAGGCATATGATTACAGTTTGCAGCTTTTATTGGTACAAGCAGAAGAGAAAAGCAATATATAGACAGAGTTATACATTAGAAAATAAATTGGGACAGAAAAGTCAAACAGGAGGCTGGAACTGCCTTCTTGCCTTCTTTTTCATAACTAGGCTGCCATATTAAATATCTGTAGAATAAATAGAGTAAAATAACCTCCTCCTATTGTACGATCTTTTCAAACTCTGTTCAAACCAGATAAGATAAAGAGAAGACAATGTGAGGATTTTGCCAACACTTTCATCAGGGAAGTAGCCATTCCAGTATAACTTCACCAGAAGCATTATGGTTGTGAGTTTACTCTGCAGTGAGTTTATATTGTTATAATAATCAACACCATTAGAAATGTGTTCCAACTAGAGCTTTAATACAGAACAATATAAATGTAAAGTATTTTTATTATCTTTCCGTCTGGTAATCTTCAAGTGCTTTGCAGATGTTAGGAAGTCAACCCCCATAATTCATGATCACAAAATGTTTCAGAAAATCAAAGGAAGTTGCAATGCATACTGCTTTTCTGGGTCAGATACTTGCTCAGGAGTTCCCTGCATCGCCAGGGCAGTTTAGTGAAATACATAGACCAGGACCAAGAGAGGTTCTTCAAGGGGAAATGAGCCTTTTCTCTTAATCAAAAAATCTCCAATCTGTCTTAGAAATTATTTATATTGTCCTCAAATCTGCACTACCCAAGCAACAGAGAGTAAAGGATAGATAAGTCTCACTTTTCCAAGTTCAAGAGGTGCTTTTCAAAGAGAGAAATAGAGGTAGAAATGTTTAGTAACCAGAAAAATTTAAAAAGAAAAGAAATAGTGCAGCTTTTAGAGGTACAAAAGGAGATGTCCCCTGGCTTTTGGCACTGGGACTTAATGTTTCCCTTTTCCAGATTTTAATATGTTCTGTTCATTTCTAATGCCTGAACAGTATCCACAATTCTGGATTAAAAATAATTCTTAAAAATAATCTGACCTACTGATTCTTTAGGAAAACAGGATACTTTACTTTCTCATACAAACCACAAATACAGCAAGGCTCTGTTAAGTTTGTAACTGGTTCGTAAATACAAAAAAATAGTTAGAAATTCTTCCCGCTTTTAAAACAAGAACACTACAACAAAAAGGGCTTCTCTTACCCCAGGAGATGCAAACTCAGATGAATTAAGAATGTAGTAGTAAGCAGAAAGACTGTATCATATGAGTGCTGCAAATTAGTCATTAGAAGATTCTCGTGATCTGTCTTGACTTCCCTTTCAATTCCTACCAAGACAAAATGCCATTCTTGGAAGAGTGAAGCTTCATAAAGATGTGGATGTGGAACAGTTGCAGCCAAATTTTAAACTCTTTGAAAGGCAAAGGATGTAACAACCTGTTAAGATCCAAGCCTGTCCAGTGACTTTTTAAAGAGGAATTTAGATTTAGATTTACTCTGGTGATGCACAGGGGAAACAGCAAATTTCACAGGAGATTGAATAAGAAAGTTTTGCTTGCAAACTTTAGCACATTCAGGTAGAAAAGGTACTTGGCAAATATAAAACAACAGAGAAAGTAAGGCACTTCACAAAGCACTGACTTAGTAAACATTAATCCATCCAAATTTAAATTATCCACATTTGGAGAAGAGGAAGTTAGTGGAAGAAAGATAAAAAGAAAGAAGAGATAATGATATATGTGTAGCCATTGCTTTAGATCCAGTATAGTCTCAGCTACTTGTAAATCCAAGGCAGTGAGGTGCATCAGTGTTACACCTGTGCCACTGCTTTTTATCTACTCTGGACTCCCAGGGCCCTCTCCCAGGCATCTGCCTGTGCTTTACTGTTCCACAGGGGCCCAAGTGGCCAGACAGAGCCCCTTCATGTGCTGTGTGTCTTGGTAGCCAATTTGATATTGGAGCAGAGGCTCCAGAGGCAGGGTGTGCATCATTTCACCTATGGAGAACTTGCCCTGTCCTTCTCCCTCTTCCCCCTCTTTTTTTACCTAGCTGTTCTGAGCCAGTAAGCATTCCTTCAGCCTCCTAGTCTACCACCTAGTGCTTAAATTAGTTATAAAAAAACATAGAGAATGGCATGTTTTGAAGTATGGAAATCTCATTAATAAGCTCACAGCATTTATTAACCCTAAATTCTCTCTCTAGAACAGGTGATAAGTTAGATAGAAGGTAAATATCACCCTCAAACCTTTTATTGCTTTTTTCACTGTTACCTCTTCTGCTTATAAAAATTACCTTTGTCTGGATGTTCTTTAACTTGAACATATGAAATGTTTTAAAAGGAGCATTCGGGAGAGACAGCATGGCTTCATAGCCACAGTATTTCCCATAGAGGGTGTTATTCCTATTAGAGATCATATTACCTAAAACAAACTGCACTGGTTCTCTTGCCAGATAGTCTAAGATTGAGTTTCCAACAGAAAGTGTGGAGAAGCTTAGCCTGTTTTTTTGCCTTTAGCTCGTTTAAGTATTTTTTGTTTAGTTTGTTTATCCTAGACTATATGGTGGCCTACCAGGATCATTGTTCTTGGTCTTGTTTCTCTACACAAACTACGGAAGCTGTTTTGCTGCTCCACAAACCTGTGGCTACCAACCCACCTGCTTACCATTAAACAGTGTGACAAGATCAAACAAACAAACCAACCTTCTTTCAAACTTACTTTCAAACAGACTAGTTGCAACAACCACTTCACTTTGGCAAGAATATTTCTTCCAAAGAATGCCATTGGAAATAAATAAAAAAAAAATTAAAAAATTCAGATGACAGTTGATAAATATTTTCAGATCTATTTCTGTTCATAAACCTGGAAATAATGGAACTAAAGACATATTTTTGAAAGCATGAGCATGTATTTGCACACAACATTCAAAATGCTTGCATTCCTGTATTAGGATATAATGTGTTACCAGATCAAAAGCAAAATAGGAAATTGAGGTTCACCTTTGCAAATCTAAGAATCTGATCCTTCTGGATAGTGCTCCCATTTATTCTTTAGATATAACAAAAGGCCAAGATACACTGCTAATGTTCTGTGCACTCAGTATTTCTAGAGGAATTCCAAAGAGGCATGGAAGTAGAAGCTTACTACAGAAGAAAGCAACAGGAAGTGACCCTAGTAGCTTATTTTTGAAAATGATAATGTGAATCCTCCTGAAGAAGAAAATTTGTGAGTGCTGGTGTGACTGTGTCAAGACCAGAGTGTGACTACTCCATTTCTCTTTTCATCTTCTTTCAGTTTTTAACTGCTTTCTTCAGATTCATTTACGTTCAACACTTAGAACACGTATGTCTTCAAATTTTCCATTATTTATATAACTCTATTTCTATGTAGCCTTTTTTCTTAAATAACCTATCTCTCACTATAATATCCATTAAAATTCCTAGGATGGTTCACACTGTGACCTTCACCACCTCAGTGAATGTTTTCTTGCGCCAGAAACCTGCATTCCTTTCTCACTATACAAATTCCCCTGCCTAAGCAGGGATTGTTCACATTAAGTTCAAATCACAGGACTGAATCCTGCAAACCCTTCACATACATATCATTCATAGGTGTTCCTTGTATGTAAGGTTTATACAATCAGATTTCCAGTTTACATGCAATGCTTTTCCATGGGAAGCATTTGGATTTCCATTTCTATCCTGTATTGCTTCACTGACACTTCCAATTCAATTTCTTTGTATGCAAAAGATAGGTTTATTGAAAAAAGGTACTTTTTCCACAATGGAACAGTATCTCTCAGTTTTAGACATATATGTATTCTGACTTTCCTGAGTTGAAATGTCATTAATATTTTTATTTGCATGAATCTAAGGCATAACTCAAATGATTCTACCAGGGTATCACTCTGAGTTCATATTTTCTTTGTATATCTGCTATGGGAGAAAGTTTGAACCAGTGTTATCCACCTAAATAACAAGCAGAATTTAAATGCACATCTCCACATAAAAGGGTAAAATGTATTCATTTCAAACATCTGCCAGAGCAATGACAGTATGTGTATTTTGAAACAGTGGTAGAATTTTGTGTTTACATTAGGAGGACATTAGTCATATGCAATGCAATATAGTCAAATCAAGGGAAAAATATGGATGATCAATTGACACTATCAGCTATAAGGTAATTCTTAATTAAAATAAAATAAAGGTATGACAGTGAGAGCTCTATAAGCAGTGGAAGTTAAAAAAGTACAAAGAAGAGGACATAAAAGTGAGGGTTGTCTCAGGATTAAGAAATTACTATCAAAAATTAAACGCAGAGAATAAGAAGGAATGCATACAAAAGAAAAAAACTTAGGAGGAATGCTTTAAGGTCAGAGGAAGGACAAAGGCAAAACAAGAAAAAGAGAGGAGACTGCCAGGTCGAGCAAAGGGAAAGGTTCCTGAGTGAAAGCAGTGACATTTTTCCCATCCTCTGAAAAGCCTGACAATTTCTTTGGCAGAAAATGTTTGGCAGAGGAGATGGGAATGGAGCAGGATGTTTTAGAGGAAATTCAGAAATAGAAAAGAATTGAAGGGAAAAAGGTCATGATAGTTTAAGAAAAAATAAAAATCTCAGAATATTCTGAGTTGGAAGGGACCCACAAGGGTCATTGGGTCCAATTCTGAACTGAACAGCCCGTATGGGGATTGAACACACAAACTTGATGCGAAATGAAGATATTGGTCAAGGGACAGAGAAATTAATAAAAAAACAGAAATTTTTTTTGTGGAATTAGAAACTCATTATGCTTATATTATCTCTCTTCAGCAAGGCATAGTGACATTAAAGTAGATTGAAATCAAAGAGAAAAGGAAAGCTAAAAATATGCAAAGAATGTTGCCTTTTAAAATGACCCCAAGGAAAGCAAGAGGAACAATGAAAGAGAGAAGATCAGGTGAGGTAGGAGAGCTAACAAAATGGATGTAGAATAGATATGAGGGCCAGAAGAAAGTAATTCAATTAAAAACTTTGGTAACCAGAAATCAAAACGGCTGGCTTAGAGCATGGATCTGTTCAGGCAATGAGACTACATGGGAGAGTAGGTCAAGGACCTTCACTGTGGAAACCACCATTTCCTCAGCATGACTAGAGAACTAAGGAGAGAGGGAAAGTCAGGTTTACTGAAGGAATAGAAAGAAGAATCAAAAGAATGGCAGATAAGTGCAACAGAGGCAGGAAGGGCACAGAGGAAGGAAGAATTACATATGAGAGATCCTGTCTGCATTGGTATGTTATGCTACTGCTTGAGCAACTTGCAGTAGTACTGTGAAATGTTTGAAAAATGAAGATAAATTTAGGTTTTGCCTCCTAAAAAATTCCTAAAACATTTTTAAAAAATCTTGGCAACCAAAGTCTACCTTGACTATAAACTAAGTTCACATTTCAGGTTTGAAAGAAAACCCACAGTTATCTGAAATAAGTTTTTGTTTATGATTTAAAATATTTATGGATTAAATGAAAAAGCTTTCTAAAAAGTAGTGCACACACATACATACATTGTGAGGTGAGACAGGGATGACATGAAAACATCTAATGAAACATGTAGAGCACTTACCTTTCCTGTTTGTCAGACTGTATGTATGTATATATATATATATATATATATACACACACACACATAATCTCAAGCATACCTTAAAAGAAAGGGAATTGCATGATAACTAAGAGTGCAAGAGATCTGACACTATGCACCAACCACATCTCAGTGCAGAAGAAATTATGAATATTCATTTTAATGACAGATAATTTAAATCCACTATTCAGCTTTATAAGACTACACAATAAAGATATCACAGATGCATTAAATATCATTCTTTTTGGGGCTCAGAAAGCAACTAGCACACATAATCAGTACACAACCTTTCCATTAAGCAGAGAATTCTTAGAGTGTTTTAAGAATTCACCTGTGGCTTGTCACACGATCTGAATAATATGATATATTCGGTGTTCTGTGAAAAGCTGCTTTTTTCTCTTTTATTCTGTCACAGAAATAAAGGACACAAGCAGCCATCTGATGGTCTGTCACAAGCAGTCAGTGGTAAGCCTTTCCGTATCACAACTCTATGTCTTCTATCTGCACTGAAATACATCTAATGAGATGGTTATTCCCGCATGAAGAGTCTGCATTTACTAACCATTAGCTGTTTGCTCCTGTTATAGATAATAACCGAATCACGTCGAATTAAATAACAAAACAGCAATTTTTGTTTTTGTGACCGAAAATACGGTCCTGGGAAGCCACAAGCGAAAACACGACAGCGCCGAGCCCGGGGTTGGCACTGGGTGGACACACACGCTGATCTGACCTCTATTGCATCAGATCCCCCTGAGTTCACACTGCCATGCCAGGGAGCTTAGCTTTTATACAGTTTTTCTGGTCTGAGGCGAGAGTTTCCTTTGTTTCTGCTGCGGATTCTCATATTCAGATTAAATCCTTTTCTTGGTGCTGCTCTGGACAAAAGGTCCTTCCTGCGCGTCGATGAATCCTGATAAGGGCTGTGTCTGCTCCGTATTGAGGTGTAATTTTCCTTGGGAGTGCTATTTTTCGCTTACGGGAACCGAAGCTTTGGAATGTAATTTTTCCTGGTGGAGGTGATTGGGTTTACGGGAACTGGCATTGATATGCGGGAACTCCTAGGAACCTCCTGGCTGTCTGATATGTGGTACTTGACTTGTTCTTTATCGATGATCTTTTCCTGTTCGGTTGTCGTTTCAGGATCGTTGAGCTAGGTTTTTTGATATGCTAATTAAGGCCTTTGTCTATGGCTCTGGGTGCTGGTGGCAGTGGTTCTTTTTATTTTATATCATACAACCTTCTTATATTATAAAAACATGAATTATAACAACATATATTACACTCCTCTCAGAATCCCTGAAAGAAAATGAGAAGGAAAACTGCCTGGTTCTTGAGCACTGCTGGTTTTTTGTGTTTATCAACACAATAAGTATTTCCTCTGGAAACCATTTTGGTTTTTAACTGTAGCATGGTTTTGCTGGAGAGTACCCCTCGGTAAGAAAGTAGCAAAATCAGTGGGAGACCTGACACAACCTTGACTCACTCTACCTCGGCTGGATGCTGAAAATTACCTTGCAAACTTCAGGGAGGCACTGCAATCCACGAAGGAAACTTACTCCCCACTCTGACGTCAGTCCCTGTTCTACAAAACACTGCTGGCTAATTAGTGATTGGGCACGAACATCAAAAAGCCCCACTCTTACTGGTGTTACTTTATAAACAGTAGCTATTACAGAGAAACACAAACCCAGAAGCTGAGTGGCTTTTGAGGTGATACCAAAATCGGCCAGACAGAAAGTTTCTAATGTTTCTTAGTATTAGAAATCAAACATTCTTTATTGCAGCGCACTGGTCACTGAGAGGATCCTTCCTCTAGTTAAGTGTCCCAAGCATTGGGTAAACCAAGGTTTATTATAAAGAGTGATTACATGTTTATCCCTGATTACCTGATGTATATGTATCACTTTATTTTACATGGCTGTACCCTTATTGGAAGTCCTTATGGGGTTCTTTGGAGTCTGTCTTTAACATCCAGTCTACTTTTTTGGTGGCTGTTCCTCAACCCCTGCTTGGGAATAAGTGCAATGCCATTGTTTTGCATAACTTCTGATTTGTCAGCTTTGCAGAGCTGAGCTGGCATCCTGCTTGCATTTACATGAATTTGCACAACTCTTGTTTGCCTAGGTTACATCCTTTATGTATTTCTCCAAGACTGTGCTGTTCTGTTTGACTGTCCTCATAAGAGTAAACTGCTGTTCTGTTCTACTGTTCTTATCAAATCCTCCCTTTTCTTGAGACTTAAGTTCCTTATGGATACTAGCCTATTAATATCTGTATTTTATTTTTAACCATAAAGCACTACAACAGCTATAACACTGAATCATGATGCAAGATAAAACATAAATGCAATTATTAATGGAGATTATTATGAACAAATGTTTTAACCAAGTCCAGCTGGGTAACCCTGAAGTAAATTTGGTCCTACTGAGCTGTCTTCAAGAGCTCACACAGTGGCTTTACTTGCAACCCCTAACTGCTGATCCACAGGTGACACCATCAGACCACCCTAAGAAATGCACACAACTCTCCTACCACTTGTGACTGTGAAACTTGGTCAGTTACTTCTTTTTATTCCTGTCCCAACCTCCTTTGCCCTTGGAGGATTTTGAATCCCAAGTAGGTTAATGTGGTCTGGACTATTTCTACTTTGTCTTTGGATACTCTGGATCCACTTAGTCACAGAAAACTCAACAATGCCACACTCTGATCCCAACACCACTGTTTAGTTTCCGTGGCTATCAGAATGTCAGCTACATACTGTAACAACACGCCAGGAGGGTTCTGATTTTTCCATTCCCCCAGATCTTTTGCTAATTGATTTCCAAACATAGTGGGGCTATTCTTAAATACTACTCCTGTGGTAGTACTGTGGTAGTACCACCCAAGTTGGATCCTTCTCCCTGTTTGGACTTCCCCATCCAAAAGCAAAAAGTTCTTGACTTTCAGCACTCAAAGGGATACAAAGGAAGGCTTGTTTCAAATCTAACACTGTAAACTAATTTTATTTTTCACTCAAGCTTGTTAGCAAAGTATAAGGATTCCTGCTGTCAGGTGCATATCTTCTACTATCTTATTCATGGCTCTAGGGAGCCAGCTGGTTTTCTTGTATCTTTCTGTTTGCCTTCTTAGTTAGCAAAATAGGAGTATTAAATTTAGATTCACAGTTCTTCAATAGGTCATATTTTATAAATTTTTCCACAAGGGGATATAACCCCTTATGACTTTCTCTTTTCAAAGGAGATTGCTTTTGTTTTACCAGTTCTGCTCCAGGTTTCAACTTCATTCTTACAAACTCTGCTCTTTTTGATTGCCCAGTCACCTCTCCAGCCCAGACTATTGGAATCACTGCATCCTCAAGTGATACTGGCAGACGGATCATATCCAGTTTTGGAGACCAGTGCAAATACAGAGGTTTCCACATAATGAGGTAGTAGGATAATAACCTGTATTTTTCCATTTAAAAATTTGATCTCAGCATTTCGTTTTTCCAATAAATCTCTCCCAAGGAGATGCTTTGGTGAATTGGGTAGATACTAAAAGGTTAGTTTGTTTTCCTAAATCAAAATCAATGGGCTTGAAAAAAGGCCAAGATTAGCTATTGCTTATTGCATCAATGATTGTTATATAATCATTATTCAAGTTTTCTTTTGCTGTATTTCACACAGAGTAACTAGCACCTGTACATACTAAAAATTCTACCTCCTCATTTACCTCCTCATTTCCCAACTTAGCTGTAAGCAGAGGTTCTGCTAGGGAAGAATCCTCTGGTCGCCCACAGTCATCATTGGTGATGGCCACAAGAGGGGGGCTTTTATGTTTCAGCTGTAGACAGTCCTTTTTCCAACGCCCATCTTTATTACAGTATATACATTGATTAATACCAAGTCTCCTGGGGAGGTTCAAGATGCCCCCTTCCTTTCCCTGGGGGCACCATTCCTTTGGAAATACTTCTATAAATGCAACCTTCTATTTTTGTTAGGAGGGTTCTTTGAGTATTAGAAGGTAGGTGCCAGCCACTGACTTCCAATTATTAAGATGTGTTATTGAAAATTACACTTTCACTGTGATTGGCACCTCCTATCCAAGGGAGGCAGCTACTATACAGAGTCTTAGCTCTGTGTTTAGTTCTAGTTCTCTCTGCAACCAGATTACAAACTTTTGCTCTTGGGTACATCTTCTCTAACCTCTCCTCTATATGTGCTAAATCTGCCTCTCTGCGCTCCAGCTCCCTCAAAATATCAGTCTTGGCAACCTAATTATCTGTTCTCCTCTCTAAGCTGTGATTAGGACTGACCATAAGATCTAAATTATCCACCTTATTGGGGAGATGTTTAGGGCAAGTTTAGGGCAATAACATTTTCCTTGACTCTCCTTTTCAAGAACCAGCACAAAAGGGTCTGAGGGAGTTGGATTCGAGCCACAATCTTTCAAAGACAAAAGTGAAGTGAAGACTATATCAGCATACATAACCTCATCTCATTTCTGTTCCCATTTTAAAAACAACATTAACCATAACAATGTTCAAGATTCTATTTTGTGGCCACTTTTTTCCAGAACGTAGTTTGTACAATGGCCACCATTGATTACAATGCTAAACTTAATTCTCCCTCATAGCTGTTTTCCCAGGGGAACCACCAGTCTTTATCCAATGCTGCAAAATGCAACCAAGTGTGTCAGAATAACCCCTTTAGATTGTCCACTACCCATTTTCGAATAGTAGTCTATTACAATACAATTACAATCTGTTACAATACAGATACAAACAAAAACAATTATCATTTGAAACAAACAAGTCAAATACCAAGTTTCAGAATGCCAAATAACCTCCACACTGGAAGATCCACACATCTTATATGGGTAGGATTCACAAAATAGTGTCTTATTATTGAATGGGATTTTATCCATGTCCCAGACTGATCTGAGGTTCTTCTCCAACAAAGCACTGGTGCCACCATGAAGGTCCAGAGATCTCTTGGATACATAGATCAGGGGAAGCATCTTATCTGGAGTCACCAAAAAATACCAAAATCAGCTAATGTCTCATTTTTTTAAATGGAAAATGAAGGCTGAAAAATTAAATCCATCTGACAATCTTGAGATTTATACAGAGTTTCTAGAGAATTAGAATTAAAAATGAAACCCAAGAACTTACCTTATTTCTTAACCACTCAATATTTAACAAAATGTGATTTAGGAATAGAGACAATAGGACCATGTAGAGTCAAGAAATTTTATTAAGCACACCACTGATCTTCTATTTCTTTTACAAGATCTGAGGGTAGGTATTGTGGATGGCCAGACGTATCAGTAATCAGTATACCAATAACACCCCAAGAAGTGGGAGTGTCCAGAGGACAGCATAGGTGCAGTACAAACAGCAGCAACTCTGTGTGACAATGAAACCTGTAAGCATGCTGATGGGTAAAATGTCCATGTCACACAGCCCTCTTCTCTCTCCCAGCTGGGTACAATTGGTGCTCTAGCAATAACTCTGCCACATTTCTGACCCTCTAGGAGCTACTTTAGGTCACCAAGTCACAGCTCAGTAACTCATTCTCCAAAAATCTCACAATTCCCGGGCACAGAGAACAAAAGATCTGCCACATCAAACTGGAAAAACAAAAGGTTTTTCCAGCATATCCATTCTGTCTTCACTAATGGTCATACATAAGTGCCTAGGGAGAAATTACCTGAAATTCAGATTAAAAGTGGCATTCAGCCCATTGATTTAATTTAAGAAAGAAGACATCATTTAGCCTCCATTATTTCAGCTAAACTAATGAATTTTCTTCTATTTCTCCCATTTCTCCTCCCTGCAGAAACAAACTTTCCTATGACACAAAATGAAAAAAAGGTCCCAATATTATATTACTTTCAAGCAGGTGTGCCAGTTCAAAAGTAAACCAGCAGGAGAAATGAATCCCACACAAACACCTTCAGAGAGATTTCAGGTTGGAGTTACAATTTACAGAAAGATTACAATAAATACAATGATACAGAAAAACTGGCTTAAACCTACAAAGTCAGAGTACAACATGGCACTCTGTTGGTCAGGCTGCAGTCCAGTTAAGCAGTGGTTGAAGTGAAGGTTGCAGTCTTGTTGAAAGGTGTGGTCCCGTGGAAGTTCCAGTCCTCCTGTGGAAGTTTGGGTCCTCCTCTGGGTCCGTTGAGCAGTGGTGGAATTCCAAATCCCCAAAACTCAAGAGTACATGCAGTACATGCAGTGGAACTCAGGTGGTACCTCCCCCAGGATAGGGGAGTTCACAACAGAATGATTTGGTCCTAGGAGTTACGTGGTATTTTTGGAGTGTCTGATGGTCATTTCAGCAGCCTATTCCGCTGGTATCTATTCTGTTCCATTATGGTCCATTTACAGAGGTGACCCCCTCAGGATGGGTGGTGCTGCTCCTTGCCCTGAGGGAATAATGTAGTTATTATCATGGGCGAAATTATAGTGAAGACAAAAACACTACACCTCCTTGCAGGGTTTGCCTCTTCTCATCAACCATCCAGCTTGTAGCCGGAGGAATCAGGTGTGCACCTGGCAGCTGCTGTGAATGATCCATCATTAACAGTTCATCAGAAATTATGCAGATCAGAGTAGAATACACAGTCTGGTTACACCCATACTGACACCCTTTTTTTCCTGTAACCAGGACAGGAGACCATACATAGATATTCAGGACCACTGAAAAATCTGCGGAACAATCAGCAAGATTGCTCACACGCAGCATCTTTCTTCTCAAAGAAAACAAAAGGAAACAGAAAATAGAAGTGGCCTGCCAAGCAAAGCAATGGACCAAGTAGCTATGCGTGATCTGTATCACAATAGCTGCTTATCACTTTTCATCATTACAAAGCCAGATCCCGACATGCTGAAAAACCAGAAGTTCTTGCAGAAAATTCAGCCTATATAGTAAAGATCAGAGTTCAGGCAATTTAGAAAATATTCCTGAGTTTTCTATAGTATCTTATTTTGCTAAACTAACCTGCTTACTCTCTGTCCCCATCTAGTGCTTCCTGCCTTCTCTTAAGACTACAAGTTCTTTATGAAAATGTGGGTAACATTTATAGCAATCATTCAAGGGCTTAACCTTCTTGCAAAGGATCTGATTTTATTCCTATTTTGTTTTAATTAGCTGTGTACAACAAGAAGAGCTTCACAGCCTCCAGTCCACAATCTCTGTCTGGCAATTTCAGCCTTTAATGGTACAGTACATACTGCCACAGCATTCTCTCAAAGCTTAGAAAGTAATACTTTACAATGTACAATGTGCAATAAAAAGATAGACTTACATCAACCTCATAAACAGAGAAACTGTTTTCTCTATAACAGTTGCATGTTCTGGTCCGTCATGTTTACACTATAGTACACACTTACTTAGCATCATCTGTGAACTAGCTTATCTGAGAACAACATATCCTTAACAAACAAAGAACATTTTAAGATAAGCATGTTAAATACTGGTGACTGAAAAGCAGCAACAAAGCCAGACGTTCTTTTCCTCTTGTCATGGTTTAGGAAATGGCACGCCCCAATTTAGTACTCCAAATAACACCATACTGCTGTTCCCTCATTTCTCCCTTTCTCCCCTCCTCACTGGCTGGAGAGAAGAACTGGAGGTACAAAAGTTAGAGATCATGTTTTGAGATAGGAACAATTTACTGGAAACAGCAATGAGACCACAAAACAAACTGTAACAGCAACAATACTAATAAATAAACTGTACAAAAGAGAGAATTATTCACATGCAAAAAAACCACTGAGCCTGCAACAATGAACAATGCTGGGCACTTCTCCCTCCTGCCCTGTCATTCTGTTTTTCACAAGGGACAGAACACCCTTCTCTCAGAAGTGAGAGTCCCCTTCCCTCCATCCCTCACAATGATGTGAGGTGATACAGAATAACCTCCATGTCCTAGCCACATTCCTCACTAATGCTTTCTCTGACTATGGAACCAGAATGCCTTTGTCTCTGTGTCTAGATGAAATAGGTGATTTAAACTACTTTAAAATAGGTGAGTTAAACTACTCAGCTGAGTAACATAGTTTATGCCAGCATAAGTCAATCGTAATGCCCCGAAAATGGGTCCTGAAAACACAAGCTCTTGCATGGCCCTGCAGTGAAATGGATTGGGAAACGATCCAAGTTCAAATTAACTCATCAAAGTAAAAGAGAGAAAAAGAAAGTACAGCTTTAACACCTTTAGGAGCAGGAAGGGAAAAAAACAAGGAAGAAAGCACAGACTGGTTTGGGGTGTTCTTGTAAGAGTGCCAGTCCATGTTGGCTTACACTATTTGTATAATTTTGGAATTAAGAAATGAAATATGACATGTTTCATGTCATATAAAATCCACTTTAACTGTGGGATGACCACAAGTAAGGTAGCTCTATACTATTTGTTATAGGAAATAAACAAATCAAGCTGAATTAAAATATTAAAACAGCAATTTTTATTTTTGTGACCGAAAATACGGTCCTGGGAAGCTACAACCGAAAAGGACAACACCGAGCTCGGGTTCGGAGTTGGGTGAACACGTGCGATGATCAGGCCTCTATTGCACCAAGTCCCTTGGTGCTCACAAATGCCATCCTGGGCAGTCTGTATTTATACAGTTTTCCTAGCCTGGGGCAAGAGTCCCTTTGTTTCTGCCGTGGATTCCCATATTCAGATAACTTCTTTTCTTGGTGATGCCCAGGACAAAGGTCCATCTTTCGTCCCCGCCCCCAATGAATCCTGATGAGGGTTGGGTCTGCTTCATATTGAGGTGTAATTTTCCTTGGGAGGGTTGATTTTTGCTTATGGTAGCCAGGGTCTTGGAATGTATTGATATGTGGTTCTCCTGAGGGTTTCTCGGCTGAAGGGTGGTACTTGACATATTCTTATCTCTGATCTTTTCCTGATTGGTTGTCATGCAGATTCAGGTCTGCCGGCTAGGTTTGTTGATATGTTAATCAGGGCTTTTTGTCCCTGGTTCCGGGTGCTGGAATCCCGTGAAGCAATCTTCTCCTGGTTGTGGCTAAAAGTTTCCTTATTTCTTTATTTCATATAACCATTTTATATCACATAAACATGAATTACAACATAATATATATCATACTGTTCACTTACTTTTCTCCCTTTTCTCTTGCTGCATCTTGCTAGTGTGTGGCTACAACATACAGCAGGTCATCTTCAGGAAGGCCAAAGCCTACCTGGAATTGAGTCTGGAAAGGACAACAAGAAGGGTTTCTAGAAGTGTATCAGTAGCAAAAGGAAAATGTAGGGCCACTGATAAATCAGATGGGCATTATGGTAACAGAAAACACAGAGAAGATGAAATTATGAAGGGTTTTCTTTGCCCCAGTCTTCACTGTTCGGGGTGGTTCTCAAGATTCCTAGACTTTGGATGTAAGAGAAGAAGGCTGCAGAAAGGAAGCCTTGGTCATGGAGGTTGGGTTAGAGACTGGCTAGACAGATTAAACACTAATACATCCACATCCCTTGTTTGGATGCTCCCATGGGTGCTGAGTGATCTGCAGATGATGTTGGTCTGCCACTCGCCATCATCTCTGGAAGGGAATGGGAGAGGTACCTGACAATTGGAGGAAGGACAAAGTTACCCCCATCTTCACAAAAGGCAAGGAGGAGGACCTGGGAAACCACTGGCCAGTCAGTCTCTCCTTCACCCCTGGTGATGGAACAGGGAATAGGGGAAGCCTGGAAAGATGGAAAAGGTGATGGAAAGGTGATGGAACAGGGAGTACTGGAAGTCATCAACATACATGTAAAAGAAAAGGGTCATCAGGAATAGTCAGCATGGACTCACCAAGGGAAAATCACGTTTGACAAATCTGATAGTCTTCTATGATAGCATGGCAGGATGGGTTGACAAGGAGAGGGTAATGAATGTTGGCTACCTTGACTTCAGCAAGGCTTTGGGCACTGACTCCCATAACATTCTTGTGGATAAACTTAGGAATTGTGGATGAATGGACAGTGAGGCAAATCAAGAGCTATCTGAATGGCAGAGCTCAGAGGATCACAATCAGCAGAGTAGAATCCAGTTGAAGGCCTGTAGTCAATGGCATTCCCCAGGTATCAATACCAGGTCCAGTCTTGTTCATCTTGTTTTCCTGGATGAAGGGACAGAATGTATTCTCAGCAAGCCCTCTGATGATACCAAACTGGGGGGAGTGGCTCATACACTTGAAGGTTGTGATGACATTCAGCAGGACCTTGATAGGCTGGAGGAATGGAGAGAGAAACCTAATGAGGTTCAACAAGGGCATTTGTAGAATCCTACATTGGGGGATGAAGAACCCCAGGTACCATTGCAGGTCTTATCTACTATAATGACAGGGAGTCTTTGTGGACAACAAATTGACATAAACCTGAATGGCTCATATCTCCCTTACGGCCAGAAGAGCAAATGGTAACCTGGGGCACATCAGGAAGTGTGACCAGCAGGTAAGGTGACGTAATCCTCCCACCCTACTCAGCCCCAGGTGAGGAATATTGTGTTTAGCTCTGTGCTCTCAGTACAAGAAAAAAAGGGATCTAATGGAGATGGTCCAGTGGAGGCCACAAAGGTAATGCAGGGTCTGAAGCATCTCACAAGGAGAGATTGTGGGAGCTGGGTCTCCTTAGTGTAGAGAAGACTAAGAGGGGAATCTCTTAAACTGATATGAATATCTCAGTGGCTGGTGCCAAAAGGATGGTGACAGACTCTTTTCAGTGGTGCCCGGTGACATGACAAGGAGCAATAGTCATAAACTAAAATACAGGAAGTTACACCTTAACATGAGGAAGAACTTCTTTACATTGAGGGTGGCAGAGCACCAGAGCAGACTGGCCAGGGAGGTTGTGGAGTCTGCCTCTCCAGATACGTGTCTCTCCTAGACGGACACATTGCTTGTGTGCTTTAGATGACCCTGCCTTGGCAGGGCAGTTGGACTAGATGATCTCCTGAGGCCCTCTTTAAACCCTAACAATTCTGTGACTCTGATCTGTCTTACAAGCTTCAGGGAAAGCTTTTGCCACAAGTACACTGGCTGTCAGCTTTAGGACTCCCATCCTGCTCTTCTTCTTCAGGAAAGGTTCACTTCTGGTTAAATTGCTAAAAAAAAAGCATGATCATAATCTTAGTGTTTTTTTTGTTTTATGGAGTATAACTAGCAGTATAACAGGCTGAAAGCATGTGCATTTATTCATTTTATCAATTGAACTTAAAACCTTACTCTTACATAGACTTCCCTTTCCTGAAATGTATTCAGGAACCTCAGAGCTTCCGTAAAATGCTAGCAAATACATCTGAGAATATGTATGTGTTTGAGCAAAACATTGGGGTTCTCACCATATGAAATATATTGTCTGTCTGGGCAAACTCTCAAATATGGTGTGTCTCCTCTTCCAAAAGGGAAAAAAGAGGACCCCACCTTCCTAGTGTTAATGGATTGCATTTTATTTCCTACATATTTATTTATTGGTAAATGAAATCTCTACATAAGTGAAGGACATCCACTTTTTCCCCCACATGTCCTCTTGGCCTTTGGATTCCTCAGCCACGCTTTCATGAAAATGGATGAATTAGGGCACATATGCTGGATCCAGTATATTGTGGATTAATAGAAAAAATTGTTTGGCTTGTTCAAACTCACTCTGTGGATCCAAATTTGTTCAAAACAAAAGTATTTAAAGGATAACATTATCCTGGCAGATTTTCTGGCAGATCACATATCACCTGTCCTCCTGCAGTGACTGTGAAGCCAGAATAAATACTGTACTGTGTGTTCTAGCTGATTTGACAGAAATGCAGTCATATACTCAGGCCTGAGCCAGTCCAAATCTGTACTGGGAGGTACAAATAACGCAACATGTATTGTTTTGTCTTAATTATGGGCAGAGTGTTTTGTATGAGGTCCTCAAATCCATTCTGTTTTTCTGGGGTCTTCTACTGACAAACTCCAGGGCTCAGTATAGAGTACTACAGCAAATTCCTGCCTAACCAAACATTCTATTTCCCTGTGCCTGCAGTGAGGAGAAGCTTAGCAATGGAAACCTACAGTTCAATTGTTTGCTTTCAGAGGTACTGGCTTTCCTTCAGTGTAAACAAAACCGCTTTTTTATGTAATTTGTTGCCAGAAACAATGTCCGAAATAATTGAACAGATATTCTAATCACTGTCAATTAATAGTCCAATAATTTCCCATATTGCTTAACAGTTCCAGAGAAAATGCCATAAATTAATGGTGGTGTTATTCTCAGGGTCTAGTGTGCTCCATATGCATATACTTCCACACCAAAGCACATGCTTAAATGCTTGAGTCCCAGTTAATACAGCCCATGATGCTCTGCTGGGCTCTAAATCTGCACTATGTGCAATTCTCTGTATTTTTTTACATTTCTGTTTGTGTAACAGTTTTCATATTCATTTACTGGAAAATTCATTGTGTACCACAAATTTTCATCAGGATATGGGGAAATATCTTTAGTGATTTACAGGTATTTCCTCTGTCTTCTCTGGAGTACTCAGTATTCTGGAATGTTTGAAATTTGGTCTCCTCAGGGGACTCAGAATCTAAAATTTCTAAATCAATTCAAGTCTGCCTCACAAGAAGAAATGGTGGAATTTCCTGTTATTTTACTTCCTGTCTGAATGCTCTACACCATCCATATGGGTTTTTTTTCAACTTCTAGTGGAGTATATAATTTTTCAGATATAATTAATATTCTCAATATTCTATTGTGCTCAAAGAAATTATTAAACTCAGAATTATTACACTCACCCATTACTGGAGATAATGGGAACTTTTGTCTTATTTGCTGTTTCCTTTATTTAAAATCTAAAGAAAATTATATATTCTTTGGTTATCCCCACTGTGCACAGAAGAATTAAGGTGTGAACACTTTTTAAAGTTCATTTCTTCCACTCAGTTTTTTCCCAGATTTGTTTTCTTTCTCGCAAATCCAGGTTTCAGTTTTCCCCAGAGGCAGCAGTTTTAGCATAACATCTGTTTTATTTGGTGCCCAGATTAAACTTAAAGTTCCAAATGAAGATGGTGAACGCTCCATCAGAAGGGGCCAGACAAGCAGCCACACTGAGCAAAACAAAGGAAGGTAAATGTCATCAGCAGAAACAGAAAGGTAGAATAGAATCAAGCTTTATTCTGACTCAAGCCTGCAATTTATGGAGCCTGCGAGGGCATGAAATAACTGCAACATTATTCCTAAAGCTGGTCTCTCTGCCCGTCTTCCACAACTGCTCATTTATTCCAGAGAACTGAGGAAGGATATCATAAATAAAGCAAACATCAGCAGAAAGCTTCCAGTTTCACAGGTCAGGCTATCATATGGGTGCATGTTAGTACAACTGTGGGGAAGGAAGGTTAATATCACACATCATAAAATATTAACTGAGAGAAACAATGCCGTATAATAGCTAGTATATTCCACATTCAGTCTTATAGTAACTTGACTCTACATCAGTATTCACTATCAAAAGTCACCCTGCTCCATAACTCTGATATCCATGATCACTTGACCATGAAAAAATAAAGATAAGATTTTCAAAGTACATTATTTCTGTGAAAAGGGACTAGACAGGCATCAATATGTTCTGTATCCTAACAGGGAGCAGGGAAAAAAGGATGCAAAAAGGGATGTGATGACGGGCATGGAACAAGACAAATAGAGTTGACATTTTGCAGTTTTGACATGATTGCATTTTAATGTATAGTGAGGAAGACTGGACAGGAAAAGTCATTAGTACAGGTTTTCTTATGCCATTCACACTAATTCTCATCTCCTGACAGTCCAGATATTACACCACAGCAGTCTCTCAAGCTTTCTGTTATAGAAAGCCCAGTGAACTACAAAAATACACAGAAGTAGAGAGATCAAAAATAATTACAGTAATTTCATAATTACAAGCTGCACTGACTATAAGCCACATCTCCGTGTGTTGGCAAACATTTCGTTCTTTGTCCATACACAAGCCACACCCAATTATAAGCCGCTCTGTAGTTCGCAGCAAGGACCCGCGTGCAACAAAGTTGCCAAATAGAACAGAATCGCAGCATGGCGGGGTTTAGTGGTTTGGCTCGGGCCGTGAGGGCTCGGGGCTGCCGACGGGGCCAGGTGGGCCAGCTCGGTGCTGCCACTTGGCGGGGCCGCTTGGGGCCGGCCGCTGCTGCCGCTGGGCTCACTCGCCCCAGCCCGGTGCTGCGCCGTGGTTGTAGGGGGGCACGGAGCACGCCGGCACCTGCGGTGGTGGTGTGAGGCGGGGATGGAGCCCGCTGGCACCCATGGCGGCAGCAGGCGGGGATGGGAGCCCCCCACCTCCCCCTGGGCTGCGCTGCCTGAAGGAGGGAGTCCCCCGTCTTCCCCCCACCCCATGCTGCCTGCACAGAGCCTGGCTCCACCCGCCGTGCAACAGAGTAACCAATTTGTAACAATCGCGTAAAGCCAGGTTTTACTGGTAGGTTGCTTGTCTCGGCACCTCGGTTTGCACTTCCGGGGTTGAAAATGTCAGAAAATTATTTACATATTAGCCGCTCCTGAGTGTAAGCTGCATTTCCGGGGTGGGAGCAAAATTTTAGTCAAAATGGTGTGGCTTGTAATCGTGAAATTACTGTAGTTGAAAGTTTTCAATCTTTCAAAGGGGGCGGCACCCACTGCATCTCGGGTATAACTTTATTTTAGTGTGCCTTTTTTATTTTACCCATCTGCAATGTAAGAGATGGTCCCAAAGCACAAATCTCAAACATAAATCTTAAATTTCCTAAATTTTGGGGTGTCTGAATCTAAGGATTTGATTCAGTGTACTGGGTCTGGCTAGGATGGTGTTCAAATTCTTCACAGCAGTCAGGATGATTTTTGTCAACAAAACACTGCTGTCAATTCACCCATATTTCAGCTACTACAGAGCAGTGCTCACACATCATCGAGGCTCTCTGTTTCTCACTCTGCCTGCTATGGGCAGAGGCCAGGGATTGGCAAGAGGCTGCAAGGGGACACAGCTGGGACAGCTGACACAAACAGACCAAAGGAATATCCTGTGCCATCTAACATCATGCTTAGCAATAAAGACCTCAGATGAGTCTTTCCAAAGTGCCATTACTCACAGATTGGCTGGGCATCAGCTTGTTTTTGGGATGTGGTGAGCCACAGCCTTTAAATCATTTGGGTTTTGCTTCCCCCCACCACTACACCCGCCCCCCCTTTCCACCCCTTCATTTACTTAGCTGTCCTTATGTTGTGAGGTTTTTCTCACATTTGCTTTTCCAATCCACTCCGCCATTCTGATGAAGGGGGAGTGAATGAGTAGCTGATGGGTGCTTAATTGCTGATCAGGGTCAATCAACCACAAAGGTTAAAGCACTTAGTTTTTCAAAGAGAAGAAAGGAAAACGGAATTATTTCTGTGCTATATTTACCAAATTAAATCAGAAATGAAAGATAAAATCATTCTTCATTTTTCAAACAAGAATATCTTCAGGGGTCATATTCCATGGCCATGTAGGTGATAAACATTTCTCTCAGGTGCTTTTTCTTTATTACTAGACACTGTATTTGGATAACCTTATAGGTTTTCTCTCTGTAAAAATGGGCTTCCTAAATATGAACAGAAGTTTTATCACTGCTTATGTCTCAAGAATTGATTTTGAAAGAGGTTTATAAATTTTTTACTCCTCTACACCAAATGCATTCTCTAGACACTAAGTGTCATAACACAAAAATTAGACAGGTAATTGTCTTCTATTACTCCAATTTAAAGAAGTCAGAAAAAAGACACGGAGTGTCCCGTGCAAGCACGAGTCAGGACTGGCTAGCTCTCCTTTCTCCAAACCCTGTCTTCAGGTCTGTGGATGACAATTTTTCTTCTAGCAATAGCCCATATGGGTTTCCTTCTCGGTTTCTTCGGGAATCCTAGACAGCAGAACTTTTGGAGTAGTCTATGTTTGATACAATGTTTTCTACAATTATGTGTAAAGTCCCCTCTGACCACTACTTCTTCCATGCACGACTGCATACCAATTTGCGCAACTCAGAAAGGACAGAGGGGTGCATAGTTTAATTTTGTTTATTTATTCCTGCCAATTTAACCTTTTCTTCTATAATTAAACAATGGGACTGTTTACCCTCCCCCTTAATTAGTCACTGGCTCTTTAAACTGAATGGCAATGATCGTAAGAGTTCCTTTATAAAGTCTTTCATATTATAGTAAAGGACTCCAAGATATTTTTTTCTCCTAAGTCGTTGGTGAATTTGACATCAGGACTATTCATTGCAAAACTAGCTGCAATTAGAGCAATTATGCAGATCACATGTCTTTCCAGTTTAATAGCTGGCTTTTGTTTTGCTTCCTTTTTTTTTTATCCCCCCCTCCCCCCCCAATCTTACTGCAGTTTCTTTAAAGCAAAGAGGAGGATAAGGAAAGACAGACAGACACTGAAGTGGACCACTTACTGACTAGGTCCCACCATGGAACTGGATAATTTGTTAAATACCTTTGTGCTGGAGGAAATTCCTACAGGGTGCTTTGCATCTCAGCTTGCCAAAGGTCATCATCACAATATCACCCCATGCTCTCTGCTTCCAAGGCAGGAAGGGGATGGCACACTCTGCAAACACTGATAAATGTCTGTTCTCTGTAAAGCGCCTTAGAGTGGGTAACTAAACCAAACCATAAACCAGATGGGAAACAACACACAAAAAACCACGCACATATAAAACAGCCTGCATTGTAAAACCTGTAGAAGGAAAAGACCTTTTATCTCAGGTACCTGTTTATCTACCTCCTGCCTCACAAAGAAAAAATCCAGATCACTAATTAAGTCATGAAGCACGATATAAGCTTACAGAGCACCTGACAAAAACGTATCCACAGGCACACTAGATTCTCTATTGTATGTGAGATCCTGATCTTCAAAGAATAGTGTAAACAATTTAAGAAATGGCTATCTGCATGGTAGAGTCACAAGCACAATTCTGCTCCTCTCTCTCCAAAAAACCTCAAGAACCAAAAAACCAAGCCAAACCAAAATCACAAAAACCCCTTAAAAGCCTGGATGTTGCCTTCAAATCCTTAACGAGAAAGAAAATTAAGATACTGTAACATGACTTGTTTTCCGTTTTTTCAGAATTGTTATAAAGAAAATATCTCATACTGCCTGTGAAGCATCATATCCAGGCTTCAAATTTAATTAGATAACTTTACAATCAAACAACTGATACATTTTCTAACCACACTAAAAAAAATGGAATCAGAAAATTGACCACTCCTAAGAAGATCATGCAGCAAGATAACAAAGAATTGTTGGCATACTAATTGCATTTTATAATTGCATTCAAACTTTAAAATGCACCTAAATACATCCTTAAAGGAAATCTGATATTTTATAATCCATTTGAACCCCCTGGCTGCATGTCAGAGCTCAATTAGCAACAAACATACATCAGTTGCAAAACATTTTAGACAACAATTCCATACAATAAGGGCAGAAATTTGAAAAATTTGCCTTTTACATTTATGTAACTTTTGTCTGTAGACATCAGGGAAGGTATTTATGAGCTTAAACAGGATTGGGTTTATTATTTGTTAGTTCTTGAAGCGCAAAAATATATCTGTGTGTGCATGTTATGCAGCCTTTTAACTCCTCCGTCCTGCTGCCTGAATATCTAAAACACAGGGGATACAACCACATCCAAATGTGAAATGAATATTTTAAATACGAAGTTCTAAAAATGAGCTGCTGCACTTACATTCTCAGAAACTTCAGCACAGCCAGCCCTTTAGTATTGTCTTGTTGGAAGAAACAGATTCAAGAAGGTTCAAATTTCACTGCTCAATCTCCTGCTGAGAATGTAATAAGAAATACATAATATTGGTAGTTTTACACCTTAACAATTTGAAGACCTGCATCTGTCTTTTGAGGGAATTTGGAACTAGTATAAGATAATGCCAGGAAAAAAATTAAGGAGGCTAGCAGTAAAATCAATGGAGTGTAAAGGTGAGCAGTAAACTGTCCTCTGTATGTCTCTGTATCTTCCTATTCTGTAAGCTATGCAGAACAATTGCATGAATAGGACTAAAATTTACAAAGAAATACTTTGCACACATACACATACACACATACATAGGCCTGCATCTGTATACGGCACTGATTTTAATGGCCTTTAATATCATGACTCCCATTAATGTCAAATGGATTTTAGTCTGAACACTGATCAAACAGTTTGAAACTAATGAGACTTACTACATTAAGGACTTCCTAAAAGTCTGAGTTCAAATCTTGAGGTTATTTGATCAATAGCAAAATCCCATGTGAAACAGATAGAACATTGATACTGCCTCTAGTTAGGCTTCAAATAATTTAAGCCTTTTTGCTACTTTGACAGCCAATGAAGGACACCAGTTTACCATAAAAAAATTTAAAAGAGCAGTGTAAACTTTTGACTTTCATGTCTTAAACACAAGATGCCCTTAACTTACTTGTACTTCTATCTATTCAGGCAAACAAAATGAATAATGTTACCTGGAGTTTGCAGTGTTATAAAAAAGGTCTGCAGCATAAGGAAAATCTTAATTATGTTTGTAATTCAAAGTTTTACATAGGCAAGCATGATAGGCATGAGAGGTTGGTTAACAGGTTATAAAATGACGCCTTGTCATTTCTATGGCCCTCTAATGTACACAGGAGGAAAAGGACTAGGAGAAATGCAATAGCATGCATCACATATGTCTTAGATTCAGCTGCATTGTTGCATTGAGCTACTAGATGCTACAGTTAGCATAAACCCAGTATAATAATCTCTTTCTGTAAGTTACCATTTCCAAGTTGCTCCAGGGGCAGCATAGCAGTTAGTTTTCTTAAAAACGAGTTCATGGTACAGACAGAATTCTTCTCAGATAATGTCAGCAGTTTTTCTCAGAACATCCAGCCCTGTTTCTGAATATAACTATTTTCTGGTTTTGTATTAGTTTGTTTTATGTACTTTTTCAGGTCATTTTTCAACATATTATGCAACTTGTTATCCCAGAAAACTCCAAAAAGCACAAAACTTATTTGAACACCTGGAGATTAAAATCTGAATTAACAGTCACATTTTCATCATGTTTAGAATCTGTCAGCCTCTGAGTTTCACTTTCTTTCCTTTCCAAGAATAAATCTGGTAATCTCTTCTGAGTTTTATTAGGTCACTCATGAATGGATTTCATTAACTAAGAACAAGTTTCCTTGAGACATTTAGTTGCTACAGCTGGCATCCATGTGTTAACTTCTCATCCCCACAGCATCTCCATATGACATTAAGAGATGAAAAGCCTGTTGGTTGTGTTATATAATTTCCCCTGTTTAGGTTTTCTGTGTTTTCCTCACCTGTGGTATAGCTGGTGCTAAACAAAGCATCTTCTGTTGGAGGAGGAACTGTTTTCCTAATGATTACAGCAGTATTCAAGCATCACTTCCTGTACCTGAGGCAACAGTAAAAATATTATTCAGAAATGCTTGCACCACCTTTGTCATCTTGAGACCATCTTGCAGCAGTGTTAACAAAATATGTTAATAAAATGTGCATATAAAGATCCCGAATCAGGAAGGAATACGTTTGGATCCACTTCAGAGACAGTCGGCCTGCACTGTAGTTATGTGACTTGAATCAGTGACTCCCCATAGGTGTGCTGTTTCAGTGACCCAGATACTTCTCACTATTATACTCACGGAAAGGTGGATTATTTTTTCTGACGACAACAGAGAGCGATACACAGCTGTGGAGTTGATCAGCAAACTGGCCAGAACTGGACCTGACCAAGCAACTCAGATCATAAATTGGCTATGTGGATGCATGACACTGCCTAGAGCCTGTTGCTGTACTCCTCTGCCACAACAAAAGTAACGAGACTGAGTTCCTTCTACTTTTTACTAAATGTCTACCAAAAATTGGCATTTCTTACTCATTATTTTAGTGCTAGGAGTGATTATATACTTTTTTGGTTTGGTTTACTGGATGGATGGATGGATGGATGGATGGATGGATGGATGGATGGATTAGATAGATAGATAGATAGATAGATAGATAGATAGATAGATAGATAGATAGATAGATAGATAGATGAGAAAGTGAATTTAGAGGTACATGGTATAATAAAGTCTATCTGTGCTGGCAAGTTTTAACCGATCCTATAAATGAGAGAGTATTGCTTCTCTGATGGCACAAATATGACTCTTCTGGTTAGAAGGCTCAGTCTTTTTAATCTCTCAGAGAGAGCTAGTAGAGATTTTAAGGTACCGTCTCCCAGGGTCACACAGACCTTGTTCAAGGCACATTCCCAGAAAACAAATTGATGATTAGAGAATTTATTTCCTGGGTAGAGCTTCAAAATTAGCTTTTACACGTCACATTCATAGTGTGTGTATGTGTGAGCATGACTTGGTTGGATTTAGGAAGCACTCAATGAACTGGTATATTGGCAGTGGTGATAAACTGCATGCTATACATACACTTCTTAAATTGTGAATATTCAAGCTGAGAGCACTGACTGTAGAACAAACAAAAATCCATTCACTTTCCAACATGCAATTATCACATACAGGGTGGTTCTCTATAGATGCTCTTTCCTTTTTAATGAAGATTTTTCAGTGATTTTTTTGAGCTGCTAACTATCAAATCTACGCATTCTGTATGCTAAACAGGTCTCAGCACCATACTTGTTTCATGGAATAATCTGCATTTTGCAGCATGAAGAAAAACAATGTAAATGCAAAGGGTCACAGAGAAGCATCAGACTTTTAACAAGTATATTGTCAAATGCTCTCATTCGGACTGTTTGCTTTTGAGTTGCTCAGTTGTTGAATTAAAAATTTAAAAAGAAAAACATGTGGCTCTGAATTATCCAACTGAGAAATCAACACAGAAGAGACAAAAAAGAACTAAGACCAATGCAGAAGGAAAGAAAGAGTGGAGCGTTTATGTGTGCAGAAGAACTTGACGTAATTTAGAACCAGTGTTTTATATTTCTTCCAGAAAGTGTGAAAATATTCTGGGAGCAATCTAATCTCCTCATGAGCTGTGCCAGTTTCATTTCCTAACAGCAGAGAAAGACAGCAAAAACTGTCTTTTGCATCACTCACAATAAAATCTAAACCAAAATTACTTTCATTTTAAAAAACAGTTACATAGAAAATGCATTTATTATGAATATCACATCATTTACAAATGTGTGAGCGTTTAACAGCAAGAAAATTAAAGAGATAAAAGAGATCATAAATCATATATTATCCACATAGTAAAGCCGCACAGTATGCATTTTAAAATACCCATTTTAGTATTAAATTTGACTATGGCCTAAACTTTTCTAGCTATTTTTTTTAAGATTTAATTACTTTAAAAAAAATCCCTTATCTGTTCTCTCTCCTGTGCCTTTTTTCCTTATGCTTCTTATATAACACAATATAACAGAATCAAAGGTCCATCTAAAAATTATCTGTAGATAAGCAACTAAGAATATACCTAAACCTAATATGATGCTTTGTGGCTATAGATATTCTAATTTGACTTGCTAGTTACAATAATTTCCCAGGCACTACATTTCACGCAATGAATGCACATTCATTGGTAAGCAGAACTGGACACATAGGAGGCTTATGTACAGTATAACATTGCCAGAACTTTCAGGGAGAAATTAGTTACCTGAACTAATGAGCAGCAAAACACATCTAAATCCTTCTTCTCCCTCACCAGTTACTTCCTCCAGTGCTGGTTTGCACTGTGTTGAAGACTCACCAGAGCTGTAACTTCTCCAGAGTTACCATTAACCATTATGATTGGATCCTGAACTTCAAACATTGGACTACCAGTTACGGAGCACTAGGTTCTTCTCTATCAGGAAGATATGATACCATAGTAAGCATTTCTCAGCAATGCTATATTACACACCATCATGGTCAACACCATCCATGAAAACTTTCAGGTATGATGGCCCTTGCTTTTCATGTAAACAGAGATGAGGACAGAGAATAACATCCCATGAGTAGTATGTACAGAATAGAAGTCTTGGGGACAATCAAGGGGAAAAATTATGAGCTGGACAAAAAGAGAAAAGAAAAATCTTCATGACAGAGAAATAAAGGCAGACTGATTGCAGATATGGGGAAAAAAATTGAAGAAAAGGATATCAGTATATGAAGAAGAAAATTTGGAAAAAGAAAGTACTCTCATCAATAGATTACTCTGCCCTTTGCATTAAATCAAAGAAGGCAGAAAGGCCTTTACAAAAACTGTCAGCACATCTCTGCTCTTTAGTAGGCAGATCAGAGGCATCTGCAGAGATATGCATTTCCTCTATTCATTTTAACAGAAGCACCAGAATTGTAAATTCTTTAGTAAATTGACACAGTAAAATGAGTTTCTGAGGTATGCAACCAGCATCACCCCTTTGGAAAGGAACACTTGTCACTCACAGTATCTGTCTTTGTAGCTGGGCCATTCTTACTGTTGTCTAGGTTTCTGCCATCCATTTCCCTTCAGACTTAAAATCTGACAGGATATATCAAACATAGCTAAATGTTTTTTAATCTTTGTTTAATAAAAAAGTCAGTGAGAACTTCCATTTTTGTAGTCTTGGCATTGGTTTAATTACTATCGCAACAGGGTAGAGTACACAGAGGTTTCCCTACTCTTCTGATTGGTAAACCCTTTAAATTCTTCACTATTTAGGAGCAAGTAAGCTGGTGAAAGGTATCTTATGAGAAAAGGCTATGCCACAGGTCTGGCCTTGAACTCCCTGAAAAGAAAACTATGACTGAATTATAATAGAATTAATTATTATTCAATTACGTAGAAACAGAGGCTGTATGTCCTACTGTACTCCTTCCCAAATTGTTTCTTGCCTGCAACACTGAGAAAAAAACCCATACTTCCTAAAGAACAGGTTGATGTTCTTTCAACCTCCTTTCCCATTAATAAACTCAACACTTCCAGATCACATCTTCTGTTAGACACTGGCTGTAGCAAACAAGCTCTTTTTGAATTCAAGGACCAACAAATCACACTGAGCAAGTTTCATGCAAAGAAATGCAAGCATATAATCCAAAGGAGTTGTACTGGGTGGACTGGAGAGTCCCAAGTTAAAAGGGATGTTCTTAAACTGTTATTTCTACATATTTTTCTGTGGAAAAGGTCCTCAGGTTTTCTTACAGATTAAAGACATGACCTCTGCTTCCTCTCACAGAAAAGAAGAAGATAAAGAAGACTAAATTTAATCCCACTATCATAATGAAGTTCGTTACTTCATGAACATACTGTGACAACAGGATCACCTGGACAAGGATAAGGGAACTAGTACTCAGAACATAATTGCATGTCTAAAGAAGCTGAATACTAACTATGCTAGTGAAGGGCCTACAGTAGTCTCTGAAAAGGATTGGGGCACAAATGGAACCAGTCCAACCAGAGCACATGAAATGAGAGTAGGCCATGATGGAACATGTGAGATTAATTTTTTTTCTTCAGGAAAGGACATTTGGCTACTATTCTTTAATTATGTTTTTGAAACTGGGTTGGATTCTCACATGCCTTGCTCTTTTTAGCAAGAGTATTATCTCAGCTGTATGCTACCAACAACATACTGCTGTGAGAACAGTAGCATTTGATGGCTTCTATGATGCTATACCTTTATAAGGAAAGAAAAGTCCTACAGATACTTGCAGTACAGCTGAGTCAATTTTACAGGATAGGGTAGCTACAATAATTCTGACTCAGAGGACAATTTAGAAACAAGTTAGCTGGAATGTTAAACTTGGGTGAAAAAATGCCTCATCTTCCACACAGATCAATTCCTTCAGATAAGTAATTTCATAAAAAAAAATTTCCACCATGATATCAAAGGGGCCTTGTGATAATTTCCATAGCTCAATTTCATAGCCAAACACTAGAAATGTCATTTTTATACTTTTTTCCATGTATTTGAGATTCTATGATTGAAACTTTACAATCCAATGAGAAGCAGGAGAGGAAAAATGTGCAGTTGTTCTTCTTAAAAGAATTCAGGATTACTGTTACAGGATGCTGTGTCAGGCACTGAAGACAGCTGAAAGACATTCCTGCTTCTTTTCTCTCCATGCCTTAGCCATTCATTCTAGCTATGCATTGTGTGTTACCAGTAAAGTTAGTATGGCTATTTGCATTGTCAACTAAGTCAGTGAAATGAAACAAACAAACAAACAAAAACAAATAAAAAGAGAAAATAAAAAAGAAATGTGCTGAAAAAAAAACCAAACCGTTTAGATCAAAGCCCAAAGAGATGCATTTGTACAAATGGGAAAATGACAAATAAGTATGCTGGCACAGGCATGAGTACAAGAAGGAGTGTCTTCAGACGGTGTAACAAACACTAGCATCTCTTCAAATTATGTCTGCCAATATGGCTATAACTATAATGAGGGGGGAGACATTCTTTCAAAAAATTACAAAAACCACAATTAAAGATGTAGAAGTAAGAGTGACTTTGTGTTCACAGGGTGAAAAACAGAAAGTGCAGCCTTATTCATAAAACCAAAAGGAAATTCACATAGTACATGAATAGGGCAGTATCAATCCAATTACCAGTGATCAGGAAAAGCCCAGACACATACATATTCCTAGATCCAGAAATAAATGCTACTGCTTTACTACCAACAGGCAAGAAATAAAGGATCATTCCCTTTGATTCCTTACATGGATCACTGAGCTTCTGACACGGAGCTCAGGGAAAAATTGAGGCTTGGGCTGGAGCACACCCTGAAAGGGGCCAAATACCCATACCAACTTCCTTCAGTTCATTCCTTTCTGCCGCCTCAGTTTCTTTATCTCACTTGAGTTCTTTTACCTGTGCTGTCTCTCATGTCCTCTTCAGGAGGAAGATAAGGAAGCCTTCATGACAAAAGGCTTTCCTCCTAGGCATTCCCAGAAAGTTTATTAAAGTCTGATGTCAATTATGTTCACTCCCATAGTGACCAACAAGAAGTGGGAAGAGTAGTAAGAAGTCATGCTTTGCTGTGGACTGCACATACAGTTAGATGTACAGACCCTATAGTCTACACACTGGGAACAGAGAGACATATCCTAATGACGGGGGTAAGCAGTCTCTGTGTATTGGCAGCTGAATGCAAAAAAAAGTGTTTAACGTACAGATGAAAACTCTCACTCAAAATTTGGACCTATATAGGTGGCTTTTCATGAGAACAGTGAAGTACTCAAAATACTTCCCTGTTTCAAAGGCTAAAGAGACAGGTATTTGTGAGGAAAAAACCTGCTAATATAATTCATCATATGTAAAATCAGTGTTCTATTAAAAACCAAGTAAAAAAAACCCAAAAGTGAATTCTGTTCAAAAGCATTTGAAGTTAAAATACATAACCTCTGAAGCAAGCCTGAAGCATGGAAAACTGCAGATCAAAGAACTGTGTACCAGCAAATTGGATCATGTGGTGGCTGGTGTCAAGTGACCTAGCTGCACTGTTTATAAAAACCAGTAAAAACAGTTATGCTTGAAACTAAAATACTCCTAAAAATCTAAATACTCCTTCCAAAACTATCCATCTTTCTAAGGCAACCTCTAAACAACTCCCTGACACAACATCCACTCTTTGAAGGTTTGCTTTCTTTCATCTATTATGGCCCAGACTCTCTCTCTCCAAAGGCTGATGAACATATATGCTCAGCTTATTCTTAAAATAGTCTGTATTCTGGAATGTCTTCAGGGGTCAGCACATCTGCTTGCAGGACTTCTTCCTGGAAGACACTGAGCTGCCACTTTCTTTGAATTTATATATCCTACGTGGTTTCCTCCTTAATTATTACCCTGGGGTGCTTAACACATCTCTGGAGTACTGATCTGCAAAACATACAGGAGTGCTAGAAAGCTGACATGAAGCACAGCACAGTAAAAAGGCTGCCAGAGCTGGTGAACCAGAGGGATTTTCAGACTGAGAAAGAACTAGAAAGGAAAGAATCATTTCAGGACTAGGTAGGCAAAACAGTAAAACAAGAGACAATTACATAAAATAGGAGGAAAGTGAGAACAGCCACTGAGGTCAGATTCTGGATCACTATCATTTGGAATTAACAATAGAGGAGGGATTCGGGATTAGTATCAATAAGTAAAGGACAAGAGAGAGACCTGTGGAATTTGCATTTTGAGCAGTCAGACAGATACCTTTTGTCATAGGAGAGAGGTAAGAAGGGGTGGAGGGGTGTGTGTGTCTGGAAACAAGAGGCACTGGTGTAATAATAGCGATGAAATGAAGCAAATTAGTGCCCTTGCCAAGAGGAGATAAAAGCTTTCTTTTTGGTGTGTACAGACAGACAAGCTTTCTGGTCTCCCAGAGAGCTCAGAAGCAAGTCCTGCTACCAGCTACATACAGTCCACATACAACAGGTATGCTGAATAAAACTCCCACGCTGCTGCCAGACCCCTCAGCGGTCTCGCGTTGCAGTCTGGAGGTCATATTGAAACATACAAAAATGCTTCACAACACAGCCAATGTCCAAACACTCTCACACTAGCTATAATTGCCATCTAACACAGTGGCCTCAGCAAAAAGGACTATAATCACAGAAAAAAATGCCTCTGGGGAATACAGCCTTCCTTTTCTAGAGGCTATTTTTATGTATAGTACAATTTTCACAACATTTTTGTTAGGTTATGCAATATGATTCAGTTTTATGAAAATATACTTGGGGACAATGATGTATTTATCAAACCAACTGATTCCCAGTGGGCGTTGTATAAAACACTGTAAAGTGAGGTAAGTTGGAAGTAAGTACATGACAGTATGGCTTTTTCTATGTAGCGTGCATCTTTTGTCCATCATCTATAGCAAAAAATATGGCAGTCAAAACAACAGTAAAATTATCAGAGGAAAAGACAGAAAAGAGATTTTTAATTTAGCCTCTTCAGAAAAACAAACTGGGGTTGCATAAGGCTTAGGCTTTGTGACACATTGATTGCTACTTACTTCTCTAAGGAATTCATGATTCACTATTCTACAAGGATATTCATGATTAAACATACTTTAAGCCCTCCAGATACAGGATGAGAGCAGACTTGTGTAATTATCATTGAACCAATGAATAAGGAGGGCTAATTGCCACAAGATATTTAATGTCATATTCAAGGAATGTGTATTTATGAATACTAGCAACAAGGTGCAACTGCCTGGTCCTAACGGCTACAATCCATACAAGGGCCTGCTGAATCCAATGAGAGTGTTGACTGCAGTTTCAATAGAACAATTTGCTCAACAATAAGCTACCATCTGTAAAATCCTAGGGAAGGCAAGCCATGAGGTCTTAAATATATAAACAGAACTAAACAGTACTCTGGAATATGCTGAGGAAATGACCATGCAAACTACAGGAAAAAAACATACTAACAGAGATGAGGCAATCACTGGCAAATAAATTCTCAGAGACATCAAGCAAATAGGGAAGCAAAGAATGTATTTTCCTCCTTTCTACACTTCAAAACCATTTAAAAGATGTGGGAAGATGTTAATCACCAGCATAATACCCATGTGTACGGGAAAAATTAATGAACCTAAAGCAGAGAATCACGTGCAGTGGAAAACATCTCTTTAGCTTTCTGTGTTTTGCTATTTCTACTTTGCTAGGAAAATAGCTGCTTTAAAGGTAGGGACATAGGTTTTGGTAGAAATAAAAAAGGAACTCCATGTTATTCTACAACCTTCTATAAAGTATTGAATTTCTCATACTTCAGTGAAAAAGAGAGTGAGAGCTGCCCAACTTTTGCCTACAAAGTCAGTCATCTTTGCCAACACCTTTTTCTCAGAGAAATAATTCATGGATTTACATTAGAGCATTGCAATTGTACTTCTCATGTTCAAATTCCACCCAAAACCTGCCACAGATCCTCAGTAGGTCTGTTGGACCGATTATTTTAACTTTCTAGCACAATGAAGCATATCTACAGGTAGCCCAAAACCATTCAAACGCTTAGACCTTTAGACAAAAAGCTTGGGCTGGAGGGGACATGAGCTTTCTCCCACCCCAGCCAGGCACCTGGTAGTGCCTGAGACAGCTGCCGATGACCAGCTGCATCTTCTCTAGGCCCAGAGGTGCCCTGCTTATGGAAGCAGATTCCAGAGCTGTTGCAGAGCTGCGGCAACGACGCTTGCAGACACGGATGAGGGAGCAGCAGCCCTGCCCTCTCTGTCTGGGTCTGGACGACTGCTCTTCTGCCATAGCGGCAGCCACCCACTTTCCTTTTTGAAGATGCTGACCACGGACAGACGGGCCGCATTAAATGACGACGAGAGATGTCTATAAAGTGCAGCCAGCAAACGGGCACACAGTGGCGGGAAGAGAGGCAGCGCTGGGGCTGTTCATGTCCTGCCTGGCAGCCTAGCAGTCTCTCCCGAGGCCGGCAGGGCAGGGCAGACCAGGCCTACCGGAGCAGCTGGGGCTCTCCCACGGCCCCTGCTCGCCCCGGGGACCTGCGGGTGCAGGGCTCGGAAGCCGCCGGCGGTGCGGAACACGAGGCCTTGCCGCAGGCCTCGCACCTCGCCGCAACTCCTGCGGCCCCGCCGGCGGGGCGGCGGCGTCCGGGCCCGGCGGGGGGTCAGGGACAGCGCTCGAGGGCGGCGGCTGACGAGACCAGCAGTAGCCCGGGGCCCAGAACCGCGTAGAGAGAGGCAACCCGGCGCCGACACGGCTGCCATTTCCCCTGGCCTTCGGCGCTGCGGGAGCGAGGGCGGGGATAGGAGGCGGAGGAGAAGGAGGAGGGAGGGGAGAGGGAGGTGGCCGAGTCGGAGTGCACTGAGGCTCTGAGCTGCCAACACTCACACATCGCCTGCTGTCGCAGCCTCATTGCTCCCGGATTCCGGAGAGGGAGCGAGTGGAGGTGAAGAAAAGCCAGACGCGGTAGAGGAGGCACCACACCGCTGGCAGGGGGAAGGAAGTCAGAGAGGAGGGAAGCGTAGAGGGAGGGAGAAGGAGCCCTCCTCCCCGCGGAGAGACGACTTCCCATGTAGCTAGGGATAGAGGGAGAAGCTGGCGCTCAGGAACAGTGAGAGAAGCTCTCACCAGCCAAGTTACTTAATCCCCGGAGAGCGGCGGGAAGAGGACACAGCAGCAATCACTGATCAGAACCACTGTTCCTAAACCCCTCATCATTTAACCCCCGAGCGGTTCAATGCACTACTCCAAGCTCTTCCTAGTTTCTTCCTCGGGCTAACTTCGGAGGACGTACCGCCGGAGCGGCCCGGAGGGGAGGACAAGGGCCTCGGAAGAAGGAAGGAGAAGTTTTGTGGGGGTTGCTTGCGGAGGAGAAGATGGGCTGGAAGCGCCGCTCTTGCTGGGGAGGCGGAGGCGGCGGGGACCTTCTCTGTCGGCTCACCCTGGTGCTGGGGTTCCTGCTGCCCGCCTGCAGGACGCGCCTCTACACCAACCACTGGGCTGTGCGGATAACCGGGGGGCTCCCGGAGGCCAACAGGATAGCGAGCAAATACGGATACGTCAATATAGGACAGGTAACGCTACTCACAACTACTTTCTAGCGGGCACCGGCGCTGCGGCTGGCCGGCGGGCGGGCAGGGTCCGCTGCCGCCGTCCTGCGCCGCCGGGGCAGGGACAACGACGAGGGCAAGGGACGGGCGGCCCCGCGGCCGCTGCCCGACCACGGCCCCGCCGCAGGCCCCGCCGCTGCCGCGGGGCAGTCAGCGGAGCCGCCCCGGTCTCCCGCCGCGGGCCGCGGGAGGTGATGCGCGAGGACAGGTATGCCGGAGAGCTTGGGGCCATGGCCTTCCCCTTCTTAGCCAGGTGTGAAACGGGGTGCGGACCAGGGAGCCGCCCGCGGGGCGCGAGGGGGAGGGCATCGCAGGGGGGCGTCCCGCTGCGGCTCTGCGCGCCGCCTCGCTGCCTTCGCGGCGCCTGAACTTTGCACTCTGCGGCGGGCAGCCTCCTTGTGTCCCCTTTCCGAGCTGAAAAGCGCTGGTGCGAGAGCTCGTCCCGCAGCGAGCGCCGGTCTCCCCGGCAGCCAGGACGTGGCAGACGCGGCCGGCGGCTCGCCGCGGAGGGCGTCCCGACCCCCGCGCTGGCGAGGCGTGCGGAAGGAGGAGGTGGCAGGGTGTCGAGGAGCGGCTGCCAGGCGTGCGGCTGCGTGCGGCGTTCTGTGGGGAAGGAGAGCGCGCTGGTGGGGCCAGGGCCACACCTGGACATGGCTAGATCCAGATATCAGCCCCATCAGAAAATTCCTGGATCCAGTCTGATTCAGAAACTGCAACTGAGCAAACGTCTGGTTCTCACTGGATCCCATCGCACTGAAAAATGCCCCCTTCTACAGTTAGGCACAGTTTTCTTTAAAATGTCCTAACATAACTTTTTCTTAAGAAGTTTATACTCCGTGTTCTAGACTTTCCTCGCAGTTGTTCTCAAAATGTTAGTTGCATATGTAGGGTTTACAAGGTGAGTGCCTGAAAAATAAACAGTCCTGTTGCATGCTTGGGTGCAAACATCCAAGTACATTCTTTCTAGACAGTAGTTTATTCTACATGAATTGAAAGGTTAGGAATGAGCATTTACAGGTACAGAAGGCTTCCTTTTATACATGAGATTTACAAAAACCCAGCTGTGTTTACAGTCCAGGCTTTTCGTATCAACCAAATCAAAGTAAGACCCGATTGTTATTGTGTTTTAAAATGAGTTCCCACTTCGTACCCGATTGAATCAAAAGTTTAAATCAAAAGTTTAAAGTACATCTCAATGTTCCCACTCATTACAAGCCTGAATAGGACAGCTGTGTGGTCATTTAAGATAAATAATTTACATCAGAAAAGCTGGAAAATGTCACTGGAGTAGCACAAAACGTGATGTGTAAAGATGCAGTTACTTAGAAAAGCTGAGTACCAACTTCTCTCATGGAGTGCTTAAGCAAGCAGGCAGTACTACTTCCAGATGGAGGCACTAAAATTTGTGGGGAAGGTTCATGTCAAAATTGAAGTACTACTTGGGAACTACCATTTAGGAATCAATTTTTTTTTTGTTTTGGCTTTCGTTTTAAAATTACACATTTTTTTTGTTCGAGGTGTTTGTATTCCTGTCTGGGCCCTTATAGTGCCAAAATAAGCAACTGTCAGTTGCAGGATGCACCTTTCCACATTTTTTATGCCAGGCTGGCTGGTCAGCTCAGAACCTGCCTTTTTGTACTTTGCATATGTAAACCCCATCTTGAATTAAGGTAAGAATGTAGTAAGCCTCTGTTGTTTGTTACGTGTCAGTGAAAGTGTCTATATACAATTAGGAGATACCAATAATGGATAAATTACAGATTAGATATACAGATGAGAATAGAGAAAATAGAGACTATAAGTAATTAAAAGCAGGAAAATACTTTACTAAGTATATGGGTGAAAAAAGAATAGACTGTGCGTCTAGGTAAAGATGAGTAAACAGAGTAAGGTATTAACTTTTGGAGAAAGGGAATTGGGAGTAGTAGTTTGGACAGATGAGGTGGACTTGCCCATAGCAATCATAGATCTGGAAAAGCAGAAAAGCAGAAAAATATTTGACACAATACAGGAAGCGCAAAAACAAGATAAGAACAGGACAATAATTTGCTGGTTATTATTGAGAGACAATTGCAAGTAATTAAACAATTTATTTTGTGTGAGACGTTGGAAGATATTCTCTCAGCTGAATATGCTCAAAAAGTAAGAGACACTAATAAGCAGAATTTCATCATAGAGTTACACAATAGGCATGATATTTTTGGTTACATTAAATTTATGAGCTCTCCTTTAAAAGAAAGTGCCAAAAGTTAAATCACTTTGTTCGCCTGCAGCTGGTCCAAAGTACCAACTTACAAATTATGCAGAAAAATAGCCTATTTAAAATATTTAAGATAAGAAATAGTAAAACTAAAAATGGAAGTCAGGTAGTTGCAAACCAGGAGCATTCTGACAACAGTAAATTGCATGATTAGAGCTGAAGGGAAGAGTGGAAAAGAGAGGTTCTGAAGGTCTTATTTTCATTAACCATTCTGTTAAGTTTGCATTTGTGGAAAAATGACATTGGAAGGTACTTTAAATTTATCAGTAAAGACAAGATGGTAGATCCAGGAAGGCTCTGAATTGTAAATACTGTCCAGCATCCCTTCTCTCAGTTCTTGTAATTTAGTGCATTCCTGGTAACAAGAGGAATTTAACTTACTGTTTTTTGATGCTTGTGTGATTTGGAGAATATCCAGTTGAGTCTTGAAATACCTCTTAATTAATTTTCATTGCCATGACAAACCTGCAAAGCTTGCTAAATGACTGGACAAGTCAATCAGAAATAGATGGCAGAAGGGGCCGTTAAAAGAGGCCTTGAGATGACCTACTGGTGAGCAATTGAAAACTCTTTCTCTCACAGCTTCTGGTAAACTTTTGTTGCTCTCAGACTTCTGGGGTCTCCATGTCTTATTATGAAAACTCAAAGCTTTAGCTTCGCTGTTCATTGAAAAGAGGAATTTTCCATTAATTTTTGGGGATCACAATACAACAGAGAAATAATCCTCTTTAATGCTATGTTTTTCCAGACTACGTGTTCTGTTTCCTGTTTCCTTCAATTTGCTCTGACATACTTCTTGTTAATCTTGTATTTCCTGTATTACCAATTAGAGGTATGTCTTCTGTATTTCATTGGACTTTAAAATTACACAAACATGTAATATCAGGACGTAAATGCAGAGAGTTAACTTCTTTCCTCCTTTTCCAATGAAGGCTTTTCTGCCTTATTCTTAAAGTGCAATTAGTAGTTTCTCTAGCAAGGAAGAGGGTTGCATTGTTCTTTTTGCATGGGTCTTCTAAGACAGTGGTCTGGACTTGCAAGTCCTCTGGGATTGTGATAAGATAGTGTAACATAAAGCAGCCAGGGAATTGTTCTAAGTTCCATTATGGATGGAGCAATTTGGGGTATAGTGCACCCCCTAGCAGCTTTTTGTTTTCTAATTTTGCAGTGGCTGCACAAAGCAGACCTTACCCTAGAGAAATGTATCCACCATTGACATTCAAGAACATTTCTTTCACTGTTGGCAGCTGTCAAGGTTTAAGCATATAGTCTGTGTAGTATTTTGTATGGTAGATTTAAATGTTTTAGCTATTTGCTGTCATCAAGTGCCAGGAGTTTATTGTTCAGGCAATGGGTTTTCCTTAAAGGTTCACGAGCACAGGAGAAACAAACAGTTGATACCCCAAAGGTGATGGAAGAATGGAAGGGATAAAGGTTTATGTGGTTGCAAAAAGGGAGAGAAATGCTGCAATAGTAAACTTTATATGCAACTCTTCCTTTCTTCTTTCTTAAATCTAGGAAAAGCTGAGGATGGGTGAGCACTTTACCACATTACATCTTTCTTCCCCTAACAGTATTCTTCCAGGAATTTTACTTTTCTGATCTCTTTCAGAATTGAGTAGCCTATTCCCTGCCCTTTGCAAGTGACAGACCACCCTATCCCTACAATTTTCTTCCTGCAAGGAGTAGACACTATTAGCCAAAAGGCACCTAAGTGTGCTCAGCTTGATCTGTGCCTCAGGAATCACAGTAAGATAGACAGATTTTGTTTTCTACATAATGTAACTGCTGATATCACTTGCCCGTAAGTGTTTTGTGTTGGGTTTGTTTGTTTTAATTGAGAATATTGGTTTAAAGCCAGCAGATCAAACAAAGTTTTAGTAAATAATATTTCAAACCTGTTAATTTCAACAGTTTATTCAAACCTGACATTCCATTGATGTCACAGAGAAGATGATGTGTAACAAGGTCAATTGATAGAAAGAATGAGAGGAATAGCTGTGTTTCATTTGCAAAGTCTATTCCAGATGGAAGGCAGAAGTAAATTTAGCAAACTAAGTAGTTCAAATTGCAAGACAAGGAAGCAGTTAAGAAAGAAAGGGACTTATTTTGAGATAAAAAGCCTAAACTAATGTTGTCTTCTCCTAAGGAAGGAGTTTGCTGCCAAAAGTCTCCATCACTTTACAAGGATGTCTCAAAAAAACAAGATGATAGGTCTTTGTGCAAAGAAGTCCATGTAGCCCATAATAGAGATGAATAATAGAAGATACATACCTCTTAAGGGCCTGTGTTCGCACAGCATTGAAACAGGGTATACCTTATTAAAATTTAAAACCTGTAATAATTTTAATGAAGTCCTGAGTACTAAGGATACAAGTATCAGGACAGTGGTATAAAAAGAATTAATGCTAGGCGTACTCTAAGTTGTATGCATAGGCAGATACATCAAATGGGGTTACACAAATACACCAAGGAAAACTGGATTTTTCCACAGGAGGAAAAAAGTTCATTTAGGGATGATAGGGAATAACCACCAGTAGACAAGTATTTGGAAAATGTAAGTCCCGAAACAACATTTTTGCAAATGTTCATAATACCACAAAGTCAGTACACCTGAACATATTGGAGACTACAAAGGACTGTTTCTTCATATTTAGTGGTAGTTTTCTCATCTCTGCAGTTAAAAATAGAAGAGAGGAGGGAGAGAGAACGGATTTTAGAACTAGTAAGTGTGAGCTTTTCATTAGGAGCTGGATGAAGAAAAGGAATGGCTTCTGGTCATTTAGGCAATCTAGTAGTATTTGTAGTTACAAAATGAGGGAAGATTATAATCTTGTTTAACAGTGTAGTGGTCAAACTACAAATTATGTGATTTTAAAAATTATTTAAAGCCCTTAGGCAAGCACAAACTAAATTGTATTTTTAAGAATAACAATTAGTTGCAAGTTTACAAATGGCAATATTTGTGTGAACTGCTTCTCTCAAACAAAGTGCAGAAGTGGACCAGACTGGGTTAAATGGAAGAAATGGAAAAAATCTGTAAAACATATTGAGGTAAATCCATAGTGCATCTTACCTCTGGTATGTCAGCATTCATGTCTGGTATGACAACCTCTCACTGATAATGGCTAAACCTGTAGAAGTGAAAGGCGAGAGGGAAATCACTACAGATCCATTTGTCCTTGCAGTGCCTTTAAGAAAAACCACTTATGCCCACATTTCCTGGCAGATATTTAAGCAATTTTTGAAGGTCTTCAGTAAGGAAGTTCCACAGTGTCAGTGGAGCTGGTGGTTTATACTCTTTATCTGGTGGAGCTGAAACTGTATTAGTCTTTCTGCACTTCAAAGCTTGTGTTTCACTATTAATGTAAAGAGTAGCAACATCAGACTCTGGTTTGACTCTGGTCCTTCTAGAGATTCTCATCTTGAGCAAGGAGTTGCCAGAGCATTACAGTAGAGTACACATAAGGATTCCTTCACCTGTCTTCAGGAAAAAGAGCACTCCTGTTTATGTAACCCATTATGGCATTTGTCTATCCTGTAACCATATAACATTCTTGACAGAGTTCAGCCTGTGATCTGCTATGGTTCACATACTGATGCTGCCAAATTCCTAGCCCACTGTTCTCTAGTCTGAATTTATTCAGCAGGTTGCTGTTTATTAGGTGTAGTTCTTTGCTTGTGCATTTGCTGAATGTTGTCCTGCCTTTCCAGACCAGTGCCAGTTTGCTCTGAATTCTGTTCCTGCCCCTCAACATACTAGCATATCATCTGTCTGTATGTATCTTCTGTTTTATTGGTGTTTTTTCTATGCCAGTATTCAGGTCACTAGATGAAATATTGACCAAAGCAATTTCCAGAGGAACTCTGGCAGGTAATTGTTTGCTGTCCTGCTGTAATAAATAGATAAATCAGTCTTGTTTATAGAGTTTTGACCTATGGTTCCATAGTTTAATTCTGTGCCCTGCTTCAGGAATTTAATACTATTACTCAAGTAGTACTTAAAGATAGATAAAGTTTTTAATTTTTTAAAAGTATCTGCTCAAAATAAACATAAATAATAAATACAAAAATCTGAAGAATATTGGATTTTACAGAATCATGAGTGATGTGTACCTTAAGGTGTTTATAAGTGGATTTTTGACTCCAGTTCTAAACTAGTCTGAAATGAACCAGTTCTGAAAGTGATTTTTTTTCCCCAACTTACAGACTAAATTTAGTCATGGCCAGTGTTATATATGTGCTCTCATGCTTAAATGGCTCATCTGTCTCTCCACCACATTTTCAGGCCCAGCCTTTGTTTTGCTTTTGGTTTCCTATTAGAAGATAGATTTCCCATTCCTACAATCATCATAGTTGCTGTGTTTTGATTGACATCTGTTTGCCTTGACCAGAAATGATGTCTTACTTGTATACAACCTCCCCACTCCTTTGTACAGTGGCATAAATTAAGCTAATTTTCAGGCAAGACATTTCCAGTGTCACAGTTGCATATTTTACAACTATATTCTGTGTTTCTGTGATTGACCAATATACCTTTCTCTTCTTGAATAATCAGTTGTAAAATCAGCAAGTGGGGAAATACGGGTCAACCATATCGTGTAGTACTTTGTCACCTGCCAAACACAGGAAAAGATGTGATCAAATAGAATCCTGCTTGCCAAAGATACATACCTTAAGACAGTAAGTGTTTATTTGGCAACGTACTGGGCCCAATTCAATTGATTTTTGCAGAATGGAAAACTGTTTGGAATGCAACATTGGCAAGTCCAGCAGAGTATGAGAACTGCAGAATGAAGTCCTGCCAGAACAGCTTGTAGACATTCTTGTGTATTACAAGATGTTGCACAGTGGAGATGAGATTGTAAAAAGCACGTTAATCAGGCAAGACAGAATATACAGTTCTAAACAAATCAGGAAAGATTGTATGCACCGACTCTTCCAAATAGAAGGAACCTGATCCCAAGGGGGATGGCATGGTTTTTAATAAGGGATAGCCATCTGCAAAGGCTCATTTTTGCTCAGGTTACACGTTTTTTCCTCTTTGTTTTTTTTCTTTTTAGGATGTTTCTGTGCCAGGAAGGGAACAGGCATCACTTAAGTTTGTATTCTGGGGCCAGATTGGAGTTGAGAGACACTATAAGTCACAGTTAAAATCTGTGCTGTATCTTTTATTCAAACTAGAACAAACCAATGAGTTTTGTGTAAGAGTGCTTAAAAGGCAATGAAGTGTTACAGAACAGTGCTGTGTGTCTGAAAGTCAATAATGTTCTCAACTAATGGATAATGTTTTCCTTTTAGAAATATATAGTTTAATCAGTGGTAGCTTGCAGTGATATTGAAAACAGCTTGAAAGTAAACTTTCTAACAGAATTTAAAATATTAGAATTCAGGCGTTCTCTATTACAGTGCTGGACACCTTCAGAGGATTTTTCCTCTAATCCAATGTGTTTCACAAAAGTTCACAATAAGGTATTTGTTCCATCATGATCACACATATTCATTACGATGTACTTCCTAGCTAATACATAAACTTCACTTCTCCTAGAACCAGTTTGCAGGGGGTCTCTAGTGGTCATATTCACTGAGTACCCCCCGTATTGTAAACCTTGCCTGGAACTTCTCTGAGGGGACGTGCAGTTGTTTCTTGTTACATAACTTTGCCACAAAACCTACTAGGTTCCTCATTATCTTTTTATCCACTGGTTCTAGCTATGTTTAGCATCCTGTATGCCTAATTCTACATTGTCTTATCTAATTTTGTAGTTAGTCTTTAAGCTATATTTTACAGCTTCAAGGGCACAGAAAATTTCCATTCTCTTTGTTGCCTGTCAGTAGTTTTGCCTCTGGATAAGCCTAGAGAATATTTCCTTTTTTTTAATGGAGCCTTTCTTTGTGGCACATACTTACACAGTAACCTGATGTCTTAAAAACAGACAGGAAAGAAAACATGCTGTGTCACACCTTTAAAGCCCCTAGTATGACATCTAGGGCATAGACAAGTAGATCCTATAACATTTTTGTTCACCTGAACAACCCTTATTCAAATAGACCCAAAAGGATGGAAGGCCATTCTGAGTCCAATAGAAGATCTGTCTAGATGCCACTACCATAGGCACAGGCAGTGGTATTATCAAGTTACTGTCCTGGGTGAGGAAGAACAAAACAAGCATCAGATGCTTCTCCCTAACACTCCCTTCAGCTGTGAAATTCTCAAAGTTTTCTTCGTTCAGAATCAGTCTTTGAAATAAAACTAATCTTTTAGCATCCACAATATGCTGTGGCAAGGATTTTTAAAGATTGCTATTACGCTGTGTGAAGACGTACCTCTCTTTTTCTTGTTATGTACTGGCTTTGTTAGATGGCTACTGAAAGGGATGGTGAAAGATGATTTTTGTCCACTCTTACACCATGATTTCTTAGATGTTGAATATTTGCTCGTAAATTACGTTGTAGCTGGACTGAAGGGTCTTAGTTTACTTGGCTGTTTTTCATACAACTTCTGTTGTACTATATCTTTGTCCTTTCTTATTTTCCTACTTGGAAACTTTCTCAAGTCTATTATGTCCTCTTTTAATACAGGGAACTAGAGCTACACAGTACTTAGGGTGAACAAAACTTTGCATTATTCTCATAATGTCATGTACTCTGCTTTATTCTTCATATTATAACTAATGTCTAGTATGTAATGTACTGTAGGAACTTACATTAAACTGATAGTTTGCCATAACCTTGAGATTGTCACTCTAATGGTACAGTACTGGGCAGCTCTGAACAGTGTGATGTTTGGTTTTGTCTTGCATTACAATACAGGATGTGATAAAAGGTATCTATTCTATCACCATCTGTTGAGGGTGGGGACAGTGATCCTTATCTTTGTGGGAGATATTCTCATAATGGGGCATCCATTGAAACCAGGCAGGACATTGTTCTTTATCTTTTCACAACCCGTCCTTCCTCCAGGCAGTTATTTTCTGCTAATGGCCCACTGAGTCCCACTGTGTGACTGATAAAATCACTTTGTCTTATTGGGAGATGCTCCAGCCAGAGGGAAGAGCCCAACATTTCTTACCAAGATATAAACAGAGGTTTTGGGACACTAAGGTAGCCCCTTTGTCCACTGGGCTCCAGAGGGAAACTGGATTTTCTCCACATCACCACTGGACCTCCAGAGGGAAACTGCACCTTCTACAGGAGCACTGCTTCAACTGCATCACATCTGTCACTGCAGGAGGACTGCAACCACTATTTAATGGGACTGCTACCAACACCCTACCTGACGGGGTGTCAGGTTGTACTCTGACTTTGTCAGAGTTTGGAGTTTGTTTCTTTGTAGTACTGTATTTCTATTTTAATTTTCCTAGTAAAGAACTGTTATTCCTAATTCCCATATCTTTGCCTGAGAGCCCCTTGATTTCAAAATTCTGATAATTTAGAGGAAGGGGGTTTACATTCTCCATTTCAAAGAAAGGCTCCCTACTTTCTTAGCAGACTCCTGTCCTCCAAACTAGGACAGGTTTGTACATAAGTTATCTACTTTTGTGTGTATTGGGTTTCATTTGATATTGTTGTCACTCAGTTTTGCAGTATCCTTCTGCAGTTCATGCACAGTCAGCTGTTCCAGTTTTTACGTCTGTCATAGCGGACATCTACACCTCATTGCTCACTCTTTTTCCTGTGCATATTTTTAATAATGAAATAATGTGGGTTCCAGAAGAGGTTCTGCAATGGTACCCAACAGAACTCCATCTGGAACCTCTACTCATAGCGAGAAACTAATTGCTATGTAATAAAAAAAGTAACTCAATACTCCTAAGCTTTTTTTTGTTTTGTTTTGATTGCTTGCTTCTGCAAAGGCCTTTTGCAATGGGTTCTTAAATTCTTAAACCTATTGGTGAAGGACTTTGTCAAAAGCCTTTTGGAAGTTCAACCAGACTGTATCTATTTACCAATCTCTGTCTATGCTTGGCCTCTTAGGAAGAGTAATAAATTTGTGAGGCAGAATTTTCCTCTGTTTAACTATTTTCAAAGCAGTGACTTTTTATCCAAGTATCCATTAATGATCTTATTTCTTAGTTTCTATTTATTTTTCTAGTAGTGACTTGTAGCCTCATCTCACACGTCCTTTTAAAAGTTGACATCACATTTGTCATGGAGCTGTTCTGAAAAGTGAAGACTGTTTTTAAAATGAGATTTTCAGTTACTTTAATTTACTGAGTGGTTTGATTCAGTTATTCCACTCATATTCCTTCAATGTTGTGAACTGCAGAATGTCAACTGTTGTATCTCAAGTAGCTGATCTGACCTGAGCTGAAGCAAACAAATCAATATAACACTAAACTTTGAAAGAAATCGGATGATGCTTTTGTGAATGTGTTGTGCTCCAATAAGCTAAGCATAAATGAACAGCTTTAAGCTGGGGAAGTTCCCCTACCCCTCTTGGAAATTAGTAGACCGCTTCCCTGTGGGATTAGGCTGCAGAGTAATCCATTTTCTCATGAGCAACCAAACCCCATCTTGCTCAACTGGTAGTTTTACCAGTGGAGCGTAGAGTGGAACTAATGCAGATGCCTACAGAGTGGCTTTATAGCTCAGATTAGCTTCTTTAGTTTTTAAAGTATTGTACCCCATGAAGTGTTCACTAGGAGTTTATAAAAGTCTCAGTAGTCTCTTAGTAGGGATGTGGGAAATATTTCTGCATGTACCTCAGTTATATCAGTAAGGTTGATAGACTAGATGTATCCTGTCACTGCCACACAACACAAACTCTAGCCCTAGCTAGCATGGCAGTATTAAACGTGATACTCTGTACAGTTTTCTTCCTTGCTCCTAAACAAAATAATTTGCTTTCCATGGATTGAAAGCACAGCATTAATAGGATTTTGTTCATACCTAATTGTTTGTTCATACCTAATTTTGCTCATAACATATATTCTCCCAGAGGATATATGTATGACAATATCTGGAATTGCTTTCTCACTTCTGACATATGCCCATCACCACATCACTGTCGTTACTCCATTCTGCCTGTCTGAACAGGCTGAATGTTTGCTTCAGCTTGGAGTAGTTTAAAATTGTCAGTGAACAACACACCCCTACCCACAGTGAATTTTAGGTCAATGCATGGTGAGGGTGGGCAACTGACAAATCAAAAACCCTTCATCTGGGAAAACTGGTAGCTGGAATTAATAGAGTTGCTGTCTTGGTTTGAAATACAGGTGTCTGCTGTGAAAGGCAGGAGCCTCTCTTGAAATGGAAAATGTAAACCCCTTCCAAATTATTATAATTTTGAAATTAAGGAGCTCTCAGGCAAAGATGTGGGAATAGGAATAACAGTTCTTTACTAGGGAAATGAAAATAAAAGTACAGTAATACACCCCCCCCAAAAAAAACCCCCACCCCCCTCCCCCCCAAAAAAAACAAACCAAAAAAAACCCCCAAAAAACAAACAACAAAAAAACCCCCCCAAACCCCCAAAACATTGACAGAGTCAGAATACAACCTGGCGCCCCATCAGTCAGGCTGTTGGTAGCAGACCAATTAAATGGTGGCTGCATCCTCCTGGACTGACAGATGTGGTTCAGTTGAAGCAGTGGTCCTGTAGAAGGGTGCAGTTTTCCTCTGAAGGTCCAGTGCTGATGTGGAAAGATCTGGTTTTCCTCTGGAATCCAGTGGAGAAAGGCTGCTCTGATGTTCCAAATCTCACATTTTGTTTAGGTAGGAAATGCTTTGCTCCTCCCCCTGGGTGGAGCATCTCCCAATTTTATCAGTCATACAGTGGGACTCCATGGGCCCTTAACAGAAGATACTTCCCTGGAAGAAGGATGGATTGTGGAAAAGATAAAAAACACTGCCCCACTGGTTTCAACAGCTGGTGATAGAATACATACTTTTGGTCACATCATGCATTGCAAGCCAAGACATTATCCATCCCTTATTCTATTACCATCTGCATTATACCCAAATCAATACCCTCTTTAAACTCTACAATGAAACCTTACACATGGTTCTCACTTAAGATTAGGTTTCCCCCTGGTACAGCAGGTTTCTCCATCTTTCTGCATTACCAACTAAGTGTAACCAGGTCCTTGAGCAAAGACAGTCCCATGGATTGGTTTGTCTTTGCCTGAGGTGGGACTAATCCAAACAGTCTTTCTTAAAATACCTTTTATGTGTACCACAGGAACTTTATCTCCATCCACAGTGTGCAAGGGTTCAGACAGGGCAGGACCAGCTCGATTGATGGACCCTTGGGTTTTGACCATCCAGGTGGCCTTTCCTGAGTTTATTTTCCAATTCTCGAAGATCCCTCCACCAAGTGCCTTCAGGATGGTCTTAAGTAGTCCATTGCACCATTCAACTTTTCCAGCAGTATGGTGTATGGTAAGGGATATGATATATCCATTCAATGCTATGTTCTCTGGTTCAGGTGTTGATAAGGCTGTTTTTGAAATGGATTTTATTGTCTGACTTAATTCTCTCAGGGGTGCCATGCCTCCAAAGGACCTGTTTTTCAAGGCCGCAGATGGTGTTCTGAGCAGTGTCATGAGGCAAAGTGTAGGTCTCCAACCACCCGGTGGTGGCTTCCACCATGGTCAGCATGTAGTGCTTGCCTTGGTGGCTTTGAGGCTGTGTGATGTGGTGAATCTGCCAAGGCCTCCCCATACTTCTCTTAAGACCACTACTCCCCATACAACAGAGGCTTTACCCACTTGGCTTGCTTGATGGCAGCACATGTCTTGCAGTCATGGATAACCTGAGAAATACTGTCCATGGTTAGATCCACCCCTCGGTCTTGTGCCCACTTATAGGTGGTATCTCTGCCCTGATGGCCTGAGGCATCATGGGCCCATTGAGCCAGGAACAACTCTCCCTTGTGTTGCCAATCCAAGTCTATCCATGACACCTTTAACTGTGCAGCCTGATCTACCTGCTCGTTGTGTTGGTGTTCCTCATTAGCCCGACTCTTGGGGACATGGGCATCCACATGACCGATTTTCACAGGTAACTTCTCTACCCGGATGACAATGTCTTTCCACTCATCAGCAGCCCAGATTGGTTTTCCCCTACGTCACCACTTAACATTTTTCCACCTTTCCAGCCAACCCCACAGAGCATTGGCTACCATCTACGAGTCAGTATAAAGGTAGTGCTTTGACCACTTCTCTCTTTCAGCAATGTCCAAGGCCAGCTGAATAGCTTTGAGTTCAGCAAGTTGACTTGATCCACCTTCTCCTTTGGTAGCCTGTGCAACCTGTCGTGTGGGGCTCCATACGGCTGCTTTCCACTTCCGGTTCATCCCCATGATGCGGCAGGAACCGTCAGTGAAAAGAGTGTAGCGTGTTTCATCTACTGGCAGTTGGTTATATGGTGGGGCTTCTTCAGCCCGGGTCACTTGTTCCTGCTCCTCTTTGCCGTTGAGATCAAAATCTTCACCTTCCGGACAGTTTGTAATTATCTCCAAAATCCCAGGGAGAATCAGGTTACCAAAACGGGCGCATTGTGTGATGAGGGCAATCCGTTTGCTCCATGGCGTCAGTGGTGTGGTGGGTAGAGGGAACCTTTCCTTTAAACATCCACCCCAGCACTGCTAGTCGGGGTGCCAGGAGAAGTTGTGTTTCGTGCTAATCACCTCTGAGGCAGCTTGAACTCCTTCATAGGCAGCCAAGATCTCCTTCTCTGTGGGAGTGTAGTTGGCTTCAGACCCTGTGTAACTTCAGCTCCAGAATCCCAGTGGTCAGCCTCAAGTCTCCCCAGGCATCTTCTGCCAAAGGCTCCAAGTGATCTCCTGCTTGATCTGAGCAAAGGCTTGCTGCTGCTCAGCATCCCAGTGGAAATCGTTCTTCTTGCGTGTGACCAGGTAGAGAGGGCTTACAATCTGGCTGTACTTAGGAATGTGCATTCTCCAAAAGCCTATGGCACCTAGGAAAGCTTGTGTTTCCTTCTTGCTGGTCGGTGGAGGCATGGCAGTGATCTTATTGATGACCTTAGTGGGGATCTGACGCCTTCCATCTTGTCACTTTACTCACAGGAACTGGATTTCTCAGGCAGGTGTTTTGACTTTTTCTTGGTAGTGAACTCAGCTCCCAGCAGAATCTGGGATTATGTAATTTTGTCAGTCATACAGTGGGACTCCATGGGCCATTAACAAAAGGTAAGTATCTTCTGATAATAAGTATCCCTGGAGGAAGGATGAGTTGTGGAAAAGATAAAAAATACTGCCCCACCTGGTTTCAACAGCTGGTGATAGAATACATACAGTAATTTCACGATTATAAGCCATACCGTTTTGACTAAAATTTTGCTCTCACCCCGGAAATGCGGCTTACACTCAGGAGCGGCTAATATGTGAATAATTTTCTGACATTTTCAACCCCGGAAGTGCAAACCGAGGTGCCGAGTCGAGCACCTGCCAGTAAAACCCAGGAATGCGTGATTGTTACAAATTGGTTACTCTGTTTCATGGCAGGTAGAGCCGGGCTCCACGCTGGCAGCACGGGGAGCGGGGGGAGGCGGGGGGCTCCCTCCTGCTGACCCCATGGCCCGGGGGGAGGCAGGGGGCTCCTGTCCACGCCTGCTGCCGCTGCGGCAGTGTGGGGGGGCTTCTTCCTGTCCTGCCACTGCTGCCGTGGATGCCAGCAGGCTCCATCCCCGCCTTCTATCACCGCTGCAGGTGCCGGCGGGCTCCGTGCCCCACTACCACCGCGGCGCAGTGCCGGGTCGGGGCGAGCGAGCCCAGCAGCAGCGGTGGCCGGCCCCAAGTGACCCCGCCGAGCGGCAGCGCCAAGCTGGGCCACCTGGCCCCGTCGGAAGCCCTGAACCCTCACAGTTCGAACCAAGCCAGTAAATCCCGCCATCCCGTGATTCTGTTATTATTTGGCAACTTTGTTGCACGCGGGTCCTCGCTGCGAACGACACAGCGGCTTATAATTGGGTGTGGCTTGTGTATGGACAAAGAACAAAATGTTTGCCAACACCCGGAGATGTGGCTTATACTCAGTGCGGCTTGTAATTGTGAAATTACTGTACTTTTGGTCACATCCTGCATTGCAAGCCAAGACAGTTACAGAGCTTTGTTTTTCTATAATAGTTAACATTCCATGACCCAAAAGGGCCCTGGGCTGTGTTGGCATCAATAAATGGTTCTACCCTTGCAACAGACTACTCTTTTGGAAGCTTTCTGGTATATAAATGCCATTCCAATTGTGTGAAATTTCAACAATTTCCATTTCTTGCTCGACAAATATAAATATTAATCTGACAAACATAACTGCAGAGTGAACAGTTCTAATGGTGGCTGAAATTTGTGTAATTTTTCTGATGTTTCTTATCTCGTAGGACTCTGAAACAATGTTTCAAATAGAAATGAAAATCCATTTATAAATAATACATAGTTTTATCCAATGCATTGCTTTCTAGCTGACTATCTTTTCCATATTGCAGTTTTTTTGTATGCTTAATGTCCATGTATTAAATGTACAATAGAAACTTTTATCCTTTCTCCAAGAAAAAACACTTTCAGGGTTCTCTCAACCCTGAGGTTGTAAGATTCTGGTCTCCAAATGAAAAGATCACAAAGGAATATTCTTTATATGTATGAAATGGTTAGGGTCTGAGAGCTGTAACTTGTTTATCATATGTTTTAGTATATTTAGATGTTTTGTAATGAACTGAGTATTAGATGTCTTTGGCTTTTCTCTGTAGTCTGAAGTAATTTAGAAGCTTAACTTAATTTTTAACTTAATGAGATTAACTACACTTAATCTAAAATGTAGGCCTTGCTGGGGTCTGGGTTAAAAAAAGATTAAGTTCTTCTTTAAATTTTTATTGTAGTTACCATTAAACACAATGAAAGATTCCAGTGAATCCAGTGAAAACTTAATTGAATCTTCCAGTTCTTTGAAAAATGGTGCAACAACAGAGACCTGTGCATATTTGAATTAATGTCACCTTTTTGTGTCACTTTTTTTGTGTATTTATTTTATTACCGTTGTTATTGCAAGTAGCAACTTTATGTGGAATATTGCAAAACTCTGGTAGACATATTCTGTGCTAGAATAGAATCCTTGCTTCTCAAATCCTCACTAAATGTTTGTTATGATAATGTAGCTGTTTTATTAATATTTGAATACTACATAATGCAAATATATTTTTGGTCTCATTTACTTACTTTTTCTTTTCGTGTATCTTTAGATGCTGCCAAAGAGAATTTTTTTGTTTAAATCTATTAAACTATTACATGAACAGGTACTCCAGTCTTACCAAAGTCAACAGGGTTACATTTGGAGACATAAATAAAAAATAAATACTGGTGAGCCTTACTTTTACACAAAAATAAAAATACACACTTTTGTGCTACTCTAGCATTAACCAAGTAAAATAGTTGAATGTGTCAGTAACCTGGGGTTCTGGGCCAGTTGCATGCTTCTCTGTATTTGGTTAAATGTTTTGTACAGAATAGAAGATACCAGTTTTTGCTAGAGTACAAAGCTGAGGAAGCGTAATCTACGTTAACTATGCAAGAGGGTTGGATTTAATGCCTACACACCCCACATAGATGAACTTTACTCACTCTTCAATATTCCCATGAGTCACTTCTTTATAACTCTTTGGTAAATTATATTGGTAATGGAAGAGGAAATTGCTTAAATCAAGTCTCATGAGAAAGTCAGTTAAATGAAAACATTGTACTTCCTATGACCAGTAAGACCTGAATTCAGATTTGTAAGACAAAGTACAGCATGAAAAGGTTTATTGCTGGCAATATAAATGTTCACTGTAAACAGTATGACTAGTGTAAGTCACCACATTAGTAATTTTGAATTGTATAAATTCCCTTGCTATTAATGTGCTTAGGAGTTTTATATTGATGTTTAAATAACTGGATGCAGATATAACAGTATTTCTACTGTCATAGAAGAACCGCATGGTTCTTAAATCTTTTACTCATACAAGTAACCCCATTAGATTTGACTGCTCTTGATTTATGTCTCTGAAATTCATTAGTTTCAACAGTTATTTCTGACTTGCAGTTTTGTAAGTGAGAAGGCACTTAACTCCATGGGACTGGGTAGATGCTTACAAGTATCAGGACAGGGATGATGCATATTAAATATTTCAGAATCAAAATTTAAAAGGAAATGAATATGCGCCATTTTTTGTTGTGGCACTTTTCTTGCCGTAGTTTGTTAAAAAATAAAATCTCTTAACTAACCTTTATATTGTTTGCATAAAGTAACCTGGTCAGAACTTTGTCAAGCCTCATTCTTATACTTTATTATAATTACATATAAGACAGCACAAGTAAAAAAAACTTTACAAACAAACTGTAGAATTTAGAGCCTGGGATAGTGGATAATATATGGCATATGGCAGTTTGCTACAAACAGTCATGACACTGCATGAGTATGAATCCTCATTTTACATTTGTTTGGTGATACAACATGAAAGTCAGAATAGAGACAAAGCTCATTTCAGCTGATGCACTATATAATTTTTTTTAAATTACAGATTATCAAATTATGAAAGGGAAAAAAATTCGGAAAACAGGGGCAATTTAGTTAACACCTCAAAATTAAAGATTTTTGATGGCTTCATCAAAATGATGGAGGTGGTACTGAAACAAATATTCCCATATTGCCTAACAGCTTCTTTGCACATAAAAAATATGTGTGTTATGGCTTGAACTTGCAAATGCATGATGACTGCATTGGTATAATTTTAAATACTGAAGAGGCTACTTTTGTTTATTCAGTATAGTATAAATACGCTTTGTTGCACTCATTTTTACTTGCAGAAACAAGGTGGTGACTCAGTGGGCTTCAGCTTCACAAAAAGGGGCATTAACTGCCAGTTTATATAATGCTGTTTTTTTGTATTGAAAATAAATTATAGGAAAGGTAAATGAGAATGAAGGAAGTGATTGATTTCCTTTTGAGCACTTTCATGAAAACTTGCCCTGGAACTGCAAGCCCATGGCCACAGGTTTGCTGCATAACATTGCATTACTTTATTTGACAGGGACATGAGCTTGCCAGTTGCTGCAGTGCTCACAAGGCAAAGCTCACAGTTGCAGGTATTAGTGCCTGTAATTACTGTACTTGAATTTTAACATTTCACATGACAAATGTGGAAATGGCTTTCTTCACCATCTCCCCCCAAATGTTTTAGGTTAATATATCTGTAGGAGTCTACACTTCATATAAACCCCTCTGCCACTGCCTGTCCAATAATTAAGGACCTGTGTTCATTAATTTATAGCTATTTTTTTGAATATTGTTCTAGTAGTCACAACCTGTTTATCAGAGGTTTAGAAGAGGTGGAGGAAACCTGACCTTCAAAGAAATCTTTCAAGTACTATAGTGACATTGTTTGCAATTTAATGCTTGAACAATTAACACAGTGTCCAGATATCTTCAGCTTCTCACTTTTTATTCATTCTTAACATCACTGAGGGCATATTTGTATGCCCTCATCTATAGGGAAGTGGTACCACAGAGCAAGTGTTCAAAGGGTGCTAATACACAGCACAGCTCAGATATTGTCCTCCTATAAAGACTGATGCATGTTCTTCTCAGAGATGCAGCTGCATGACAAGAGTAGGGGTCAAGCTCAAGCCCTGCTTCTGTCACAACTTTTGCAAGGAATTTACTGTGGTCTCCTATAACTGGTGGCATGTAAGGCTTCACTGCTCATTCCTGTAGGACTCAAACATGATTTTCACACAGCCTTTATTCAGGCAGCTTTTCCTTGGCTTTATTTACCTGCTGGGTGTCTTTGGGATTTCTGTTTTTATGATTTGGCTTCAGTATTCCTTTTTTACATGCACTTTTAGAAGTAGCACCATTTTTTATGAAATATGACCAAAGACTATTTTTATTAAAAAAATCAGTTAACCTCTCCTACTTTTCAGTACTCAGTAAAGCAGAGAGTTCAAAATTTCAATAACAACAGGATTTACACAAACATATAATATAAAAAAAGATGCCACAGTCATATTTGGAAGGATTGTTCTTCCTGTATAGTAGTGTAGATTCCATTAATAATTCCTAGTATGATCCAGCATGTATTAGAATTAAGGCTATGATACCGTTTGAATTTATTCTTCAGAATACCTAAATTAATCTTACCTGCTGATTTATAAAACTTGTTTGTGATAGAAACTTTTTGGGTTATTTTAATGATATAAACCACTTCATACTGCTGTTGGGTTGTTAGATTTTTTTCTCTTTATTTTTCAAAGTAATTCCATATGTTAAATAAGGTTACCAAGAGAGCAGTAAAGTACTGTAATTTCAAAAAACAGAATTTCATTTGATAATATTTGTTTTAAAATACAACTGTACAAAGTTACCTTTATGCAAAAAGTGTGATGTAGGAAGCTTTTTTCAACTCACCTCAACATTTAAAAGTTATGAATCAATTAGGAGTCTCAGAGGAAACATAATTCAATTTATGTTGTTAAATGTACTTTATATATTTTCAGCAGAGCATTTCTCTATGTAGGAATGGAGAACTTTGATTTTTAAAAATAGTTTCAAATAAATCTAAGTAGGAATTTAGAATTCCACATTTAAATGTAGCTTTTAGTTTTAATTAAATTTTATTTTAGAATTGAGACTATAAATATACTTGTTATATTCTGTAATGCAGTAGAAAGCCTGGGAAAATAAAACTATGAGAAAAACTACTTTTATAGAGGTAATCCAAAATTGAATATACCAACTGTCTTGGTTTGACACAATTTAAAGAGGTGGGCACTCTGAAATGAGTAACATCCCCCTTGATTCCAGCCAATCCCTTTCCACCAGTAAGGAGCAAGATACCAGTAGATACAAGCAAAAAAATAACAGCATAGTAAGCTAATGCCAACAGGCAAGGGAAAAAAAAAGTAACTGCTAAATAGCAAACTGCTAAATCTCCCAACCCCCAGGGAACAGAGAGAGGTCCCAATGCCCTTTTGCAAGACCTTGCCAGCTAGAGGCGGCCACGTGGCTGGAGGACAAGGAGAAGATGACGTCAAACCTTTCCTTCCAAGGTGGCATCCTCCAGACAACCGCGTCTTTCATTCTGGAATAGGAACCCAATGGACTTGAACTGGCTTGACCAGCAAGCACCCACAGAGCTCTACCAAATGCAGCTCAAAACCACCAAATGCAGACTCCGAGATGTGCAAAACCTCCCCAAATTAAAAAAGAATCCAAAAAGGAAAGACAAAATCTTTGCATGAGCAAAGACCCAACAAGCCCACAAAGCAAATACCACATGGCAAGGAACCGGAAGCTGCCCCTGAGAGAGGATTTTAAAAATGCCTTTGACGGTATTCCTAGACACACACACAGAGCATACCTGCCTGTAGGGTCTTATAGCAACAGTTTTTTGGCACAGATAGATACGGAATAGAATAACATAACTTTGTTAAAAATAATCTCATTTGTGATACTGAATTAGAATGATATAAAAAAATATAACCGACCTCACAATATTGATGTGTTTTAATCCTACTAACAAAGGCATATGAAAATTAAAATGCTGGAGTTTACTTTTCAAGGGAAAGAATTAATGTGTTACCTTATTTTTAAAACTAAATACAGCAACATATAAGCAATAGCAGCGACAATATCTTAAAGAACATATAGCCAAGGTACTTTATTTTAATGGTTGTTATTAATTTTTGGCATTAGATATTAAAAGATTTAAACCTGCTCAAGGCAAGTGTCCAGACAAAATTTCTCCATTGAAATAGCTGAAACATAAATGAAAAATATAAATGAAGGCTAGACTGGTGTATTTTAATTCAGTAAGGTGATATGCTTTCCTCTGTATTTAAACTGAATGATAAGGAATGCCAGTGGTTAAATGGTAAAGTGTTGCGTTCCCACTATGTTGAAGAGATACAGCATGATTTACTTCTACGGAATGGTGATGTTTCTGCTGCTGTAATAGCCATGTGATTTTTAAAAATTTTTCTCTCTGTTTTGCCGTATTCTTTATTTTTCATATGCAGATGGTTCAATAGGGAATCTTTATCTTTCCAGCTGAACTATCCTGTCCTCCAGACTGATGATTCAATAAACGGGACAAGAATTCCTGCTTACAATACAGGCTTTTTTCCGTCTAGGAGGCTCAAAAAGTTCTTGAGGAAGAAATGGTGTATTTAACACCAAGCCCAACTTGTTCAGAGTGTTCAGGAGCAGCTGCACATCAATTCCCTTTAAAACAAACCTGAAGAAAAGGGAATATGGGAGAAGCAGATATGAATTGGCAAGTTAGGCTGTTCCTACCCTGAGAACAAGGCTCCTCTCTCTCTCGTACAGACATCTCCACAATGTGAACAGTTGAATTTCTTTTAGTCAAACAATAAAAAAACCTTTCAACTTGATGTTATGTTCGGGAGAGACAGAGCCCTCATCTCAATCTACAGCTGACATGTCTTAGCAGCTCTGCAGCTGTTCTTATGATGATTGGTCCTCCAGCCTCAGTATGCTGGAGATCTGTCAGTGCTGACCCTACAGCGGGGTTTTGGAAAAGAGAGCTAGAGGCTGAGAAAATGTGGTCACTACTGTAGTATCTTACAGTGAAAAAACCCCATCCTTCTTCCCCCAAAAACTCTGCTACAGGGTTTTGTTTCTTGCAATACAAGTTAAGTTTAGGTTCTAGGTCTGGAACGACCATGAGCTTTCCAGATACGGGTGCTTTAATTTGGGTGAATCAGCGAACAGCTAACAACCCCTGCGGAGCTTTCTTGCCCCTTAATGCTGAACCAGAGTCAAAATTAAGATCTAAGGGCTTGCCTTGTGAGATTTTAGATTTATGTTTGAAGTATACTTTTCACCTGGTCTTGTCAAACCTCATAAAATTCCAATGGGCTCACTTTTCAAGCTTGTCTTGGTCCCTGTTAATGGGTATCCCATTTGTCTGCTGTGTCAGCTGCACCACTCAGCTTGTGTCTTCCAGGCCATTCTGTGATTCTGTGATTCTATGGTTCTATGTGTGCTAGTTTTAACAACCAACAGGCAACTAAACTCCAAATAAACCACTCTCTTTCTCCCACCCCTTCTGATAATAAAGGGGCAATAAGGAGAGATAATGTAATGAAAATAACAATTTACTAAAATCACCATAACCAGAACAGTATCAATAATAAAAAGTACACAAAAAGAAGATGCCTTACCCACAAAAGAATATTCACCACCAGGAACAAAGAGAAACACTTCTCAAAGATAGCACTAGGATTGGTTTCCAGACAAAGGCAGTATGGTGAGGACAGCTTCCACAACATAATGTTCTCCTCCACCTTCCCACCAAAAAGAGTGGAAAGCAGGGACAAAACAAAACCTGGAAGCTAGTTCGTCTGTAAAAAGGAATTGTGCATCTGCTGACTAAACTCAGTCCTCTGCACTAGCTGCAACTGCTGCCTCCAACTCTCTGCTGCTTGGAGTTGTCCACTTCAACACTACAACTCCCATAGTGGCACTCCAGAGGAAAAATGGGAGGAGGGAAAAGTGGTGGGCAGCAGAAGGAACCAAGTGTGCTATGGTTTAAAGGGACAGTCCACTCTACTTTTGTGACCAAGGCAAGACTAGTGAATTCCCAGTTTCTGGGCTGGCTTTTTCCTGCCAAAGCTATGCCCCCAGTGATGAATGTGGGTGGTATTGAATAACAATGCTAAAAAACTCCATTCCCTTTCTCTTTAGCTGGGACACTGTGAAAATGTTTAAAATGTTGTTACATTACACAGAGTACACTAGAAATGATATGTCACAGCGAAATGAAAATGCTTCGATCTGAAAAAATATGTAAAAGTTTGAAACAGAGTTGATTTTGTTAAGATGAGATGATAGGAGTAAACTTAATAAACTTCATCTCTCAGTTTTTGATTTTTTTTCTGCCAAGGACTTTGAAGCTTTGGAAACTTTTTGCAATTCTGAAAAATGGGAATGGTCATACCTTCATCTCCATGTGAAATATGATCCTGTGCCTATTTATAACGATTTATATTCCAGGTCTGCGCAGGAGTAGCAGATTTGTGCTTCTTTGACACTTTTAGTATCTTACTGAGTTCAGAATCATATTTGTACCTGATCTGTCTTTCTTTTCAAATCCATTTAGGAACAAATTCATTAAAGCCTGGGAGAAACAGGGAGCCTTACCAAGATATCCTCCAATTCACCAAATGAGAAGCACATTGTTTTCAATTCAGCCTTCTGGGAGAAGAGCACTTTACACCTAGATGTATAGAGGATTTGCCTCTTAAGAAAAACAAAAAATTGTTTACAAGCTAATTGTTTACAAGCTAGGTTTCTGCCCAGTACCTGAAATGACTTCCCTACTCTTGTTCAGTTACATAGAAGTTTCAGTCAGTTTAGTTTCAGAGCTTAGGCAGGCAGGTCAGTTTGGTGACCATATAAATATATTTGAAGTATGTTTAACAATAATTTTTAGCATTTGTATTTCCTTACAGAGTTCATGGGGATGCAGTTCACATGTAGATGAATTTATTCAGTAATTATGTCTTAAATTATCTTATTATTGCCCTAGACTATAAAACAACATATGGAAGAAATATTTTTCAAGAGCAAGCTTAGAAAGTTTGGTTCTTGTTTCCTGTTGTCTTTAACACCTTTTCTCAACTTAAAATAGAAAATAAGACCTGATAAATATAAATTTAAAGTAAATATGTGGGTGCTTTGGTTTTCAGGGACTTCGCTTTGATATTGTAGGATTGTTAGTTCCTGGGAACTGAAATAATTCTTGGGAATTATTTCATCCTTGAATAAACACAGTATAAGTACAACTAAAATGTATGTATAGATCTGTTGAAAATGTTTATCTACAAATAATACTTCTAAAGAGATTAGGTCTTCCCGACAGCCCCTGTCCATTCTTCTTGCTTTGGCCGGGCAATAATTCCCTATTTTTTTTTAAAGAAATCATACCCTCTGTGTAAAAAAATGAGATTACAAAAATTTTCCAATTATATGTGAGTGAAACTGCCTGTTTCTGTCTTTGCATTGCTTTTCTCTGACAGTGCCTCTATAACCTGGGAGTTTGAAATATAAAAAACAATTTAACAAGAATACGCAATGAGAAGTTTTATTGTGCTCTAGTTACATGGTTTACTTCTTCCTCCTAGTGGTCCAAGGAACTGGAAGGTCTAAGTGAATATGAATTTAATTACACTTAAAAGATTTGGGCTCCTTTTAATTCCTTACCAGTTATGAACTAAAGCTGTAGATCTCACAATACTAAATAATCACTATTATTATCTGAAAACTAATGGTGAGTAGAAGACATTTCATTGCAATTACTATACATAATTCCAAGGACTTAATTCTGTCTCCTCAGCCCAAGTTCTCAGAGGGAATAGATCTGACAAGGATTACAAAGCTCGTGCTGTCCCTCTTCGGCTGGAAGCACGCAGATGCCTCCAGTATCTTCCGTGGATGGCTAGTTCTGCTAAACTGTAGAACCTCCAGGAGTGCAATTAGGTAATCTCCTAAATTTGCTGGTTTGGATGCCCTCAGAGTGGTCAGCTAAAGTTAATTTTTAGTAAATAACTAAATAAATAAACACCTTAAATTAGTGCAAGACAACACTTTGTGGACATTGAGACTTTTGTACGACAAAACAGGATGGATGCTTATTTAAACAGTTTTGTGGAGTTGTAAACCAGTTGTAAATCCAGTTACCTGTCTGAGCTGAGTTTTTTTGGTAATGCGTGCTTTTGTAGACACACAGACAAAGTACTGAGTTTTAATGCACTCTGAAGGTAGCAAGGTCTATAAAAGTTCAGTTACCTTTATAGGTAACTGGTAGGCTGAGTATGCACTTTACAGGTCTCTGAAGATTTATGAAGCAAGACTAAATCAGTTCCCAGCATCTAGCACTCCAATCTTATTTGAGGGTACTGATGAATCCAGGAAACATCCAGAAAGCAACTGATTACATCCCTCTGTCTCAGGGAAGCATGCCATCACTTGCACTTGCACTAAGCCTGGCACCAAATTTCTGTGATTGTTATAAATAATAGTAATGTCAAAAGAGTTCAACCGTAACCTGAGGCTACTGGACTGTGATACAGGCTCTTAAAATTAGAACAAACTTTAGTTACTGTGGTTAAAAATAATGGAGTGGAGCAGAGTAGAAGAGAATAGGATAGAATAGAATTGGAGGGGACCTACCGTGACCATCTAGTTGACAAATTCAGGGCTGAACAACAGTTGTAGCACATTATTGAGAGTATTGTCCAAATGCCTTATAAATACTGACAGACTTGGGACATTCAAAGACCTCCCCAGGAAGCCTGTTTGACTCTCTTGGTAAAGAGACACATCATAAAGTTCAGTGTGAACCTGCTTTGATGCCATTCTGAACTGATCTGACACATACTGGAATCCTAGCAGGAAGAGACCAGCGCCTCCATTTCCTTGTCCTGTTCTCAGGAAGCTGTAGAGAGCAATGAGGTTACCCCTCAGCCTACTCTTCTCCAAGCCAAAGTGCTCAACCCCACTTCACAACCCATGCCTTCCAGGGTATTCTGCAGCTTTGTTGGCCTCCTCTGGACTCATTCAAGGACCTTCACATCCTTCTTAAATTGTGAGGCCCAGACCTGCACAGAGTACTCTAAATGGGGCTTACCAAAGCTAAATATGGCAAGATAATCACCTTCTTTTTCTGGCTGGTTATGCCGTGTCTCCAGGATGCAGTTTGGCCTCATGGCTGCCCAGATACATAGCTGACTGTCATACTTAGCTTAATGTTAACCAACTCCCACAGGTTGCTTTCTGCAGTGCTGCTCTCCAGCCACTCCACTCCCATTTTACGCTTGTGCCTGGTGTTACTTAATCCCCAGTGCAGAATCCAGCATTTCAACTTTTTAAATTTCATCCCATTAATCATAACCTGATGCTCTGATCTGTCCAGATGTATCTGCAAGACCTTTGGTCTCAAGAGGGTCAACAGCACCTCCCAGTTTGGTCTCATCAGCAAACATGTTAATGGAGCACTGAAATCCTATATCCAGATTGTTGTTAAATATATTGAACATAGCTGGTCCTAGGACTGAGCCCTGAGAAACAGCCTGTTTGACTGGCCACCACCCTGATGTAACCCAGTCACTACAACTGCTATGGAGATGTGCCACTTCAGCTAGAAGTACCTTTCAGAGAGAAGGCAGCACAAAAATTATGTACTGCTGATATACTTTCATTAGTCTTAGAAAAAACAATTCCTATTTAATCTATGATAAACTAAATTGATTTAACTGAATGTTTTGGTGTTTTTCTTACGCTAGACATGAGTTACTCCTCCCAAAATGAAAATATTGATGGACCACTCTCACAGACCAGCATTAATATCCTAGATCCAGTTTTCCTTGTTAGGCAAATTAATTTAAATTGTGGCTGTTTTCTATCAATATCAATATTTTCTTGTTAGTCCACTTTCATATTTTCTCAAGATTTTTGTTTTCTAATATTCTAAATATTCTTGGAATTTGTGAGTGGCTTATTTCCAGTTGTCCTCAAGTCTTTACTGCTGAGCTCTCATGTTGCCTGCATGTGTATTCTTATAGATGCAAATAAAGAAATCTAAGGGATTTTTTTAAGGTGAAAGTTTTCAAGTGTTGTTCCATCCTCTTTGGTGTATCAACTTCATTTGGAAAACCAAACCTGTTTGATGAGCCTGTTTCACTTTGAGTTTTAACTTGAAATGACATTAGGCCCAATTGTCCCTTTGTTACTCATCATTGAGGAACTTTAAACTAAATTATTAAGTGTATTGCAAAATTTGCAGTGTAATAGTAAGTCAAATTCCAAATGAGTTGAAGAGGCATTCTCCCAAAGACAAGGAGACTGAGTGTTGGTTTGTAGGTGAGTGAAACTGAAGTTTTAAGTTAAACATGAAAAATGAAAGCAGACATATTGATGACTCTGGAAAGGAAGATTTTTTCCAAATTGTGAAGGCCATCTCACTTCAGTATTTAAATTTCTATTGTGTGCTGAAGGGATGAGTTAGAAGTGAAATTTGCAATTTTGCCATTGTGAAATTTACAATTTTGCGTGAATTGGTTTTGTACCTCAAATGAATTATTATCCTATGAAGTTACCATTTCCATCTTTCTTTCTTCTACTTTTTGCTCTCATTTAACAGAACAGGAAAATTCTTCCTGTTGTATAGTCTGATGCTGTGCATGTCCTTTTTATAATTTAATTATATAAATAACCAAGCCTAGTGTGTTTTACAGTAAATTTCCTTAAGCAGACTAGATGGAATGCTTTTTAATAAATCTATCACCATTTGATGATTTTTCTACTTGCCGTTTGAGGACAGTTTGGATATAGATTGATATAGAATTACCTAAAGTACTGCATATAAATTAAACATTAAAAAGGTAGATACAGCCAGACTAAGCAGCTCAGTTATAATGTTTGGTTATGCAGTTACTGCCTCAAGGATACTTCATCTACTTCATATCATATGTCCTTCTTTTGAAAGATGATCAGAGGGTTCAAGTAACATTTTAGCACAGAGGAAATTGCATAATTTATAGACTTTCCAAAATGAAAAACAGGAAACCAGTTTCATTAAATTAATTCGCTCTTTTTTTTTCTTTTTCTACTCGTACAGATTGGAACATTGAAGGACTACTACCACTTCTACCATAGTAAAACAATTAAAAGGTCTGTTCTCTCAAGTAGAGGTACCCACAGCTTCATTTCAATGGAACCAAAGGTAAGAAAATCCATGGATGTGTCTGAGGAAAAAGCCTTTGCATTTTTTATATGAAATACTATACCAGAGGACATTCACCTGAATGGCATATAGCATTACAAGAATTACCTATCTGTTTTCTAAGTCTACTTCTCATTAAAACAAAGTGAAGAAGATACATTGCTATTAAGTATGCGCTATTCTTGGAGCACAAGGTCCATCCATTATTTCTGGATGTGTACTTGAATTTTGATAATGCAGTAATTACTGTGCTGTGCTTCTCTGCAAAGCCACATATGTAAGATCTATGTCTGCAGATCCCTTCTGTGAAACAACCAGCTTTAAAAATAAAAATGGGCAATGTGGGATGGTACAATGTTCAGAGGAAAGTTTCTCTTGCTTTCTTTCTTCTGGACTTGGTCTATAGGGATTAAAAAGTGTACCCTTTTCTGCGGTCCTTTTGGTAGTTTCACTGATCTTAATTTTAAGATCTGTGTGAAAAATGGTACCATTTCTTTCTAGCATACACCATAATAGGTAACTGTCAACACAATTTAATTACTGGTTTATAGTTCAGTATAATATCCTCTTGTATCTTATGCATGACACACTTTTGTTTGAATCCTTTAATTTCAATGATTAGTAGCTAATTCATTGACTGCAGAATTGGATTGCCTCTAGTTTTCTTCTAGAAAAAAAGTTTGATGAAGATCCCATTAGCTTTGTTTTATGCTGTTCATACAAAGCAGTCTTGCCAACAAGCCCCCAGGCCCCTGGTGTGGTAATAACAGAGTCAAGCTTTTTAAAATTATTGGATGATTAATGTTCTCTGTGAAGGATTTTTCAGGTTTTACTTAACAAATCATTTATGAGAAGTAAAAGTTACTGGTGAAAGAGTTTGAACACTGTACAAGTTGACTGTCATATAGGAATATTTCTGCCATCTGGAAAACTGTATTTAGGTTTGAAGTTCCTCTTGAGGACAAGACTAGGAATGTACACAGAAAACTGTGTTCAATCCTCTGTTGATAAGGTTGAACTGCTTAACCCTTAGAGAGCACCAGCAGCTCTGCTGAGCAGTGTACGCTGGAGATTGGTATAAAAGTGATCAGGGCCCAAATCTCTGTTCCCATGAGCACTAAGACCCACCATTCAAACAAGCACCACATGTAGAATCAGCAAAAATATAAAAGGAAGGGAAAGTGTTCACATCTGCATCAGGCCGTGTTCTTTGCATATGCATGGAGATGGAGCAATTAACACACAAATGCATAAGTTTGCGTGCATGTACCACCATAAACTGTGGTGTTACACCCAGCTTCCAGGTATACCATCTACACCTCTGGCAGGCAGTCCAGACTGCCTGGCCCAAATAGTGAGAGACTCTAAGGCAGAACACAGCACAAAATCAAAATTGTCATTTATTTATTACTCTGTTTAGGTCTTCTGTCCAATCTGTGCTTCTGCTGGTTAAGAATTTCTGAGTTTCTGAACCATTGTTACATATCACTTCAATATTGAGAAGTTTTAGTAAGGGCTGTGCAAGGTACCCAACACTGTTCATGATTCTATACCTAAAGAGAAGCAGATGGTCTAATGCCTAGATCTGGCAAGAAATTTTTGTCTGATTCACTTTGTGATTGTTTCATTGTACCTTGTTTTGGGAATTCTTATGTGGTTGACATGTCAATAAATGGACATGTATTCATAGCATAAAGACCACTTTGTCCTCAGTGTGTGTAACATTTAATGGTTATTAAAACAGACTGGCAATTAATTACTCTGTATAAGCTGGTTCTTCTAAAACAAATGTTCAATATTAGATAAGGCACATTGCATTGCTGTGAGAATTTGAAAGGACCACAGACTACTATATTTATGAGTGGAATGGTATCTAATGCCAATACTTGCTGCAGATCAGTTAGTGTAGGTATTTGGGAACAAGGAAACACTGAGGTTTGTTATTATTCAAATAATTTAATAGTAATTCACCTAATGCTGAAAAAACTCTCCCTGTTACATGTACATGGAATTAACCTGTTCTGTGTTGCTTCAGACATGAATCACTAGTTTGCTCCTTTACAAAATTTTAAAGAATTGAATTCTTAATGAGTGGCAAATTGTTATGTAAATAGCCTGCATATAATAGAAGAAATTATGAAATTTGGTATTTCTGAATTATTTTCATGGACAGTGTTTGATTTCATTGTGTGAATGCACAATGAAATATGTAGACCTAATAGAAAATCTTCTTGTGGATTTAAATTAATGCATTGCTTTGAAAATCTTTTGTTTGACTTTTTTCTTCTGTAAAAGCCTCTTGACTCTGTTATAAACAATATGAATAGATGCAACAGGGAACATAATAACTGGGTGTGGCTCTTAGTGCTGTGTTCTAGTTGACAAGATGAGGGTTGATCAGAGGTTGGACTTTATCTTTGAGGTGTTTGTCATCCTTTTGTGATTCTATGATAAACCAAAGACATGTAGATTGGACATTTTGACACTTTCCTCGGCATTAGCCTCTATTAAACCCATATCATCTGTATTTAGATGAAAAGGCAAAGGACATGCAGTATAACATGGTTTTGTCAATTGTCATCCACATCCTTACCTAGCAATGATACATGTTGTCATTTAGCGAAGAAAAACATTGAATGGTTTTAGGCGGAGATGCACAAGAAAAGATGTAATTTCATTAACATAGATTGTAGTGTAGAAAATTTGAAACATAGCTTTATTTGCATCATCTTTCTCAGCCAGTGAATAGTTAATGCACGTTCTGCATGTCCTCATGGGAAAACATAGAAGTGGAAGAAGTCTGTGGATTTAAAGCAGAGATCAAAGCCAACTGAATGAAATCTGTTTACAGAGGTTCCTGGTCTCCCTGGCTGATGTGCTGTTTGTGGTTGGTTTTTGGCAGGGCTCAGTGAGAGCATCACACCATGAATCAAGAGCTTTTTCTAGCTTCAGAGTTTGCTCTGAAAAGTTATTTTGGTGGTACTACAATGCATGAAACAATGGGAGTAGAAGCAAAAAAGAAGTGGGAAGATGTAATGAATGAGTCCATAGTTGAAAGGTGTCATGAAGCTCTAATTCAGCTATTAAACAATTGAGTGTATTGATGGTAGGCCATCTGTTGAAGCCAGACTATTACAGCCTTTCCAGGACTGAGAAGAAAGACTTGCAGTGTGCCTCTGGGTTTGCTGCAGTGGTGGAATTAAGAGTCACAAAGTGGGAAACTTTGCAAGCAAAGATTGAAACCTCAGTCTGAAGGCCAGACATTTAATCAATAAAAATGATGGAGGAAGTCAGGTGGAGCTCTTCTGTTTGTGAGGAGATTACAATTCCAATGAAATGTGAGGATTGAATTGTCTATGCATGATAGAAGTACATGAAAATTAAATGGACAGCACAACTGGAAAACCTATCTTTGTATTCTGAACTATTACATAAAATGAAGAGTTTTTAGTGAAGATCTATGATAATGAAATTTGTGACTCATATGGTAAAAAAATATCCCACAGAATAAGTAGCATAATTAATCCTAGAATACGACAGTTGTTAAGGTAATAGAGGGCAGAGATAGGATTTATAATAATCTCAAATAGATCTACTAAAGTTTTTGCAATTTTCCTCATGAGGTCCCCAGAGTCTCCAATCACAACAGAGATCTGAAAAAGACATCTGGCCCACAGTAATGCTAAAAATCATGGAATTAATAATTTGTGTTCCTGTGAAGTGTGGCATTAGCCAACTTTGGAGCATTAGTATTTCTTTATCATTCTCTACTAAGATGGCATCTCATATTTTTCTAATTTTAATGCATTTCAGGTAGGCTTATTTGGGGTTTGAGTCCTGTTTGATGGGTCGTAGAAACAAAGATTGCGTTAAGATAGAAACAGAAAGATTTACAGTCTCATAGAAATAAGAAGTAAGACTACCTTTACTTAAGGAAAATACTCTGCTTGAGCATAATTTTGCAATAGTGCATGCTGTAGTGTCATGCCTTAGTCAACTCTACTCCAGGATCAGAATACCTGGGAAAACCTTACTCCAGACATTTACATTTTACGCACCCTAATCTAACCACACACATAGTGCAGTGGTATGACAAAGTCTTATCTTTGCCATATCAAGATGAACAGAACTCATGATTATCAACATGTAAAATGCTGGCAAGCATATCTTTGATCACACCAAATGATATGTGCTGTTTTCACAAGATAGAGAAGTAATGCTGGAAGCCTATCCTTCTTACTGGTAGGACAAGTGTGTTCATGAGAGGGCAGAGGGGAACAGAATTGTAGTAACCCGGAGTAACCTGGGGCTTTTAAAGCCAACACCAGAGACCTAAGGCTTAGAGAAATTAGATGAGAATGTTATTATGGGTAAGGTGATATTTAGTTGTTAAACCCTAATGAGCAAAAAGATTTTGTTAAGACATGTAAGATAACACAACAGTTAAACAGTGGGACCACGTAAGTTACTGATATTTACACGGTTACCCATAAAATGTACAAGTACACAGGGACCAAGAATCAATAAGATGCTATTTGGTTGCAAAATAATAGGAACCATCATGCTGTTTTCATATTCAGAGTTTGACTGGAGGTTCTTAAGTAATTCAGTATTTAGCACTGTGGTCCCTTTAATTTCACGAGTATAAGGCGCACTGGAGTGTAAGCCCCACTTCCGGGTGTCGACATCTGCACCGGCGTATAAGCCGAATATTTTTTTGCAGCGAGGATCCGCATGCAACAAAGTAACAAATTAGTAACAGAGTTGGATGATGGCGGGGTTTACTGGCTCAGGGCTGTGCGGGCGCGGCTTGGCACTGCCTCGCCACCGCCAGGGATTGGCGCCGCTGCCCCACCGCTGCTGGGAAGTGGCCCCGCTGCCCTGCCACAGGGGCCGGGTGGGCTCCGACTCGGCTCAGGGCTGCTGCGGGCTCGCACTTCCGAGTTGGCAAATTTCTGGCCTTCATCCATATATTGACCACTCCAGAGTATAAGCCGCACTTCTGGGTTTGGACCAAAATTTTAGTCAAAAAGGTGCAGCTTATACTCTTGAAATTACTGTACCTGAAAAAGCTCTTACATAAGCAATTCTTATACCTTTAACTTAGTAAAAATCAAGAATAAGTTTTGCTATTTTCAAGGAGCCTGTACTTGGGTGAGTGAAAACATGAACTGAATCACAATGAATGAGAATAGCAATATCTCTCTATGTCACCTACCTCTGGAGTATTAATTCATTTCATGTAAACATGAATTTTTTTTCCAGGGCTTTTTGAAATATGAAGTTGCTGTTCAGTGATAAAGAATTCCAGTAGTTCCTGCTGGCATTAGGGTTATTCTGTTAATTGTGCTGTAAATGTTGGTTGGTGTTTTGTTGACTTAATGGTAATTGAAACCTGTACTTATAGGGGTGAATGTTATATTAGTTTCACTTCAAACTACATTCATCAGCAGCAAAAATCCCTGGGAAATATGTGTTGCTTCAGCAGGAATCAAGAATATGTTTTGCATGATGAGGCTGCATCACACTTATTTTCATTCATCACTCAGTAATGATTATTCAGCAGTTCAGAATGTACCTCAACCTAGAATAAAAACTGAGAGAAATCCCTGTGAGTATAACAATCAAGTAGCTGCATTTTGTAGCAGATTTTTCCCTTATCACAGAATTCTATAATAGTTTGAGTTGGAAGAAACTTTTTGAAATTCATCTAGTCCAACCTACCTGCAATGAGCAGGGACATCTTCAGCTAGATCATTTTGCTCAGAGCTCTGTTTGTCCTGACTTTGAATGTTTGCAGGGGTGGGGCATATACCTGTATTCTCTAGACAACTTGTTCCAGGGTTTCACCACTCTCATTGTAAACAATTTCTTCTTTAAATCTAATCTGAATCAACCCTCTTTCACTTTAAAACCATTTCTCCCTGTCCTGAAGCAACAAGATCTGCTAAAAAGTTAGTCCCCATCTTATTCATCCCCTACACAACACAGCATCAATAAGGTCTCCCTGGGGCCTTCACTTTTTGAGGACAACCTCATCTCTCTGAGCCTTTCCAAATAGAAGAGGTGCTTCAGCCCATTTACCATTTTATGACCCGTCTCTGAACTCACTCCCAACAAGTCTTCCTGTACTGGGGACTCTAGAGTTGGATGTAGCACTCCAGGTGCATTTTGCTCCTACCCAATACCAATTCCTCATTTGCTGCATTAATTCGGAAGTGAACCAATTAAAACCTCTCAGTTAATCTCCAGTTCTTTTCCAAAAGATAACAGTGAGATTGTCATTGCCAAGGAGTTCAGTAAAATGACTTAGCAAGTGAAAAATTAGAATCTGATCTGTCTTTTTAATGGCCTTGAAATTAGATATATTTTGGGGACAAAACTCCTTTGAGGTAAATGCCAACAACTGATGAAATCACAATGAAATCATGTGAAATCATGATGAAAGGGAAATCTAAGTGTAGATAACTTAATACAGTAATATATTCCAAGAAAAACTTCCATATTTCCCAACAGTGAATATTTACCTTTTCTAAAATTATATTACACTGAATTACTACTGGTCATTTTTCTGCTTCTTATAGAAAATCAAAAGGTAATTCCACTAGGATGCTTCAGTGACTGTTTTTTAAGTACAAACAGCAAGTCAGCTTTTAATTAGACACTAGTAAAGCTTTTGTTCTTCACAAATAAACCTGTCTCATTAGTGTTATAATTAACTTCATTAAATGTTTCTACCTGTTGTAAATAAATTAAGAGAAATTACAATTATGTGACAAAATTTGCTGACTGAAGAACAGATACTTCCTCTTATAGAAGCAATAGATTTGGCCAGTATAGTAAATAGGGAAGAACATACATATTCATGTGATAATGGCTTTTCATTTTTAGATTACAGTCAGCTAAGATTCATCCTTACATTGGTTTTGTATCCTCCACAGACAGAACACTGGTCCCTGTGCAGAAAAGGAATACCAGATTTTAGGTTGCTCTTCTTCACAGTTGGACCAGGTGTCAAATATCCCATTCCAGGACTCAGCAGTCTTTAGGGACTGTGGTAAAGCTGACATGATGGTCTCTAGACTTCACGGTCAATGAGAAAGATGTTAGTCGGCTCTAAAGTGGCAGTCAAGGACTTGGCAATCTCTCACAGAAGTAACTAAAACTTTCTGGATCAGGAATATTAGAAATTGTACAGATTTCATCAGCTTTGACGTATTTGGAGCCTTCTGATTTTAGAAAGGCAAAAGCAAAAGACACCATGTACAGTAATTTCACGACCATAAGGCGCACCAGACTATAAGGCGCACCCCCAGGGAATCGGCAAAATTCGCAACTTTGTAGATCATATAAGGCGCACCGGACTATAGGGTGCACTTTTTTTTTGCAGCGAGGCTCCGCCCCCAGCTCCCCCCGCGCGGTTGCTGGCCGAGGCCCCGCCTCAACCCGGCAGCCATGGGCCCCCGGGCCCACCTGTACCCGGCAGGGGCGGTGCCACGGGCCCCCAGGCCCGCCTGTACCCAGCAGGGCCAGGGCATGCCCGCCACTGCTCCATGCCGCCTCTCCGGGGCTGGGGCATGCCTGCCGTCCCTCCGTGCCGCCTCTCCAGGCCCAGGCTGTGGCCGCCGCCCCTCCGTGCTGCCTCTCTGGGGCTGGGCTATGGCTGCCGCCCCTCCGTGCCCCCTCCACGGGGCAGGGGCGTGTCTGTAGAGGGGCCGTCCTGCCTGCACAGGGCCGGGGTGTGCCTGTAGGGGGGCCGTCTCGCCTCCACGGGGCCAGGGCGTGCCTGTGGAGGTGCCATCCCGCCTCCACGGGGCCGGACTATGCCTGTGGAGGGGCCGTTCCGCCTCCACGGTCTGGGGCGTGCCTCTGGAGGGGCTGTCCCGCCTCCATGGGGCCAGGGGGTGCCTGTGGAGGGGCCGTTCTACCTCCACGGGGCCAGGGCGTGCCCACCGCTGCTCCACCCCGCCTCCACCTGGCAGCCATGGGCCTGCCGGCTGCCCCTGCGGCTCGCAGCTCTCACTTTTGTTTAGTAGAGTGTGTTCTGCTTTTAAAATTTGTTCCAAAAAACATGTTGAGCAGAGGTTGAGATCAGTGACAATATTTTCAAGTATAACCTAGATCTTGTTACAGAAACTTGTTTAGGAACCTTCAAAAATATGCAGAAAGATTCTATAGGAATAATTGAGGGGAGAACTCCCTTCAGGGCATACTTTTACAGTGTAGGGAACAAATATTTCTGAAACTGATGTTACGCAGTGCTACATTCATATAGTAAGATGAAGATTCTAAATGTAACATACCTCTTAAATTTCTAGGGTTTAGGGGCAAAGTGGGGAAAAAAGTCTTTACTTCTCTCTTCACTGTCACTATGTTTTCCTTTCACTATCATTGGAGGACCCTCACAAAAACATGTGTACATATCTTAGGAACTAAATGTAGGGTTCATATGTGATAATAGGTACAATTTACTTGTGCAGACTGCTGGAGCTTCAGTGCTAATCCCAGCAATGGATAAATTCAGAAAAACTTCTTACTAGACCTAACTGCATTTAGCATTTGATACCTTATTTTACAAAATAAAAGCACTTAAGATACAGATCATTCATACAGTAATTTCACGATTATAAACCGCACCTGATTATAAGCCGCACTTCCGGGTGTCAGCAACTTTTCGTTCTTTGTCCATATATAAGCCACACCTGATTATAAGCTGCACTTTGACTTCGGACCAAATTTTAGTCAAAATGGTGTGACTTATAATCACGAAATTACTGTAATCAATACTTCTTTTGGTTCCTTCCTTGTATTCTGTATGCATTAGATCAGTCCAGGATATCATAAGTACAAAGTTGTCTGTATGTTAATGTAATAACCAAAACAAGGAGGCAAAACCTTTTGTTCATCCGTTGCTTCATCAGAGGATATGTTAGCATGACAATCATGGAGTTAAAGTTTGGAGAAGTTATTTGAGCAGCATAAACTCCAGTACAGTGCAGCACACTATGAGAGTCTTCAGCTAGCAACTGATTTGAGCAGGGACTAGTAGAGGTTGCAGCAGCTTTTGTTTACAGTGCTAAAGGTATATGCAGTGTGCTGAATGGCTAACTTAAATAGATATCATAGAGTTGTGTCTTGATTTTGGTTGGAAGGGACCTCTAAAGTCACCTCATTCCAGCTCCAGTTTGGATGCTTTCTAAAGTCTCTCTGTTCTCGGATAAGATTTTCTCTGCACTTCTCTGTCAGAATGCTTTCTTGCTTAATGGCACATCTGTCTGGTTTGCTCTTGCTGTGCAAGCTGGGAATGGTAATCCTCACTCAAAGTGAGACCACTAATGGAGGGATCTACAATGCCAAAGTGTGGGAAGGTAGATCACACAGACTTGTTAGCCTTATTTTTCTAAGTGCAAATGCTGTTTGAAAACAAACACACAAAAAAGAAACTCAAGTAAAATCCATTTGGAGCCTAAAAAGGAAAAGGGTGTTATATTCCTCAGACAATTTAGGAAATGCTTAAGGATTTTGCTCAGCCTTAATGACGGCAAAAGCACTTTAGGTAAATACATGTGTGGGAAATTTAAAGCCTTAAGAAGACAGTTTCATCATAGCAGTTCTAAACATGTAAAAGCAGAGGGTTATAAAGAAAAGGTATTTCCAATCATTAGTCCTTGGATGCTAGTAGGTGTTAATATTTGAGTTTCTTTACAGTTCCAATAAAGTAGTACTTGCTCCTATGTTTTTTAGCAGCAAAGTGCATTTATAGGTGAAAAATGGTAGGGCAACTAAATGTTTTTTAAAAAGCAAGAGGAACCAAAGGAAAAAATCTGCATTCTGAGAGCTTGATAGTGAAGGCAGCAGCTCTGACAGCTGCAGTGGTCTTGTATTTCACTAAGTGTGCTTAAGCTTGTTAAAGTCAGTTTGCATTGAGAGTGTTAAGAGAGACAGCAAATTGGTGGTTTGGCTACTGGGCTGTAAGATTGCTGGATGTCAGAAAGTGTCAGAAGAGGAGTAACTGAAGAGATCCTAGTTCTGAACCATAGAAAGATGCAGCATTCTGGAAGCAGCTGCTCCTGCAAGTCCAAATGCCAAAATATTGGCAGGGGAGAGGGAGAAATTGAAAGAGAACACATTTTGGAAAGGCACATCTCAGAACTGACTGTATAGAAATGTAATAGAACAGTTTCTACACACTATTTCTTGAAGAGACCCAGCTTTATGTGATGTTGATGATATTGGTTGTATTGCAGGACATTCATAGAAAAATGAATTAAAGTTCTTTTTCTCTCTCTCTTGCACTTGGAAAACATTCTAGCAGCAATGTATGCTCCTGACATAATGGATTAAGATTTTTATCTGTCTTCCTGCTTCTGACAGGCAAGACCATCATGTTTAATTCCACTAGTTATCTCATGCAACTATTCTAAATGGTGGACAGCAAGAAATCATGACACACATAGATAATATGTCGTATCTGGGATTATTAAGAGGTAATTGAAGGCAGGAAAAGGGAGCTGGAAATACATCCCTCCCAAAAACAAAGCAAAAGAATCTTCCCACTACCCAACATTTTGTAATCCTTTCTTTTAGGATCATTTTGAAAAGCCAATGTCGCTGGAAAAACCACTCATCATCCTTGGTTGATCTTACCAGATCCTCACCAGCTTTAATGGTTCAGAGGAGGTGCCAGGCAGCTGTGTCCTGTTTGCAGCTGTGCTGCTTGAATATGTGCAACCTTCATCATGCACCTTCACTCCTTTCTGCTTGTGACTCTTCACCTGCAAAATGCAGACACGGCTGAATAAAAATTGAATGAAATAATATATTGAATAAAAATTTCTGCAAGTGGCTAATGCACACCAAGTTCTATGTATTTTATTCTGTGGAATTGTATTTCTCTTGATGTCATGCAGAACATTGTACGAATTGAAGCAACACTTTATATATAAATAATGAAGCCAGAATTTCTGGATTCCAAAGGTTTTTTGACTTCAGACAGTTCCTAAAAAATGAGTTCTCAAGAATTCAAATGCCAATAGACGCATAACCTGTGAGATCAAAATGAAATAGTGTGATCATACAGTCAAAGACCATCTTTTATTAGATGTCATATGACATCAGAATTTAATTTCTGTTTGATGCAGAGTGTAAGTTTTAGTGTTCCAATTGTAATTAAAAATCTACCAGCAATACAAATTATCCAGAAGCTTTTAAAATGCTCTGGCTTACTTTATGTGCAGTTATTTAACTTCAACTTTCAGACATTTCTCATTCATGTAATTATTTGTGAGTTTGAAGAATAATACTGTACAGCAGTTTGGTGACCTGCATATGTGTTTGGATACTGTGACCAAAAAACTTCCCTCTCAGCTAAGAAGACATCTGAATACCACTTCCTTGTAGATGTGTTTTTCTCTTCATCACATTTGGGCTTCTTTTCTGGCTCCTTGCTATATTGACACACTTCCCTTGCCTTGGATGAAGGAAGCTAGCAGTGAGATTTGCAGCTCTTCTCAGTGCAGATGCTTGGTAAATTTGCTTGTCATTTTATAAGCCAAATTACACTCTAAAGAGGTAGTCTGAAGAAGGTATTTGGATAATTGTTGCTATTTTGAGAGACTGAGACATCATCTCTTTTAACTTTCACACTGTTCTGGCTTATAGTGGAAATGCAGTCAGGTGATTTTTAAGCTGTTGTCTGACACTAATATATGTTTATTTATGTGCTAAAGTCCAGTTTTGCATTTCAACCCTTTTTTTTTCAGCAGGAAAAGGAACTGGATGAATGATTAGAGATAAAATAATACTGGTAATAGAAAGATTTATGAAAACCATTGCAGTTTTAGAAGCTTCTGAAACGTTTTCCCTAGTGATAGCAGACATCTTCTGTAGCACGTCTAAGATTCTATCAAACAAAACTTAAGTTTGTGTATTTCAGAAGATACCTGTTCGTACATTTGGTGTTTGTCTTGGTTAGAAAAAAGTTGTTTTATTAGTACAGAGAGTTTTCTTAGACTGTAATCATATGAAAAAGTCACATTTATATTAGACCATTTAAAGTCCTTTAATCCCAATGGAAGACAGTGTAGAGATAGCCATAGAGATTGCTATGGAATGAAATACACATAGGTGAAAGAAGTTTTGTAGAGACTGTAGAGACCACATTGCAACCCTATAAGTCATGTGACTGGAGACCAAAAATCTCTAGATTATGCAACTTTAAAATCTATCCCATAAATGATAGCTGTGGATATAACAATCTTTTTTTTTTCTCTCAGTTTATAATATGACAAGTATTGTGAATTATGAATCTGTAATAGAATGACTGTTGTGGACACACTTCGATTGCCAGAATGTGCAGAGGCCCATCTTGAGATTGCAAAACAATGATGTTACCTTTGCTTCATCTGGGGCTTCAAAATAAATGGTTTGTTAAGCATCGTCCAACCTTTATGTTATCTGATATTCAGAAATTGAGAGATAATGGCCTCATTGGAAGTGCTGTGAACATTTTGTGAGGTATACAGTTGAAAAACTATTTTACTTTCTTTGGCCTACTGACTGTAGGAAAAGAAACATCAATTCTTTTGCATTTGCCTGAGAGCTAGACTGCAATGTTTTCTTAGTCTGACTATCTGTGTCTTTCACAGATAGTTTTTGGCAGTTTATTTTGAATGGTGGCGATAATGATGCTGAAGAGGGGCAGTAATGCATCTTTTAATAGCAGTGAAGTTCACTGACAACTGTAAGACTGAGTTTCGGGGCAGAAAAAGGCAGCTTGTTCCAAAGGTAACTGCTTACAATTCTCTATTGACTTCAAGTGATAGCTCAGAGACAAACACAGTGGCCATGAAACAGTGGTGTTCCCCAATACTCAGTGTTGGGATCAGGCCTGTTTAGTATGCTCCTCGACAACCTGAATGAGGGATCAAGTACACTCTCAGCAAGTTCACAGATGACAGAGTGTTGATGTACTGGAGGGTAAGAGGATTCTGCAGAGGGATCTGGACAGCTGAATCAATATATAGGTTGAGGCCAATTGTGTGAGGTTCAATAAGATGGAGTGCTGTGTCCTGCCCTTGGGTCACAACAACCCAATGCTGCACTACAGGCTGGGGGAAGAGTAGTTGGAAAGCTCCCTGGTGGGAAGGGATCCGGGGTTGCTGTTTGGCAGTGGCTGAACATCAGTCAGCAGTGTGGTCTTGGTGGCCAAGAAGGCCAGTGACAACTTTGGCTTGTATCGAGAACAGTGTGGCCAGGAAGATCAGGGAAGTTACTGGTAAGGCCATACCCAAATCTTGTGTTCAGTTCTGGATCCTTCACTTTTGTAGAGACACTGAGGTGGTAGAGCAAGTCCTGAGATGGGCAATGAAGCTGGTGAAAGCTCGAGAGTAGGGTTGGAAGAGCAGCTGATAGAGATATAGAGATATTCATAACCCCTGTGGATATGGCACTAAAGGACATGATTTAATGTTGAACACAGTGGTAGTGCTGGGTTGATGGTTTGACTTGATGATTTCAAAGGTCTTTTCTAGCATTATGATTCTACTATTCTAAATAAGAGCAGTAATCAGGTTGTGCTACAAAGGCATCTGAAATGCCAAGGAACTAGTGAAATGCAATGCTGTAAAATGTTCCACTGATACTTCCGTAAAGTGTAAAACTCAACAAAACTCTAAACCCAAAGCTTAGTATAGGCACTTTGGCTCATTTCTGAATTTTAAATACTACTTCTAAGTGTATACTATAAGCAGGGTCAGCTTCGAAAAAAAGAATTTGTCCTTTTCTTGATAGACAATAGCAAGACAGGCACAGTCAAAGAAACCCAAATGGGATCAAGTTTTCCTAGGGTTTTAAGTACTCTGATCAGAAAAGTAAGTAATTTGATATTAAGTATATGTTCTGTGACTGAATTTTTCCATGTCAGACTAATGTGAAAAATTTCCTTGTTGACAAAATGATATTAAACAAAAGTTCTGGAAATAGACTGAGTTATTAGTGATACTTACTTATGTTCTGTTATAAGGGGGTTGTGGTCAGTGAAGAGTCTACTCAGGAGGTATATTTGATAAATCCAGTACACCACTGATGGATATTGCATATCACTTAATTATGGAATTCTTTTACTGTCTTACTAATTCTCAGTGGATTTTCTAAACGGCAGTTGAAACCATGGGAAACTCTTGACTGAATCAACACTTTTAGAATTACTCTAGTATTTTTGACATTTGAGTTTAACCCTGTGGTAGAGATTTTTCTTCTAAGGTTGATTAAATGAGTTAAGACCATCTTAAAACAGCACATGCAGACGTCTGAAGAACTTAAATGATTTATGACATAAGTTAAAGGACTAACCTAAGGAAAGAAGTTTCTACAGTTTTTAAAAATATGTGTAGTAATTGCTACAGTAATACAGATATGAAATCCAAGATAGTTCAGCTGCCAGACGTTATATTCCAAAACTAATGAAGTTTAGAGATCTCAGGGTTTTATTCTCGAGTGGACACTCGATCAACCTTTTAGTTTATTAATAATGTGCAATTTTAGGCCTAAGTTAGAGTTGTGACATACAAGTTTGCATTCAGAGTGATAGTAACTTTAATCCTCCTGCTGTACTGAAATTTGAGATGATTACATTGTTCCAAGACTGGGTATTTCTAGATACTAACAGTATTTTCAGTGATGTAAGCAGAGCTTTAGGTACTGTACCAAACACAGCTATCAATTAGAGGTCTCTTTAAAATTATGTTCAAAATTGTGAGCTTGAGCTGTTCCAAGATAGGGTGTATGACCTGTGGCTAAAAATTATAAACTACTTTTTATAAACATAGGAGTTACTTTTAAGCTTATGCTGTAAAGACTTTTCCTCACTATTCCAAGGCTGAGTTATTTTAGAAACATCGAAGCTGATTAGGCCACTTCAGATCTGAGGAAGGCAAAAGGGAAAAATCCCCAACAGCTTTAGATGTTTGCTCTTTGCATATGATCTCTGGGGCTGGTGCTGCTGCTGCTGCATGAAGCCACTGGCCAGGAACCCAGGCTCCCTGAAATTTGTTCTCAGCTCTCCCACAAAGCTACTGGGTGATTTCAATCCTGTAATTTTGAGCAGCTTTATGGTCAGCTGTGGTACAACACACAAGAAGGGCGGAGGTTGGGCAGTGGCTATAGCCATGTTCATTTATCTGTTACTAGAGCTGTGCCTGCAAGTAGGAAACCTCTCGAGACTTCCTCCGGTAGAGAAAATGTGTGTACTTTTGCCTTTGATTGTTCCCTGGTTTTCCAGAGATCCTGGCCAGCAATAGGTAGGCTGAGCTTCTTCAGAATTTCACTGTGATGCTCTTGCCCTTCCCAGCAGCTCTGGCTGCTATTAAATTACCTCGGAACAGAGCCGTCCGGGCAATCACTTTTTCTCTTCACAGTTTATTTCTCTACAGTCTTGTTCCTAAAGGAAGAAGACTTTTTTGCCCCATAATTTTAGGCTGATATGTATGGATTTATGCAAAGAACTGGTAGGTCTAGGGGTGGGAAGGCTACAAGGGAAAGTCAAAGGACACTTCAGTTATTTTAAAATGCGTAACTGTGGGTTCTTGTACCTCATGGGTGTGGAAGTATGGCTGTACTACAGTAGATCACAAATGCAGAAGTATAGAAACCACTTAAATCATACCAGGACTGACTGGCTTTTCTGTGGCTATGAGGTGGAAAAATGTGCGTCGAATTTCAGCTTTGGTTATGGGAGACACTGCAGTAGCTTGGCCTGCTCTTGTGCAGGACGTTTTTCTTTGGGCTTAAGTGATAATTTCAAGGATTGTCTGCTGTTTTTTCTCCTCTGCTTTTTTGGTTTCTACTCAGCCTGTATGAACATCTGTTTCTTGTTTTGTCTTGGTTTTTTTTTCAGAATCTGTAGCATAATGATGACAACTACTTTGATTGTGGATTGTCATTGGCCCTTGCTGAAGAAACACTTTCTTAATCAGCAAGAATGCATCAAATAGCATGGCTGGAGTCAATAACTTTTTATATGACTTTAGATCCCTACTTTTATGAAATGGTGTCTGCAATAATTTTCCATGGCCTTGACCTACGTCAACATCTACTTTACCAACTGTCTTCACCTATTTTTATGGTGAAAAGTTGATATCATGAGTCAAAGAATAATAGGTTAAGAAAATAGCTGTCATTTTGATTATGATAAAAAAATGACAAAATTCTTCTTAAGATAAGAAGTCAAATTTTTGGGGGAGGGTCTCACTTTTGTTACTGTACATAGTTAGCAAGAGGTGTGTCAATAGTCTTCATCATCTCTCCTGCACTTCTGAGTAATATCTTGGGTCTCTTGTTCACTAACCTGGGTATAGCCCTTGGATATTAACATATGCTCCTCCCTTTTACCCTAAATCATTGATTTCATTGCAAGGTGGAATGTAAAAACAGAATGTTGTCAAATGATACATTTAAGAAGAGAAAACTTCATGACAGGACAAATAAGATGCTGACTTGTTTTGTTAGAAACATGGGATCATAGAATCATTTGGGTTGGAGAGTACATTAAAGATCATCTCGTTCCAACTCTCCTGCCATAGGTGTGAACACCTTCCACTAGACCTGCTCAAAGCCCAGTCCAACATGGCCTTGAACACTTCCACGGATGGGGGCATCCACAGCTTCTCTGGGCAACCTGTTCAGTACCTCCCCACTCTCAGAGTAAAGAACATTCATCTTACCTAATATCCCTTTCAAGTATGTATCTAAACCTACTTCCTTTCTGTTTAAAACCATTACCCTACATTCTATCACTAGACTGACTCCTTGATAATGACACCTTCCCCATCCTTCCTGCAGATCGCCTTCAAGAACTGGAAGGTTCCCAAAGATCTTTTCTAAGCTAAACAATACCAACTATCTCAGCTCCTCCTCAAAGCAGCAATTCTCAAGCCATCTGATCATCCTCATGGCCCTCATGGCCTCCTCTGCCTATCTTATGTTGGGTACTCCAGACCTGGATGCAGTACTCCAGACAGTAAAGTCAAGGAGAAGTGTGTTTTGATATAGCCCAGCATACAGCTGACTTTTTAGGGTGTCTATGCAAGTTGCTGAGTCATGTCCAGTTTTTCATCCGCCCATATGCAGAGCTCATTAAACCTGTATTGAGGTTTAGGATTACCCTGACACAGGACCTTACACTTGGTCTTGCTCACCTCACAAGTCTCTCACTGTCTCTCTGGATGGCATCCCGTTAAGATAGGAGCTGTTGGAGCAATTTTTTTTCTATGGCCTATTCTGGCACACCACAATCTCATATTCTGTCTCAGTGTGCTGTCCTCACTTCTGTCCTTTTGTAGCAGGGTCTTTCAGAACTCAGATGTATGGGTGTTGAGGGTCCTTAGGCAAGTAAAGAATGAAGTGTAACAGATGCAGCATGAGACCATCTAACTGGGAGGGAGGATGCTTGTCCAGAGCAATCTGTCGGTAGACAAACTCTGAGTAGCAGTGCTGCCATTGCCTGTTTTCCATATGAGCGCCTTTTGCTGATCTGTTTACTGGGTATTACCTTTCGTGTCCTCTGTCTGCATTTTCTCTCTCTTTTTCTTTTTAATCTGTAGTGTTCCTGTGGCACCTCCTCTCTTGTTATGCGAGGAGGAACTTCCAGTTTCTTCTGGTAGGATAGATGGAGGTGCAGGGGGCATCAAGGGTTACTGTTACAGTTTCAGTCAGGAGTGGCAACTTCAGGATATCTTCTTCACAGACTGCACACCCACACCTTCACATTGAATTTTGTCATAAAAGTCACGGATTCTGGTATGAAATTCATAACTTCAGAGTAAGAAAATTTTTTTACCCCAAGCATGCTTTTTCTCAAAATGGAAAGGATTATACCTTCAGCTTACCTGTAACTTCTGCTGTATAGTAATGGCATTTTCACATATTTGAGTTGACACATTTTTAATAATTTTGAAATGTTTATTCAAGCAGATCCTCTCACAGTATATTTGAAAAAATTCTCTTTCACAACAGTGTTTGTATGTTAAAAATCATGCTGCTTTGATAAATTGGTGTGGGTTTTTCCCAGCATGTAAGTTTTGTTTTTCATTTATCAAATTTTTTATTTCCACAGTTTATAATTCTGGGTGAGGGAGTTCTTACTGCAGCATACTGACATGGAGCTTTTTTCCCAAGAATTCTGTTGAATCAATGAGGCTAAAAATGGTAGACAGTAGTTTTGATTCACACAGAGATAACATTTAATTTCAAATTCTGGCACTTAAGAGAGGAAAATAGTACTTGAGTTAGCTCAGAGCAGCTTTATTGCCATAACATTATTCTCTACAGGTCTGTGAAGAAGAACTGCATCAATGCAGAGAACAATGTTTTGAGTCCTCAATTAAGGAGACTAAAATGCTGATTTTTAAAATAGTTTAGTCTCCAGTCTGGCTAGGCTTTGATTTGTAGACACTCAGGAAATGGAACTTTTGAGTCTGAGGTCAATGGGAAAATGTCTTTTGCTACCTCTCAGTAAGTGTTGACTTTATGGAAATGTTAAAATGAACTTAATTTGCATAGGCTCACCCTTTGGCAAGAAATGCGAATCTGTATAATTAATTACTCCAGAAATGTTCTTTTTATACAAATGAGCTCCTTTCATACAGAATCAAACAAATCCAATATATACCAGGCATTCTACAGTGATTTATAGATGAATACCCATAAAATACTCAAAGGTAATATGTGTTACAATACTAATATAACTTACAAGTCTTGACCTTGTTTTCATTTATGAACTTAGAAATCGTACAATGTTGAGTAAACTATTCCATTTAGGTAGCAGTGATCTGTAAACAAAATTGTATGCATTGACTTGTCAGATGAGTATATTGTCTTCCATTGATGTTTAAATTAAGTTCTGAAAGGTGGTATCAGTATAATCTCAGAGCAAAAACAATCATTCAGCAGATCTCAACATAAGGGATTTGCTAAATGCCTTCCAGGCAAAGCTATAAGTAGGACTACTGGGATGTTTTAGGTTACTCTGTCTAGCATCCTGCATTGTCTCCCTCATAGCTGTGCATGGTCATTGTCTGAGAGTGGTCAGTTTAACTTCCCCCTTTCACTGATGTGGTTACCTGTACCATACAAAATGAGTCCTAATATTTTACATCAGGCTGTCTAGTTTGAAGAAAAGGAGACTGAGAAGCAACCTCTACATCTTCCTGAGGAGGGGATGGAGAGATAAAGATACTGATTTCTTCTTCCCGTTATCCAGTGGCAGGGCATATGGGAATATGGTTCATAGTTGCATCAGGAGAAGTTCACACTGGACTTTAGGAAACATTTTTTAACCAAGAAGTTGGTCAAAGAGATCAGTCTTCCTAAAGAGGTGCTTGATGCCCCAGGCCTGTCAGTGTTAAAGACACATTTAGACAAGGTCCTCAGTACTGTGCTTTAACTTTTGTTCATCCCTGAATTGATCAATCAGTTGGACTAGATGATCATTGCGGCTCCCTTACAACTGAAATATTCTACATGAGTCTAGTCTATTCCATCTAAACACTTGCATTCCATCATTAGAGAGCTACCTGCACTCTCTTCCCATATGCCTACTTAGGCAAATGTGCTGTTAGCCCACATAATAATTTGTATGAAATTAAATGGCTGTTTACTTAGAGTAATTCTATTCATACATAAAATTGTCATTAAGTCTTGTGGGAAGACAAGAAGTTAATGTTTCTTTCGCTGGGTTTGAGTCTGATCATGCATCCAGCATGTAGTAGCGCCATGCCCTGTAACTGAGTCTTTTGTTAAAAGGTGATAGATAAGATATAAAAGTTACTTGCATCTCACTAAAATATAACCACCTATTACACTATAGGCTTGCAGATTACAGTAATTTCACGATTATAAACCGCACTGAGTATAAGCTGCACTCTCAGGTGCCAGGAACTTTTCATTATTTGTCCGTATATAAGTCACACCTGATTATAAGGCGCATGTTACAATACAGAGTGTGATAAAAGGTATCTATTCTATCACCATCTGTTGACGGTGGGGGAAGTGATCCTTCTCTCCTCAGGAGATATTCTGCTAATGGGCCATCCATTGAAACCAGGCAGGACATTGTTCTTTATCTTTTCACAACCCATCCTTCCTCCAGCGAGTCATTTTCTGCTAATGGCCCATTGAGTCCCACTGTGTGACTGATAAAATCACTTCATCCCATTGGAAGTTGCTCCAGCCAGGGCGAAGGGCCCAGCATTTCTTACCAAGATAAAAACAGAGGTTTTGGGGACACTAAGGTAGTCCCTTTCTCCACTGGACTCCAGAGGAAAACCGGATTTTTCCACATCAACACTGGACCTCCAGAGGGAAACTGCACCTTCTGCAGGACCACTGCTTCAATTGAATTGCATCTGTCACTGCAGGAGGATGCAGCCACCGTTTAATGGGACTGCTACCAACACCCTGCCTGGTGGGATGTCAGGTTGTACTCTGACTTTGTCAGGGCTTGGAGTTTGTCTCTTTGTAGTACTGTATTTCTATTTTAATTTCCCTAGAAAAGAACTGTTATTCCTAATTCCCATATCTTTGCCTGAGAGCCCCTTGATTTCAAAATGATAATAATTTGGAGGGAGGGGATTTACATTCTCCATTTCAAAGAGAAGTTCCTGCCTTTCTCAGCAGACACCTGTCCTCCAAACTAAAACAGCAACTTTTTGTTCTTTGTCCGTATATAAGTTGCATCCTATTATAAGCCGCCCTTTGGGTTCAGACCAAAATTTTAGTCAGTCGTGAAATTACTGTAACTCGATTGATACAAAGACTTGTATAAACACATGCATATACATAAAGTGAAAATTCTTTATGTGCCAAATTATGTATATTATATGTATGTATATTCCAATAAACTGGAAGTGTGCAGTGCTGCAGTGTTTATGATTGCTTGGATTAAATAACTGAACGTATTCTCCATAATATTGTCTGAAATAAAAGAAATGGAGAAAAGAAATTAATTATTTTTGGAGGCAGCAATGTATGTGTGCATCAGTCTCCACCAGTACTCTGCTGCCTCTATATTTGAAACTTTTTACTGATCAGCAGATATTTGTAGCTGAATAGGCAGTAATCAATAGAGACAACATGTCATAGTTAATGAGTAAAGGGTTTGGCTAAGAGTTTGTCTAGTCAGGAAAACTCCTTTCATTTTATCCATATAGAAATGGTATTAGGTTGCTGAAGTTCTGCTTAAACTTACCTGTTGTGCAGGCTCCAGGAACGTGTTATACTTCTTGGGCTCCATTAACAAAAGAATGATGTTTTGCCAAAAATCCTCACAGTTATTAAATGTAGTTCCTATAGAAGCCCTTGGTGCACAGGAGTCCCTAACGCCAAATTAGATCCCCTGGGTCTCTGATTTATGGCTCCTCGAGGTAACAGTAGTGTTGGTGAGTTCTTTCATTAATGTTCATGTATCTAAACTAGAGGTAGTAGTGGCAGAAGGTTTACAGTAATTTCACGAATACAAGCCGCACCAATTTGACTAAGATTTTGCTCCTAAACCGGAAATGCGGCTAATAATCAGGAGCGGCTAATACAACCTCAGAAGTGGCTGCCAGAGTGCTGAGCCGAGCAGCTGCAAAGTCGGCATTTTGCGATTGTTACAAATCGCTACTTTGTTGCACCGCGGGTGGAGCCTGGCTCCCTGTAGGCAGCACGGGGGGCAGGGAGAGAGGCGGGAGAGCTCTCTTTCCTCCTCTGCCACAGCCCAGGGGAGAGACGGGGGGGGGCCCGGCGCCGCCATTGCCGCGGCCCGGGGAGGAGAGGGGGGACCCGGGCCGCCCCTACCGCGGCCCGGGGAGGAAGGGGGAAGCCCGCGCCGCCATTGCCGCGGCCCGGGGAGGAGAGGGGGGACCCGGACCGCCCCTACCGCGGCCCGGGGAGGGGGGGGGAAGCCCGCGCCGCCATTGCTGCGGCCCGGGGAGCCGACGGGAGCCCCGCGCTGCCATTGCTGCGGCCCAGGGAGGTAGGGGAAGCGCGCGCCGCCATTGCTGCGGCCCGGGGAGCCGACAGGAGCCCCACACAAGCCATTACTGTGGCCCGGGGAGCCGACGGGAGCCGCGCGCAGCCATTGCCGCGGCTCGGGGAGCCGACGGGGTGCTTTGTCCCCGCCCGCCGCCGCCGCGGCAGGAGCGGGGAAACTCCGTCCCTGCCCGCCGCCGGCGCCACGGGCGCGGGAAAGCTCCGTCCCCGCCCGCTGCCGCTGCCGTAGGCCCAGGGGAAGCTCCGTCCCTGCCTGCCACCGCAGGGCAGCGCTGACCCGGGGTGACCGAGCCCAGTGGCAGCGGCGGCTGGCCCCGAGCTGCAGCACCGTGCTGGACCACCTGGCCCCGTCAGCGGCCCCTAGCGGGCCGAGCCTGCACAGCCTTAGCTCAGCCAGTAAACCCCTCCCTCCCGCGGTTCTGTTACTAATTGCACGCGGGTCCTCGCTGCGAACGACAAAGCGGCTTATATTCGGGTGCGGCTTATCTATGGACAAAAACCGAAATATTTGCCAACACCCAGAGATGCGGCTTATAGTCAGTGCGGCTTGTATTCGTGAATTTACTGTAATTCCCTTCTGCTGTGTCTGTCTCATTGGTTTGCTTTGTGGACATTTCTGCAACATTGTCAGATCCTTAGATTACGTTGGTGGTAGGCATGTTCAATTCCTCGCAGCAGTCTCAAGACCGGAGTGAGTTACCAAGCAAGGCATGGTGTGGTTTTAGCCTGTGAAGTGTTGAAACTTGTTGTCTTACCACGTTCTCAGCATGGTTAACATACTCACGTGGTTAATTCCTTCAGCAAAGGGTGAGTCAAGATAACAGTAAATATTCTTGCAGCATGGGAACTTGAGGCCCCTCAGTCAGTTGAATGTGTTTCTAGTACTGAGACCCAAATCTCATAATAAGACTTGGAAAGTGGATTTGTATAAGCCCTGAAAGCCATGGTTGTTTTTTCAGACCAGTTGAAGCTTTTCTGTTAATGACTGCTAAATAGTAGTAACAGAAGAAGTAAGGCCTATGGTCTGTGGCAGTCCAGGCAGGTGGGGAGTCAGAGACCAAACAGTACATAGGATGCCAGTCTCTTGGTTTGTGATGTGTTGGGAGGTATGGGTTACCTGCAGGAAAAGAAGCTTTGAAGAAAAATAAGCTTCTATTGTGAGGGTCTGGAAAAGAAAGCATATATTAGCAGCAGAAGTCAGGAGAACAGGGTTCATTATTTAGTTAAAAGTCTGTTTTTTCATGGATGGGAGAGCTACAGTAATTTCATGATTACAAGCCACACCATTTTGACCAAAGTTTTGGTGGAAACCCAGAAGTGCGGCTGTAATCCGGGGCAGCTAATATATTAACAAAAATATGATATCTGCCCTTACCTGGTAGCGTACCGGTCCTGTCCCGAGCAAAAATGTTTTGATATCCATGGATTCCCGTTGTTCCGACAATGAACCAATCAGAGAACAGCTTATTGCCTGACTGTGGATAATGGCGTTAGTGGTGGGGCGGGGGGTATTATCGGGGTGAGTTACCTCAGCGAGTTACCTTGGCAGTTTGATAAAAGTACGTGATTTTTCTCTGTACTTTTTAAAGTGTTTTCAGTCTTGTGCGGCTGCGCAGCTGGCCGTGCTCGCGCGGATGAGCGGGGTGGCTGTGCCGGTGCGGAGGAGCAGCTGCGCTTGGAGCTCGGCAGCTTGCCTGCGTGGCTGAGCGGCTGTTTAAAGGCAACACGGATCTGTTGGGAATGCTCGCAAAATGACCAGGCTATTGTTCATGTCTTTTTTGGCTTGTAAATAAAATTTGCAGGGTACGCTGCCGCAGCTATGGTCTGTGTCTTTTTTACTTGGAAATAATGTTTCCAAGGTCGCCACCTGCCAGTTAGCCCAGTGATCCCACGATTCTGTTACTAAATGACAACTTTGTGAAAGTTCGCCTAATAATTGGGTGTGGCTTGTGTGTTGACAAAGACATCAACGTTGCTGACACCCCGGAAATGCGGCTTAAAATCGGTGCGGCTTGTAATCGTGAAATTATTGTAGTTAAGGGGCTTGTTGATCCCGGTTTAAAGCAACCATTAGGTTTAGTGCTTAGCAAAGTCTTTTGACTCAACTTTCTCTGACCTTTGCCCAGACATGCTTTGTGTATCCTACAGGCCTCAAGACTGAGACCCATTAGCTGTCACCTCCTGCAGAGTACTCCCGGATCCAGTCAGATCTGAAGGGAGCTGTTCGCTCCTGTCCTATTGTGGGGGATTTTGAACTGTACTGGAAGAGAAGAGAGAAAGGCACACTGCCTAATTTCTCCATTCTCATAGAACCAGAAAGCGACTAATGATTGCTCCTAGAAGATTTAACAGAGAAATGAATTTTAGTGTCATCTCTTATAGTCTGTGCTTTTAGCCTGCATTTAGCATCTAGAAGAATGCTTTTGATCCTGAAGTTAGTTCTTGGGAACGAGAAAATTTAATTTCTTCTTTACAAAAAAAACCATGAAAACCATCCAGCCTCTATAAGGACTATCCTAGGAATCCTCTCTGAGCAAGTTCAGAGATGTCTTTCTGCTTTTTTTTCTGACTGAGGAGTAGAGACCAGAGAGCTATGGTATGTCTCCCTAAGGATTTGAAGCTGCGTTGTGAATGCACAGTAGAGAGATTAGCCTAGTAAAGGAAAATATTAGTACTGTCTCTGACTAGTGGCAATCAAATATGTGAGCTGAAAGTAACTTACTTGATATATTTGTATGTTTGTGTGCATACACAGATATTCAAATAGCACCAATAAAAGGTGCAGAGTTGGCTGCTACGACAAGACGGCTGTCTTGCTTGGAGAGTTGCAAATTGAATTTTTGTTGTAATATCCCTTGAAACAATTCAGCAGAAATATAAGCTGCTAGATGTGTGTGAATATACCATGGGCTTTTTCTGTGGTTAGTTCGTATTATTTGCGTTGATTGAAACTAGCTCCCATTTAGAATAACTAACACAGAAAGAGCTGCAGAGTCTTCTGTGCTCTAAGGCTGATGTCACTTTTAGTGTCATCTTTCTTTGGATGTGTCATGAATCTTTGAAGAGGTGTCAGACAGACAAAAATAACTTTCAGAACTAGATTTTTAACCCTTACATTTCTTTTCTGGTTTCAAGCTCATTTTTGTGTTGTTTTAATGAAAGCTGCTGCTCAGTATCCAGCTATTTCTCACAGGGGAGTGCTTAGTGTAAAATAAAATTCCAGAGTGCCTCTCTGAGAAAATCTTGAAAAGGAGTCACTTTATTAAAATAAAGTTTAATTTTGCTTTTTTTTTTCTTTCCAAGTGGCGAAGGTGATTTAGATATTGGTCTAAAAGCAAAACTTTTGAATATATTTTTTAATGTTTTTGTTTTAGGGAAGAGAAAGCTAAAAATAAAAACAAACCCACCCTTTTAGAAATTCAATTAATTCCTTGTTGTAATATGCTGTTAGATTTTGTGTATGAGTTTTTATAAATTCAAAAGAAGAGTAAGTCTGATAAAGAAAAATCAGAAAATAATAGTATTTAAAAGCTGATACCGCATGACGTCTGTCTAGCAGGGTATTTAAGCAATTGTTTAGGTAGATTTGTAACATTAGCTAAATTGCATATAATTAAATATTCCTTAGTGAGCAGTATGTCAAGGTGATCTGCACGATATCTACTGCCAAAATGAACTCTTTAATATGAAATATGCCTTGGAGTCTAGTAATGAGAACAATCCTAAGTTTTTGCACTTTTATTGATAATCTCTACAGAACCATAACATTCTCCATATGTTTTCCTGGTTGACAGGTGGAGTGGATACAACAGCAGGTGGTTAAAAGAAGGATAAAGAGGGATTATAAACCTGGTGGTACCCAATCCACTTATTTTAATGATCCCAAGTGGCCAAGCATGTGGTACATGGTAAGTACATGGAGGGTCATTGACTGCGTTTCATGCTAATATTTAGTTGTCTGGTTCAATATTATAAAAAGGGATGGAAGAGTATGTTTAGAAAAAGCAGATTTGGGGATTTTTATGTAACTAATAAAGGTTTGTAAACTCCTTAGAAGTATTACAAAAAATTTGTGGTGAGCTCTGCGGAAGGAAGCATTTATTGCATATATCTCATTCAATGAGAATGGAAGGAACTTAGCCACAACTTGTGAGAACCCACTTGTATTTAATACCTAATTCACTGTCCCAAACATAAATGTGTTTTGTCCTGAAACAGAAGAAGAAAACCACTAACAGTGACCATTCAGTGTTATAATTACACTCTTTTTAATAATAAACAATTTAATGATTGAAAAATGGTTTGCTTATGCTGTTTCCTGTCTAACAGAAGTTGTATTTTTTTCTTCAACAAATATTTAAAAAAAAAATTTTTTTCTGGCCTGGTAATCACAGTTAAAGCCTAGAGTGAAACATTTTACTCATGATATTTTTAAAAATATCCTCATTTTTGCCAAGTGACTATCTTAGGATTACTGAATGGTTTGGGATGAAAGCGACCTTTAAAGGCCTTCTAGTCCAGCCTACCTTTCAATGAGCAGGAACATCTTAAGCTAGATCAAGTTGCTTAGAGCCCTGTTTGACCTGATCTTGAGTGTCCCTGGAGATAGGGCACCTACCATATCTCTGGGTAACCTGATCCAGCATTTCACAACTCTCCTTGTAAACAATTTCTTCCTTACAGCTGACCTGAATAAAACCTCTTTTGGTTCAAAGCCATTGCCCTTGTCCTATGGCAATAGGTGCTGCTAAATAGTTTGTCCTCATTTTTCTTAATGATCCTCCTACAAATATTGAAAGATTGCAATAATATCTCCCTGGAACATTCTCTTCTCTGGGATAAACAATCTCAATTCTCTCAGTCTATCCTCATAGGAGAGGTGCTCTGGTAATAGATACTTATAGCAGTTGCTTCTAATTTTATCAGAAATATAGCAGTCTCTATTTGAAAACCAATTGTGTTGTCTAGCCACACTACCTCACAACTGTGCCACAATTGCCAGTCTAACAACGGACTTCAGAGCATCAAATGGACCTCACTGTTTTGTACAACTTTCATAATTCCTCATTTCTGTCCCAGTGGGAAAAAATTCTGACTTTCAGACCGTCTGCGAAGGGACCGTTCTTGACTGGTTGCGTTTACATCCACCAATTAACTCCATGTATTTGCAACATCATTAGTGGTTGTAGTTTTATAACATTTTATTGAAAGGTATCAGTAAAGTATCAGTGGCCATGCTATTTCATTAGGGAGAATAGCTAAAAATATGCGGGTGGGTTGACTTCAGGACTGACTTGGGACATAAAAGATATCCTCATATGACTGTGTTTGTGATTGTTACTATAACTGCTTTTGTTAATCTTTCTTAACTTTGTAAGGTGAAGGGAAAAAATTAGTTCAAGGTTGTTTAATGGTTTCAGTCATTGCTATGCTGGAAGAGGTTTTAGGTTGCTGGCTGCAGACATGTTGTTGAGAAAGTAGTAAGAGTAACAAGAAATTACTCTTGAGTAATTTCTTGAGAAAGTAATAAGTAAACTATCATATAGAGATTTGCATTAGGATTAACAAGTAACTTCTTTGTGGGTTGATATTGATACCTTTGCCCCTTGAACTGGCATAATTTCTAACAAGGCCATAAATGCAGCTCAGATTTGTTGACAGAAGTCCTTTTATTCAAAGACTTTGTCAAGTCATATCTGATCAATGTTTTCCTTCGCAAGTACCACTTCTTGTAATTTTCATTTTCTAGGCTAGAAATAATACATTTTTGTTTGTTGATATCCATGGCAAAAAGTTACAAGAGAGAATCAGGCATTCTTTCTCTTTTGAGCCATCATTATGTTTAAAAGAAACAAAAGGTTATTTTCTTCTGACTTCCCTCCCTCAAAACAAGGAAAGTTGGAAAAAACCTAACTTCTTAAGCATAAGTTCTGAATCTTGAGGCATCCATGCTTAAGAGTAAAATACAATATTTTGATGGGCTAATTAGTGTATAAAACTTTACCAATCCAACTGTTATTCAAAAGTGCTCAGAACAAACCGATATCAAAAGAAAAAAATTCCTAGTTAACATCCTCTTCAAAATTTGGATTCAGAAGATAAGTAAGTCCTGTATGCCATTCCCAGAGCTCAGCTACCTGCATACCATCATGTTAAATCTGATAAATTTCTTCTCTTCCACTGATGTTGACAAAATAACCTGTTGGCCAATAACTGGATGAATTATATACAATCAGTTTGCTGATTTTGGCCGAAAGAGGTTGAAGTCAGCTCTTCTGTATTCTTTATTTTGCTTAACTTGGAGCTTATAGTAAACAGCATCTTCAGAATGACTGAGGTGGCTTTGTGCCTAATCAATTTCACTGTACCTGCCAGTTGTTTAAATGAGTTTCTTTATCTTGTCTAGGGAGATATAGAATATAGCTAAGTATATGTTAATATAATAAAGTAAATATGTAATTTAGTTAGAGTAAATATGTTAATATATATTAAAAACAAGAGGTAGTAAATATATTTTAAAAAATAGAAATATATGCAAAGTTGTGGTTAATATAACTAACCTTAGTAGACTTCAGTCAGAGTACTGTTGTTGATGACCATTTCTTTTTGTTCCCCACTTCAAGAAGAGCTTCCTAGTGATAGGCTGAAACTGGAATCTCACAGGCATGAGAGGCACAGCTTTCTGCAGTTGTAATTTACCTCTACATGATGGTGGACTCCACTGCATGGGTTTTGTTATTTTTTAAAAATAAGAAAAACATACTAGAAAAGCATAATGAAAACACTGTTTAGGTTTTAAAAATCTTCTGAAAACACAATCTAATAGAATTCCGTAAACCTAAGAAAACACACAATGTCTGGCTGTGCTGTTTCTCCAACAAATTGTGAGAACTAAGTTCTAATTCTGTGGGCTTTTCACAAAACTGGACTGCAAGGACAAGCAGATCAACAAATGCCATGTGTTTTAGGGCGTTGAAGGTGGAAGAGGATTATAGCAGTGCCAACAACATGCATGAGACTGAACCACAGTGGAAATGAGCATTTACCAATTACTTGGTGAATAATAACAAAGTAATTTCTTGGATCAAACAGTTATATAATATTGTTGCACAATTATAGATGTAGAGTCATGTACTGAGGTTTTTTAAAAAATGTTGAAGGTAAAAGATTTTCTGAGAAGCCTCATTAGTCATTATTGGTCATGAATCATCACATTTATTGGTATATTTTCACTGTAAGATTTCTGATATAAACAGGTCAAATGTAATTTTTACTGCAGTTGAGAGCAATTCATACAAGGTGGTGTGTGCTGAATTACTTGCATCTAGGGCTTGCTGCCTTGAGCTCTGATGCTGAAACCAAAACCCAGGGAAAATTGCTTAGTTTTCACTTTCTGTGAGGACTATGAAGCAAGCACTGCTTTGAGCTTCAGTGAAGTGTCTGATGAACCCAGCTTACTTCATTTCTTCAGAAAATTCCTCCAGTATGCTACACAGTGCTCTCCAGTTACTCTTGCAAGTTCCCAGGTGAGTTACACTAGCTCACAGGGAGGGACAGACCCTTCTGCTCCCACACAGTGTAGTTAACTCTGGATGGCAGCCAGAATGGGATTAATAAACCTTTATCAACAGTGAGTAATGTGCATTTCCAAATGTCTTGTAGCCATGAAATAAGGTGGAGGTGACGAGGTAGGGGAGTTGCCTCCCTTATGTCACTGATGAAGTCTGTAGGGAGTTGGCTTACTTGTGCCTCTTCTCCCAAGTCAAGCAAGTGGCAGAGCAAAGAAAAAGATTTTGCATCCCTGGCCTTGCCATTAATGAGTCAGCTATGGTGGGTGGGACTGTGAAAGGAGACAGAGGGACAGAGGAAGGAGTGACAGGAGCCTGATGAGATGGGCTGGAAAGAGGCGAAAGAAGAAGGAGAGGTCACAGTGTATCTGAGTGCTGGCCCAGGTATGGGGAGACAGAATTCCAGAAAGAATTTCACCTGCCATATGCTAGCACCACAGCAAATGAATACATGTCACTCTCCTTTACAACCTCCTAAAAGTTTGTTTGAAAGCTAAGGAAAAACCTCACTCTCTTTTTATTGCCCTCCCAAGAACTGTTCTCTCCTTTCCTCTATGGAGTGGAAGCCAAATGTTTGTTCTTTCTGAAGTGGCGTGGCAAACTTGAAAGTGTTTTGCAATATTTTGTAAGTTGGTTTGGTTGTTGCATGGACTTTCATACTTTAGGGTTTTATTGCATGTGTTCTACAAAGTTAAGAAGATGATCTGTGACTTAAGGTCTGCAGAAGTGCTGCTAGAAAGAACCACTCTGCCTGCCAAACATTACCTTGCAAATATTCATGTGGAAGCACATATTTTGTTGTTCTCTGTGGACAAGACAGAACAATAGCAATACACAATTTGACCTAAATTAATTTCCTTTTGGAAGACAATAGCATACTTTAAGTAATCAAAAGCCTGTAGAAGTGGATTTATCCATACTTACTGAAAAGAGATTATTAACGGAGATAGTTTAGCAAGATTAGCAAATAGTTTGAAGACAGACAGACTAGATAGGCTTTTTGGTCTGTTCCTTTGGGATATTCAGTTCTTGCTCCTAGATAAGCACACCTGGAAGTGCCCAGAAACACAAAATGGAAGTCAGCATTATGTGGGGGTTATGCCAGCATTTTCACTGAAGCAGGAAGCAATACCAAAATAATTTCCATGCTTGCTTTGGGAGAGCTTTTCCTGTGTATCAAAGATTTGGTAATAAATCATACAGCAAAAGCACACATTCCTCTGCCTACTGACTACTGTGATTGTATCTTCAGAATCAGGTATCCACTTCTATCTTTCCATAATTTATTTTAAAAGAAATTTTTTTTTTTTCTGGGCAGCAACTAAGTCGCATTAAGAAACTGTAGGCACTTGTCTGTATAATGTTCTTTGTGAAATATCATATATGTATAATAGTATAGTATATCATATAGTATAATATGTATAATATGAAGTATTCTCCTGCACTGCTTTTTTCTGAGTAGTTTTTGCAGTTAGTAAGGAAATTATAATGCCTCAAAATCTTTGCTTAATTTCTAATGACACTTGATAAGTACCTGCTTTTAGTTCTTGTTTGTCATACTGAGGCACATTCTGGCATATTTCAGTTTTTGTCTTATATTGCACTTCAGCAGGAAAACCATTGGTGTATAAACAGAGATACATAATTACCTTGAAGTAATTTTTAATTTTTTTTAAATTGTTTTGAATTGTTTTTCCTCTTTACAAAGGAGAAGGAATCATTACTTTCTAAGAGCAGTTTTCAATAGCAACTGCTTAGTTAACAATCCACTTCTCATATTTTTAAAAATCAAAATCAGGTAATGTCAAATAGGAAAACAATTTCTTACACCACTCAGTACTGAACAATCTATTAATTTACTGAAAAAAATGAGAGGTAATTTAATTAATAAAAAAATACTGATTTGTTTCAAACTTTGTATCTTGGTTTGCTTGCTGTTTGCATGCTAAAATTGCAGATGCTTCAGGAAAGGTATATCTACTTAACTAATATTTTGTGCATTTTTTTCACCTAAGGAACTAGCATCAGAAATGCCAAAATGACCAGAAGTACACAGCCACAGTGTGGAATTAATTCTGAGGCTTGCCTGTCTTGTGGTCTGATAGAAAAGAAATTACAGTAATTTCACGAATACAAGCCGCACCAATTTGACCAAAATTTTGGTGGAAACCCGGAAGTGCGGCTAATATTCCAGGGCGGCTAATACATTAACAAAATTCTAAAAGCTGCCAACACGGAAGTGAGAGCCCGTGGCAGCCCCAAGCCAAGCTGGAGCCCGGCCGGCCCCGGCAGAGGTGGGAAAGCCTGGCAGAGGCGGGGCCAGCAGTGTGGGGGGCGGGCGGCAGAGCCTGAGCCAGCAGGGCGGGGCAGGGGGGCGGCAGAGCTGGGTCAGTAGGGCGGGGGAGCCTGGGAGAACTGGGGCTAGCAGTGCAGGGGAGCATGGCAGAAGCAGGAAGGTCGGCGGGTGGGGCTGCCTGGCAGCGGGGGAAGCCCAGCAGAATCGGGGCCAGCAGCATGGGGGAGCCCGGCGGTGCGGGGGCCTGCAGTGCCGGCCAGGGCGAGGAAACGCGGCGGCGGTGCAGACGGGAGGGGGCGGCCGGCGAGCCCGGCGGCGGCAGCCCGCCGGCAGGGCTAGGGAACGCGGCGCGGCCGGCGAGCCGGGCGGCGGCGGGCGGGGCTAGGGAACGCGGCGCGGCGCGGTCGGCAAGCCGGGCGGCGGCAGCCCGCCGGCAGGGCTAGGGAACGCGGCGCGGCACGGCCGGCAAGCCGGGCGGCGACGGGCAGGGCTAGGGAACGCGGCGCGGCGCGGCCGGCGAACCGGGCGGCGGCAGCCCGCCGGCAGGGCTAGGGAACGCGGCGCGGCGCGGCCGGCGAGCCGGGCGGCGGCGGCGGCAGCCCGCCGGCAGGGCTAGGGAACGCGGCAGCGGGGCGGTGCTGACGGGAGAGGGGGGCCAGCGAGCCCGGCGGCGGCGGCAGTGGCTGGCCCGCCGGCAGGGCGAGTACGTAAACGCAGCAGCGAGGCGGCCGGCATGCCTGCCAGCGGCGGCAGTGGCTGGCCCGCCGGCAGGGCGAGTACGTAAACAACGCAGCGGCGAGGCGGCCGGCATGCCTGCCAGCGGCGGCAGCGGCTGGCCCGCCGGCAGGGCGAGTACGTAAACAACGCAGCGGCGAGGCGGCCGGCATGCCTGCCAGCGGCGGCAGCGGCTGGCCCGCCGGCAGGGCGAGTACGTAAACAACGCAGCGGCGAGGCGGCCGGCATGCCTGCCAGCGGCGGCAGTGGCTGGTCCGCCGGCAGGGCGAGTACGTAAACAACGCAGCGGCGAGGCGGCCGGCATGCCTGCCGGCGGCGGCAGTGGCTGGCCCGCCGGCAGGGCGAGTACGTAAACAACGCAGCGGCGAGGCGGCCGGCATGCCTGCCGGCGGCAGTGGCTGGCCCGCCGGCAGGTCGAGTACGTAAACAGCGCAGCGGCGAGGCGGCCGGTATGCCTGCCAGCGGCGGCAGTGGCTGGTCCGCCGGCAGGGCGAGTACGTAAACAACGCAGCGGCGAGGCGGCCGGCATGCCTGCCAGCGGCGGCAGCGGCTGGCCCGCCGGCAGGGCGAGTACGTAAACAACGCAGCGGCGAGGCGGCCGGCATGCCTGCCAGCGGCGGCAGAGGCTGGCCCGCCGGCAGGGCGAGTACGTAAACAATGCAGCGGCGAGGCGGCCGGCATGCCTGCCGGCGGCAGCAGTGGCTGGCCCGCCGGCAGGGCGAGTACGTAAACAGTGCAGCGGCGAGGCGGCCGGTATTCCTGCCGGCGGCAGTGGCTGGTCCGCCGGCAGGGCGAGTACGTATACAACGCAGCGGCGAGGCGGCCGGCATGCCTGCCAACGGCGGCAGTGGCTGGTCCGCCGGCAGGGCGAGTACGTATACAACGCAGCGGCGAGGCGGCCGGCATGCCTGCCAGCGGCGGCAGAGGCTGGCCCGCCGGCAGGGCGAGTACGTAAACAATGCAGCGGCGAGGCGGCCGGCATGCCTTCCAGCGGCGGCAGAGGCCGGCCCGCCGGCAGGGTGAGTACGTAAACAACGCAGCGGCGAGGCGGCCGGCATGCCTGCCAGCGGCGGCAGTGGCTGGCCCGCCGGCAGGGCGAGTACGTAAACAACGCAGCGGCGAGGCGGCCGGCATGCCTGCCAGCGGCGGCAGTGGCTGGCCCGCCGGCAGGGCGAGTACGTAAACAACGCAGCGGCGAGGCGGCCGGCATGCCTGCCGGCGGCGGCAGTGGCTGGCCCGCCGGCAGGGCGAGTACGTAAACAGCGCAGCGGCGAGGTGGCCGGTATGCCTGCCAGCGGCGGCAGTGGCTGGTCTGCCGGCAGGGCGAGTATGTAAACAACGCAGCGGCGAGGCGGCCGGCATGCCTGCCAGCGGCGGCAGAGGCTGGCCCGCCGGCAGGGCGAGTACGTAAACAACGCAGCGGCGAGGCCGCCGGCATGCCTTCCAGCGTCGGCAGTGGCTGGCCCGCCGGCAGGACGAGTACGTAAACAACGCAGCGGCGAGGCGGCCGGCATGCCTGCCAGCGGCGGCAGTGGCTGGTCCGTCGGCAGGGCGAGTACGTAAACAACGCAGCGGCGAGGCGGCCGGTATGCCTGCCAGCGGCGGCAGTGGCTGGTCCGCCGGCAGGGCGAGTACGTAAACAACGCAGCGGCGAGGCGGCCGGCATGCCTGCCAGCGGCGGCAGTGGCTGGCCCGCCGGCAGGGCGAGTACGTAAACAACGCAGCGGCGAGGCGGCTGGCATGCCTGCCAACGGCGGCAGTGGCTGGCCCGCCGGCAGGGCGAGTACGTAAACAACGCAGCGGTGAGGCGGTGCTGATGGGAGAGGGGGGCCAGTGAGCCCGGCGGCGGCTGCAGCACCACCCGACCGGCCCCGTCAGCAACCATGAGCGGGCCGAGCCTTCCTGGCCCCGCCCCGAGCCAGTAAAGCCCTCTATGCCGCGATCCTGTTACTAATTGGCCAATTTGTGAAAGCTGCGCACGGATTCTCGCGACGAACGAAAGTGCGGCTAATATTCGGGGTGCGGCTTATCTATTGACAAAGACAGCAACATTGTTGAGGCACCGGAAGTGCGGCTTATAATCCGTGCGGCTTGTATTCGTGAAACTACTGTAAATACTGTGACATGTTCAGTTTGCCCTCATCAGAGGCATACTCATAACCTATGAGACTTCTAGGAATTTCTGACACTAACAGTTAGTATATTACTTCCCAGTCAGGAGGCAAAAATTAAGTGTTATGCAGGTGTAAGGCAATTTACTAACCATTCAATACATAGGATCAAGGAAAGTGTAGATAATGCTTTTAGTCATATGATTTAGTTTTAGGTACTATTGTGAGGGGCAGGAAGTTGAATTTAATGGTCCTTGTGAGTTCCTTCCAACATGAGATATTCTATGATTCTTTGAGGACATCTTGATGTGTGTCAAAAAAAGAAAATGGAGAGCAGTATTTAGTTCTAGGATGTTATGTCTTGTCCTGGTTGTTAAAAATCAGTATGCCCCTTTTGACTGAAGACAGGTGCCATATAAACCCCGTGGAATGAGGTCATGAAAACGCCCGCTTTCCAGATTCCTGTGACTATGTTCAATTGTGTCTTCCTGTATATATATCACATGAGCAAATGTTGTGACTAAAATTACCAGTTTGCATAGCACCTTAGTGCTTCTGAGCCTTTTTCAATATTAATTCATGCTCCTTTTTAATCCATATTTTTAAAAAACCCACAAAGCACGTGCGAACTACTCCCCTCTCCCCCGCAAAACAGAAGAAGCAAATGCATGGAAGACAGACACTTCAATAAAGTGCACTCTTCACTACTTCATTAATTGGAGGTCACCCTTGCCATTACTTTTAGATAATTCAGCTGTAATCATATCTCCGCTGTGCGTTGTGTTTGCTGCTCAAGCCCTGTAGATAGGATTTTCTTCTCAACCAACAAGGAACAGATAGCAGGTGAGACTAACAGTAGAGCAAACTCTAGCAGTGCTATTTTGGAGAGAAGTCCAGCAACTGTTTGCACATCTGCATGACTTTAAATAGGTTTTGATGAAAATTAACCTAAATAAATTGAGCATTTTGAACAGGAGACTGACCGTACAAGACCTCAAATCTCCTCAAGGAGAGGTAGGTAGAGCTTTTTGGAAAATATTCCAGTTGTAATATGTGGAACAATATAGGCAATGTCTGTGTTTGCTTTTTTGCTGAAAAGATTATAAATTCTTCAGAACCAACTGTTTCAAAATGAACTAATTTCCAGCTAACAGTAGAAAAGAAGGTTGTCAGAGAGAGCAGGTATGCAGGAGAAGAGCCGGAGATATCCCTGAGAGATGAAAGTGTGAATCATTTAAGGTATTAATACTACTTTTGTCTTGCCCTTTCTATAGCGATAGTGCTCAGTAAATCATGAACAGCATGCCATTTAAATATTTTTCCTGTCTTCATTGATTTTACGTGAATTTCTAACAGAACAAAGTAGTTACTTTCAGTTTTGAAAAGTTTGAAACTCTGTTAAACCCATGTAGTATCAAGACAGTGACTTAATGAGAAGCAGATATATGACAGACTAAACATGAAGCGTATAGCTGAGTTTTCCCTCATTTGTGTCTTTTGGACAAGACAGTTTATTAATAAACAGTAAACTACTGCTTGGGAGTAAAAAACTCTGGGTTTGGGTTTTATGAATGTCAGCTCCTAGTCATACAATTGTATTTGGAGCCAGAAATCCCATTCAGGGAAAAAAAAAAAAAAAGAAAAAAAAAAAAGAAGAGAGGAGTTAGGCAAAGAAAAAGCATTTCTGAAGTTACAAAAAACTTCTCCATAGCCTGGATAAGTTTGAATCACTTTTTCTCATCATAAGCCTCCTGGTCTGGCTGAAAATAAGCTGTTGAGGAAAGCATTTTAAATGCAAGCTTTCACGAGCCACATTTGGATGGTATGATACCATTTGGATGTTATATGATACCAGCTGCTGAAGCACTGAAATACATATACTCTTTATTAACTAGGACCTCATCTACACATGAATTGAAATATAGATTAAGAAATTAATGTATAGAAAATGTTACAGGCTTTACATCTTGATAATAGTCAGTCTGCTTACAGAAAACATCATTCTGAAAAAAAGTCCAAATACTTGTAGAGCACTGAATTTATGTTGAAGAATCAAGACCCTTTTCTGATAATGAAATTTCCCAAGACAGCACACAAGCTTGAGGCTCTGTGTTCACATCCTACCACCTACAATATCTTTGTCCCTAGCTCCTCAATCCTGTCCCCATCCTTTGCATTATCTATTATAACTACTTGAACTACAGAGAAAAAACAAAACTACAGACAAACAAGCAAACAAAAAGAACCCCAACCAACTAAAGAAAAAACACCAGCAAAAAACTCAGAGTAAAAGGAAGATAAATCAAAATTTTCACTAACAACACGGAGGAGTTAGGTTGGTCCAGATTGCTTGAGGATATTAACCCTCAGATTATGGTAGCTATCCTGTTAGTTTTGATTTACAGTAGTTTCACGAATACAAGCCGCACGGATTATAAGCCGCACCCCCGGTGCCTCGACAATGTTGCTGTCTTTGTCAATAGATAAGCCGCACCCCGAATATTAGCCGCACTTTCGTTCGTCGCGAGAATCCGTGCGCAGCTTTCACAAATTGGCCAATTAGTAACAGGATCGCGGCATAGAGGGCTTTACTGGCTCGGGGCGGGGCCAGGCAGGCTCGGCCCGCTCATGGTTGCCGACGGGGCCGGGTGGCCCAGCTCAGCGCCACGGCTCGGCGGGGCTGGCCGGGTGGTGCTGCCGCCGCCGCCGGGCTCGCTGGCCCCCCTCTCCCGTCAGCACCGCCCCGCTGCCGCGTTCGCTCGCCCGACTGGCAGGGCTGCCGCCGCCGGGCTCGCCGCCCGCCCCGCTGCCGCTTTCGCTCGCCCCGCTGCCGCTTTCGCTCGCCCCGCGCCGCGCCCGCCCCGCCCCCGCGAGCGGCGCTTTCGCGAGCGGCGCTTTCGCGAGCGGCGCTTTGGCTCGCCGAGCGGCGCTTTGGCGAGCGGCGCTTTGGCTCGCCGAGCGGCGCTTTCACGAGCGGCGCTTTGGCTCGCCGAGCGCCGCTTTCGCTCGCCCCGCCGGCAGGGCTGCCGCCGCCGCCACCAGGCTCGCCGGCCGCCCCCTCCCGTCTGCACCGCCGCCGCGTTTGCTCGCCCTGGCCGGCACTGCAGGCCCCCGCACCGCCGGGCTCCCCCACGCTGCTGGCCCCGATTCTGCTGGGCTTCCCCCGCTGCCAGGCAGCCCCACCCGCCGGCCTTCCTGCTTCTGCCATGCTCCCCTGCACTGCTAGCCCCAGTTCTCCCGGGCTCCCCCGCCATGCTGGCTCAGGCTCTGCCGCCCTCCCTGCCCCGCCCTGCTGGCTCAGGCTCTGCCGCCCGCCCCCCACACTGCTGGCCCCGCCTCTGCCAGGCTTTCCCGCCTCTGCCGGGGCCGGCCGGGCTCCAGCTTGGCTTGGGGCTGCCGCGGGCTCTCACTTCCGTGTTGGCAGCTTTTAGAATTTTGTTAATAGATTAGCCGCCCCGGAATATTAGCCGCACTTCCGGGTTTCCACCAAAATTTTGGTCAAATTGGTGCGGCTTGTATTCGTGAAATTACTGTAATTATTAGATGTATTTACTACTCTCACGTGTTTGTCCTTTTTAGAACAGTATCTCCTGCAATTTCCGTCTGCTCCCTCTCCAGACTAGTGATGGAACACTACATAAGAGGATAAAAGTATTATAGAAATGAAAGCATTATTTTACTTTGTGCATGTCCTTTGAATATGTTTGCCCAAACACACCATAACATTGACACATTGTTATTTCTGAAAGGTTTCTGCCTTTTAAAACCACTCACACTGGGCATGAGATGGGGTCTTCTTTCACTGTCTGGCTGCTACTGCTTCACTACTATTCAAAAGTTTCAAGTATTGACCCCACTGTGTGAAGCAGCTTTGATCTTGTTTGGGACTTCAAACACAGTGATACCTGAAGACCATATTGTACATTGTGTAAACTACAACCACTGACACACTCTGAGGACTAATTCAGCATTTATTCTTCTGAATTAATCTACATGGGTGGCCAAACCCACTTTTTAACTTCGTTGGTTTTGCCTAGAAAAAATGTTCAGTGGTCTTAATGTTTGAATGATTCACACACAAGATTTGTCCCATGGTCTAATGGGAGAAATCATATGATGCCTGAACCATGCATCTCTTCCAATCTCCTGGCATGTAGAAATTCTATATATGAATGTGAGTGTGAGGGGAATGGAGGCCAAGACCTGTGTTGCCTCCAGGCAGGCACCAAGCAGCAGAGGTCTCCTGATGCAGTCACATTCTATGGGGAAGGACATGAACAATTTATATGTCTGTATATGCATTTAGATTAAAATAATATAATAATAGTAATAAATAAAAAATAAATTAAAAAATAAAAAATCTAACTTACCAGTTTCTCTAAGTTATTTTTCTTGTGGGCATTTGTCAATAGGGATACTACTAGGAAATGGAATCATAAAGGAAAATTCAATCAGAAGGAATGTGTGCAATGACAGTTCCCCATTTCTCCTTTTGGTGGCAAGGAGATTCTAATCACACTGCGTGTAGTTGTTCATTTGATTCATGTGTTGTGCTGGGAGAGTCAAGAAGTACTTATTGTGGATTGAAAACTTTTCACTTAGAATACTATATTCATGTTAAATCCTGGCATCCATTAAGTCAAAGGATGATGGGTTAAAGTGGCTGAACAGGGAGAAAAAGTGTCTAAATAGGGGGGAAAGAGCAGCTGTTTTGGCGGTTCATAGGAATAAAAAGAGATACTTTTAATTATAAAGTGCTCCCTATAGTAATGATGTTAGTGAGATTATGTGCAGCAAAGTATACAGGCATGGGATCAGATCTCATGACCCTCACTGGAAATAGACATCCACCTGAATGCATTGCAGATCAAGGACAGATTTAAACATATTCCTAAACTTAATATATTCTTTAAAGTTCTGTTGATTTTTTTCAATGTCCTCCAAGCCAACACTAATAAGCTGCTAATTGGCTCAAATTTTGTGTTTAATAAGCCTGTCATTACATTAGTTGGTTTTGTAGATTGTTTTATGTCAAATGCTCCATCTCTAAAGGAATTGATGAAGGTGTCTCTAACAAGACTTGAGATGGATCAGTTGAATTCATACAGAATAATAATATTTGCTATTAATTTAATTTTATTTATTTTTATTGTTATGTAATACTTATATTACACAACACCACGGTTATAAAATGAAATTAACTTCTTCTTACCTTTTTTAGAAACTTTTTTCCTTGAAAAAAGACCCCTTATATGAATAGCAAAGCAACCACACAAACCCATACTTTTCTGTTTTAAAAGAATAAATATCCATGTAGTGATGCTTAACAACTAAAATTTCTAAAATTTTGCTCCAGAAGTAATTACAAATATTTTTTTCAAAATTTTATTCTACTTCTTTTCAAAAACATTGTCACCCACTCATAAATATAGATGTGTTGCATTAACTTTGGCATAAAATAAACACTGTTGCTTTCCAACTAATTTTCAGAAATCAGAGGGGCTTGGTATGGGTGGGCGTGATCTCTAATTAAAATCAATTCAGGAGCATAATTGTGGTTGAGTTCAATAAGAACTTTCATGAGCAGATTAACAAAGAGTGAAAATTAATCATTGCAGTGCTGTAAGTCTTCTGGACTTGAATAGCAACTTTCACAAACATAAGAGTAACCAATAGTCCAGTTTATTGGAGCAACAAATTATAGATTATTTTAGATTGTCGGTGATAAATTCACTAGACCTGCAAAATATAAGTATACCCTCTATGTGTACTATGTGTACTGTACTATGTATAAGTATTCCTTATATCCCATACTATGTATAAGTATGAGTATATTCCAACTCAGTTGGAGATTCAAAACTCAACCAGTGTTGAGCCAAAGAGAGGGCCCTGCTTTTGGGAGATGAGCAAGCCCATTTACTTATCTGCAGAGTTGGTTGTATTCTCATCCTCTGCCCTAGAGAATTTCAAATGCCAGTTTATACTTTTGGTACTGAAGGTGAGACCAGTCTGTCTGTAATTTACATCATAAATGGTGGTGATGGGTAGCCACTTTATATGTAAATGAGATATATTGAGAGTAGCTCAGAGGTTACAGACTATGCGTCTTGTGCAAAGGTGGAGCTGAACCTCAAAGGTAAGGGCAGAGTCCCTCTTCCACCTGGCTGATGGCAGCATTAGGGGTCATTCTCTACCTGATAGCTCATCACTTCATCAGCAGGCCACCATGACCTTAGCCACACATCTCGTGGCATATCTCATAGCTTTAGCCCTAATTCCAGCAAGATGTGAAAAGGGGGAAAAGTAAAAAACAAACTCATTTTAATGTCTCATGTAAATTCTGTGCTTAGATCGCCACAGCTACTCATTTGTGAACTGACGGGTTCGTTTGAGTGGCCTGCTGCCTCTCTAAAGACATGTGAATAAATTCTTGCTCATTGAAGACCAGTTTGCCTAGATGACATTTAAAGTCATCTAGTTGACTTTTGACATTTTTGCTTAGCATATTTAATTGAGATTTAGTCATAGTAATTAATGTTTCTGTGGGTATTTAAAGTGGAGTTATTCAGGATATGCTTATATTTAAGACATCACCCAACTGCGTAAACTGAAGATTCCTCTCAAAATATTTGAATGTATTTAAAAAGCAGAAAAAAAGCTTTGTTCTTGCATATCATACTTCTTACTGAGGCTTCAGTGGAGTTCCTGACATGGAGCTACATTAGTCTCACAGCATCAGGGTCTGAGCTCATTTGGTTAATTCTCCTTTGATTTGATTGAGCATTGTCTTGATTAAAAATCTTACGCCTTTTAGTTGCATGTTTATCTTGGTCTGTACTTACCTTGTTAGGCCATTCTTTACAAAATGAAAGAAATATTCCCCCTTCAAAAATATAACCGTGTTATATTGCATGCTACCATCAATTCATGTCTTTATCCTCTCAGATAAAATAGGTTCTTTAGGCTTGTTAGGAATCACTGTAAATTGTGTTCACACTACTTATTTCAGACGAGAAACAGCTGACAAGAAAACAAACAACTCAGTGTTCATTCTCCAGTAACATACTTTGTAAAACTTCAATACTAGGCACATGCATATATCATTCCAGAAATAGCATCATTGCTGTCATTAAGAAAAGTGTCTTAACCCACTTTTTTTAAGCTGTAGGTGACTGACACCTTAGATTTTAAATCCTTTTAACTATAAGTTTCTGTAGACTCACATTGTAAGCTTTGCACTCTTAATTCAATAGGCATAATTTTTGTATGATTGTAAAACTATTACAAACACACTGTTTAAATAGGTTCACCTTCATAAGTGATCCAGATCACTGTCTCTGTTCTTCTCTGTACTTTCTGCTCCACTAACTTTTCTGTCATCAGATTTGAGAGTGTACCATATAAGAACTTTCCTGAACTACAGGTAAACAGTGGAGCCTTTTAAAATTTGAGACTAAATAATTGTGAAGTAATGTTTCCTTAAAAAAAATGTGTGTTATGGATTCATAATGGATTCAAAGTACAAGCTGATAGGCCACATCTTCTGCTAGCTTCCTTATGAGTGGATATGTTAAGTGCTTAGAGATGCATATCGTGTCTCTGATAGACCCAAAGATCTCATTACAGTTTTTAAGGAAGCAAAAACATTTTTGTAACATGGTTGTTTTCATGGTAGAACATAGAGAAACATAGTTTACTAGAGGTACTTTATATTTCCTTGATAATTCTCTCATCTACTTGGCAGAACCTTCCTAAGTTTGCAACATAATTTTGCACATTCATTTCAAAATCATATTTGCATTCAAACAGCAGACTCTGTATAGGAGAAACAAAATAAAAGAGGGAAAAGATGATCCATTTACAGCTCGGATTTAAAAACAGAGTAAGCTGAGATAAGAAAGCTAACTGACAAGAACTGTAGAAGATAATGATGGTAGGAATGACAAGGGAGAGTATTTAGAGAGTGTTATAAGAAGTAGAAAGAGTATTTTGCAGCTGTAGTACCAGAAAAAGGGGTGGACACAGAGGAATTGTCAACAATCAAGAAATTAAACTCATTCCTTTAGTTTACTTCTGATTGTATTATTTTTTCGTTCTGAAAATGCTCTGATCATAGCTTTCTTTAGTACTTTCTTTGAGTATTTTCTCTGCAGACTTCCTGGATTTGTAAAAATATCTGCAAATTCTTAAACAGTTATCATGAATGGATATAATTTCAGTGCAAAGACTGCCTATGCACAGCATAAGCCAGTAGTCATGAATACAATTTTCCTTCATTTGATGTTAAACAAATTACAGTAATTTCACGATTATAAGCCGCACTGAGTATAAGCCACACTTCTGGGTTTCAGCAACTTTTTGTTTTTTGTCCATACATAAGCCCCACCTGATTATAAGGTGCACGTTACAATACAGAGTGTGATAAAAGGTATCTATTCTATCACCATCTGTTGACGGTGGGGGCAGTGATCCTTATCTCAGCAGATATTCTGCTAATGGGCCATCCATTGAAACCAGGCAGGGCATTGCTCTTTATCTTTTCACAATCCATCCTTCCTCCAAGGAGGTATCTTCTTCTAATGGCCCATTGAGTCCCACTGTGGGACTGATAAAATTGCTTCATCCCATTGGAAGTTGCTCCAGCCAGGGCGAAGGGCCCAGCATTTCTTGCCAAGATAAAAACAGAGGTTTTGGGACACTAAGGTAGCCCCTTTCTCCACTGGACTCCAGAGGAAAACTGGATTTCTCCATATCACCACTGGACCTCCGGAGGGAAATTGCACCTTCTGCAGGAGCACTGCTTCAACTGAATCGCATCTGTCACTGCAGGAGGATGCAGTCACCATTTAATGGGACTGCTACCAACACCTGACTGACTGACGGGGTGTCAGGTTGTACTCTGACTTTGTCAGTGTTTGGAGTTTGTTCCTTTGTAGTACTGTATTTCTATTTTAATTTCCCTAGAAATGAACTGTTATTCCTAATTCCCATATCTTTGTCTGAGAGCCCCTTGATTTCAAAATGATAATAATTTGGAGGGAGGGGGTTTACATTCTCCATTTCAAAGAGAAGTTCCTGCCTTTCTCAGCAGACACCTGTCCTCCAAACTTAAACAGCAACTTTTCGTTCTTTGTCCGCATATAAGCCACACCTGATTATAAGCCGCCCTTTGGGTTCGGACCAAAATTTTAGTCAAAATGGTGCGGCTTATAATCGTGAAATTACTGTACGTTTGATGTGCATAAAAGGTGCCTACACTGAGGTTGTGTATGCTCTCTGTCTAGAGGAATATATTTCTATAGTATTAATTCAAAACTGTGTTCTCAAATTTGTTCCATATATTCAATCTCTTTATTTCCAACTGGGAGAAGTTCCTTCATAGCACTGCTGAAATGAAATGTGTCTTTAATGCTAGAGTCAGAATTTTGTTAAGCAGCAGCTCTTCAAGAACCTTAAAGCTCAATAGACATCAGTCTGTGTCCAGTTCTTCATAAAAGCAGTGCTTTCAAATACGCTGGACTTCTCCAGAACCCTTTTCCAATATCTGTGTTTTCTGAGATAGCTTGAATCCTGACAGTCTGGTGAGATTTCCTGTTTTGACAACATTTTTACATTCATTCTCTATTTTGAACAGTCTTTCTTACACAGCTGTGTCATAAATCTCTGGACCAACCTTCTCCAGCATTGCAGAGGAACTTCAAAATTTGATCATCTGAGTCAAATTTCCTGAGACAATAACAAGAATAATTGTGTAATACTTCTTTATCTTATGCAAAACTTTTTGGTATTTCTTTGTTGGATTTTTGTTGATGTCCTTGAGTAATCCTTTCTTTTCCTTCCCAGGCATCCCCTAGCGTCTTTGGGTTAGTTGTCTCATTTTGCCAGGTGATCTCAACTGCAAAATATAACTATCCACCTTCTCTATTGCTTTGGCCTTATCTTCCCAGGTTTCACTTATACTATGCAGTGGGCTTGGAATTCATCAAACCTAGCACACTCAAATGGTGAAAAAGCTACTGATGCCTACAGCACTTAATTTGCTGTAAGCAAGATAAAATAGCAGCCATTCATCCTAGTCTTCATCTTTACTATTATTTCACAGCATGCATTTCCAGTGTTGGATGGAACACTTCTATAAGGCTGTTTAAGGAGGGTGTGTGAAGTGATTTTTGTACAGTAATTTCACGAATACAAGCCACACCAATTTGACCAAAAGTTTGGTGGAAACCCGGAAGTGCGGCTAATATTTGAGGGCGGCTAATACATGAACAATATTCTAAAAGCTGCCAACACGGAAGTGAGAGCCCGCGGCAGCCCCAAGCCAAGCTGGAGCCCGGCCGGCCCCGGCTGAGGTGGGAAAGCCTGGCAGAGGTGGGGCCAGCAGTGTGGGGGGCGGGCGGCTGAGCCTGGGCCAGCAGGGCGGGGGAACCTGGGAGAACTGGGGCTAGCAGTGCATGGGAGCATGGCAGAAGCAGGAAGGCCGGCGGGTGGGGCTGCCTGGCAGCGGGGGAAGCCCAGCAGAATCGGGGCCAGCAGCGTGGGGGAGCCCGGCGGTGCGGGGGCCTGCAGTGCCGACCAGGGCGAGCAAACGCGGCAGCGGTGCAGATGGGAGGGGGCGGCCAGCGAGCCTGGCGGCGGCCGCCCCACCGGCAGAGCCTGGCAGTGGCGGCAGCCCTGCCGGCCGGGCGAGCTAACATGGCGCGGGGCGGCCGGCGTACCTGGCAGCGGCGGCGGCGGCTGGCCCACTGGCAGGGCGAGTAAACGCAGCAGCGGGGCGGCCGGCGTGCCTGCCAGCGGCAGCGGTGGCTGACCCGCCGGCAGGGCGAGTAAACGCAGCGGCGGGGCGGCCGGCGTGCCTGCCAGCGGCAGTGGCGGCTGGCCTGCCGGCAGGACGAGCAAACGCGGCAGCGGGGCGGTGCTGACGGGAGAGGGGGGCCAGTGAGCCCGGCGGCGGCTGCAACACCACCCGGCCGGCCCCGTCGGGAACCATGAGCGGGCCGAGCCTTCCTGGCCCCGCCCCGAGCCAGTAAACCCTGCTATGCCGTGATCCTGTTACTAATTGGCCAATTTGTGAAAGTTGTGCACGGATTCTCGCTACGAACGAAAGTGCGGCTAATATTCGGGGTGCGGCTTATCTATTGACAAAGACAGCAACATTGTCGAGGCACCGGAAGTGCGGCTTATACTCCGTGCGGCTTGTATTCGTGAAACTACTGTACTTTTGTCTCAAAAGAGTAGTTTCGTGATCCTAAACTTTGTCCTCTGGCAAGTTGTAATCTCCTCTGATATCCCTGAACAAATAATGGACCATGGCTACAATAATCTGATGGTTTTTACGGTTCTTAGGGAAAATGCTGCTGTTTATCAAATAGCATAGATGTTTATTCCTGGACTGAATGCATTGTAAAACAGTTTCAGTCTCACAAACACCACATGCATTTTACATTACTAGTAATGGAATATGGGGTTCTCTTCATATCCTGACCTAAAAGTGCCGTCTATTTCCTACCCACTTTTGTTCCTTGAGGAAGAGTAAAACATGTATCTTTCCTTCAGCCTCCTGGACATGTCGTGTTGTCTCACATCACTCCCTCTCATTGTCCCTCTGTCCCCTCCAGGACATCCAGATCAGATGTCAGCCTCATGGATCAGAGGCACCAGACCACAACATGAAATAGAGAAAAAAGGACTGCAGCAGTCCTTAAAAGTTGCACACAAGCATCCAGAGTCAACATCTCTTCATCATTTTCCTACAAGTTCATAACATGCTTATAAATAGAAGTTTCCTGGTCCATCCTATATCAGTTCGCTGCCCAGCTTCCCAACATAGTGTATTCTTCTTAAACACCACTCTTCCCTTTTCATTGTAAAATGAAAAAATAGGGGAAGGAGAAGGAAGTGTATTTGTTTAACCCCCAGGCTCGTCCCACTCATCAGTCGGTTTCTTGGAAGGTTAGTGCTTATTTGAAGCCGTCTGCTCAGGGCATTCTTTCCATGCAGTTGTTTCAGTTCTGGAACATGTTTGCTCAAAGTCTAAATAAAACCATAAAACCACCTATGTCTTCCATGCTTATTAATAAATAGATGCAGAAGTAACGGTCTTTGACTTGAAAACAGCTTAAGAACTAAATTGTGAAGAGTCTGTCTTTAGTAGTCTGGCAGGGATCTTTAGAAACTTACCAAAACTATTTTAAAGCAATTTTTACCATCTCTATCTTTAATAGTTTACTTCAAAATAATGAAAATACCAGGTCTAGCATGAGAGAGAGAGGGAGAAATTTGATCTTACTAGAGAATTACATGAACTAGTGTGTAAAAAAAATCCATATTTGGACTTCCAGTAAAACTGCCATATTTTTCTTTCGTTTTTGTGATATAGAAAATGTCAAATTAAAAAATGAGTCAAAGGCCATGTAAAATGGTAAAATAGAACGGATGTCTCTGTGAGGAGTCATTTGTCCTTCATGAATACTGAATCCCTGGGGTTGATGGTGCGCCCCCGAAGATGTTCTTCTCACATATTCTGTCTAATTAGTAAAATAAGTTCCATGCATTTTTTTCGTACACAGGACTTTAGACAAGGAAAAATGCATTAACTTTAGATCTCCTTCCTTGCCTTTTCATGCTAAGTAGGCTATTAATGGTATCAATAGTAACAGCAACAGCAGTAAGTCATTACAGTGATCTTGAGATAATATGGCCACGTAGAGACATACATTTCAGGGCATGCATCTTTCCTTCTGGCATTTTTTGGCAGTAATCCCAGGAAATTGTTTTGGTTTTTTTTCCTCTCTCTCTGCCCAAAATGTTCTGCATGCTGTTCTTATATTTCTCCTGTGCTTCCCAGGGAGAACCCATACACTGACACATACCTTTCAGCACATGAGCAGCGATGCAAAGATATACAAGATGCACCAGGTCTAATATGCCATTTGTTATCATCGTTGTTGTTGTAGCTGTAGTTGTTATTTATTATTATATTCTAGTGAACCTCTCACACTGGTTTTAAAAAGTTTTTAAATTGAACTTTTCATATTTGCCTCTTAGTGGAGATGGCAGAGCATGTGCAATAATCATAAGGTGTTTTTAGCTACTTTTCTTTCTTGGCCTTGAAAGAACCTCTCCTGTTGCCACCATGTGGGAAAGCAACAGGACTGCCAGAACAGTGGCAGATGTCCTATTGGAGATAGGAGACAGGCAGGAGCCATGTAGGAGGAGATGTTAGGGCAGTTGCAGCTGGGAGAGAAACTTCGCTGTCTGAAGATCTAGAAGTAGAGGAGCTTCCCACTCCTAAAAAGGGTGCACTGTCATCAGCCTGTGTGAAATGGACGTAAAGGGCTTCCCTAAATTAATTCCTCTTTAAGCCAGCACACAATTTACAGAGAAAACTCAAGTACTGATTTTAAAAAGTACCTGTGATGAAAAAGCAATTAACTTCTTTTGAACACAAATTTAACACAGTATGAATTACTCTATTTTTATTAAGAATAGCAGTTTGATCACAGCCAAAAAAATAACTTTTATGAACTCCTTGTTTTTCACTGCAAAAACCCATATATATAGATTTGTAAGTTATAAGAAGCCCTTTCATACTGATTTTTTGTTCTTCTTCATTGCTTAAAGAGGCAAAAAATAAAGTATGTTTGTGGTTGTTTTATTGGCCTCTAAGTGTATTCTTTGTTAATGAATCGGTGAAATGTAAGAACCAAATTAATCTCTAAAATAAATTAACTAACCTCTCTGAAGCTGCACAAGCAATAAATTGGAATTAAATATTTAATATGCTGCACTCTTGAAATATTTCTCTTGATACAGGTACAGATTTTAAAAAGAGTAGCAATTCAGCAAAGCATGACCCCAGAAGTTGGATACTTTATGCAGAATAAATCTTGTATTTGGGATTAATCAGACTCTATATTATCTGCCTGCTCCTGCTAGATCTTAAAAATATAGTGTGCAGCAACAATCAGAAATTATTTAAAGATATAACTCAGAAGGAAATACTTTTTGTATACAAAATAAAAATAAAGATCTGCAAGTATTCCTCCTTCTAGAAATTCTTCATTGGTAATTTTTTTGGAGATAAAATAACCAAAAATGGTGAGAAATACTTTATAAAAGAAACATTATTTTAATAGTCTGTTTAGAAAATATAGCTTTCAAGTACTTACTCTTGGCTTCTTGGAGAAGCCAAAAAGTCATTTCAGTAGATCACATTGTTGTATGCCCATTTTAATAAGGACTCTAGCTTGCCAACTCTCTTGATTACTACCTTGCTTGCTTCTTTCATTCCCCTTTAAAATTGGATCACCTGAAAAGTGTAATAAAAATACAGTAATTTCACGAATACAAGCCGCACCAATTTGACTAAGATTTTGCTCCTAAACCGGAAATGCGGCTAATAATCAGGAGCGGCTAATACAACCTCAGAAGTGCCTGCCAGAGTGCTGAGCCGAGCAGCTGCAAAGTCGGCATTTTGCGATTGTTACAAATTGCTACTTTGTTGCACCGCGGGTGGAGCCTGGCTCCGTGTAGGCAGAACGGGGGGCGGGGAGAGAGGCGGGAGAGCTCTCTTTCCTCCTCTGCCACAGCCCAGGGGAGAGACGGGGGGGGGCCCGGCGCCGCCATTGCTGCAGCTCGGGGAGGAGAGGGGGGACCCGGGCCGGCCCTACCGCGGCCGAGGGAGTGGGGGGGGGACCCGGGCCGCCCCTACCGCGGCCCGGGGAGGGGGAGGAAGCCGGCGCCGCCATTGCTGCGGCCCGGGAGGGGGGGGGAAGCGCGCGCCGCCATTGCTGCGGCCCGGGGAGCCGACGGGAGCCCCGCGCAGCCATTGCCGCGGCTTGGGGAGCCGACGGGGTGCTTTGTCCCCGCCCGCCGCCGCCGCGGCAGGAGCGGGGAAACTCCGTCCCCGCCCGCCGCCGCTGCCGTAGGAGCAGGGGAAGCTCCGTCCCTGCCTGCCACCGCAGGGCAGCGCCGACCCGGGGTGACCGAGCCCAGGGGCAGCGGCGGCCGGCCCCGAGCTGCAGCACCGTGCTGGACCACCTGGCCCCGTCAGCGGCCCCTAGCGGGCCGAGCCTGCACAGCCTTAGCTCAGCCAGTAAACCCCGCCCTCCCGCCGTTCTGTTAATAATTGCACGCGGGTCCTCGCTGCGAACGACAGAGCGGCTTATATTCGTGTGCGGCTTATCTATGGACAAAAACCAAAATATTTGCCAACACCCAGAGATGCGGCTTATAGTCAGTGCGGCTTGTATTCGTGAATTTACTGTACATTATTTCTCCTTTTTTTTTTTTTTTCCCGGGAAAAGAGAGAATAATTGGCAAGTTTTAACCTAAAACACTGCACAGACATGTACCTCAGAAAGCTGAATGTAGCATTAGAATGTCTCCTCTCAAAAAAAAACTTATGACCTTTGCTGCCTGTGCATTTTCCTGGACCAAGCTAGGAGTGCCAAATGCCCCACATTTCATTACCTTCACAGAAGAGGGAGATAGTCACTTTTTAAACTCCACAGAATGTCAGAATCAGCCCTGTGTGTCCCTTTTTTCACTGCTTGTGTTAAACAAGGTCAAACCATAGGTCCTTGACTGTCCTTCCTCTACGACCAATCTTGTGCAACTTCTGTCCTCTCCATGCTTGCAGGTTAGTAGCTGACAAAACCCTCTGATGCAAAGAACATGACTCTAGTATTGTTGCTCCTGTCTATGCCAAAGACTATTTCACTACTACTCTGAGGAAAGCAGACTTTGCTGTTGTAGCTGCTGTTGTTCTCAGTACCCAAAGTCTATCTTTTCTAATCCCTGACTGGGGTCTAGTATTTCAGAGCTTTCCTGTGATCAGAAGGTATTTTTACACTAAATGAGATCCAGGACTTGTCTAACTGACAATTGGTATTCAAAATTGTGTCATTCTGATTATTATGTTGTGTTTCTCTGTATCTCTGTAAAAGAAGACTTGCCAAATAATTCCTTGTAGCTCAAAAACTACAAGAAACCAGTGCAATGAAGGCTTACAGAGGGCACAATCTGCCATTTCTGCAAAACTGCATGTCACAGAATTAGAAACTTCTGTTTCTACTCTGTTTTTGTAGACTAATAGGCATTGCTAAGCAAGACAGAACATAATTTTACAGTTACTGTTCTTGGAATTTGATCTTCATCTCTGTAATTCCAAAATATTTCGATCATTGATATGGTCTTGATATTTCAGTTTAACTGTTCAGTTTTGTTTCTGATCCCTAACTGGATATACCAAGACTCCAACTACAAAAATTAGTCAAGCAGACACATTAAGATAATGATAATGACCATAAGGTAGTTTTTAGAGACATTTCACAAAATAAGCATGAGAATCCATACCCGTGTCTGATGCTGACTGCAACAGACAAACTTCAAATAATCTTTCTAGTCTTGTGTCTGTTAATTGTGAAAAAGGCAGGCTTCCAAAATGTCTGTCCAAAGGTATCAAAGATATATCTAGAATAAGATATATTTTGTCTTTTTATGTTAATGTTGAATTTCAAGTATGGGAGAAGTTCAATATTTGACATTTTTCATGCAATTGCTCTCCGTCTTCTATGTGTACTTCAGAAGTTTTTCCACCTTGTACATGGTTTCTTTTAAATACAATTGATTGTATCATTAACATTTTCAAATTAAACAATCCAAAGAAAAATGGCATCCTTTGAATGCCCTTTAATCTCAGTAAAATTACTCCAAATAACTGGAGAGAGTTTGTTTATTCCTTTTGATGGTATTCTCCAGGCTATGGATGATGGTTTCATGGTAAAAGACGGTACTGGAGCAGAAGAAAAAGGCTAGAAACAGTGCAAAGATTAAAAAACACATGGATAAATAATTGAATATAAGACAAAAGGGAGTAGAGAGAAAAAAACATGCTCTTTTAAATAGGACATGAGAAGTTGTTTTTTATTTTATTGATAATAACTGAACACTTCATGTGCTGTTGAACTACTCCATTTGGATGCTTCTTTGCTGCCTTTACATTTGGTATCTGTATGTCAACATATGCTGTGTACTAAAGTTACAAGTGCACTCACAGACTGCTTTACCTTTTGTTAATCAATTTGACCTGATCTGTCTCGAGAGAATCATCAGAGCCCACAGGAAGGCAAGAGATGTCTTTCAGAGTTGTCTCCATGCATGTAGCAAGGGCCCCTTGAGTCACCACCACAAAAGCAAATATTCAAGCATGGCAAGTGAGGGCAATGGACTCATTAAGGGAACTACTGGTGACCTTCTGGCAGAGGTCCAAAGAGCTTGCAAAGAAATGAGGATTAAAATACCCATATGCTTGCTCAACCTGTGTGGTTTGGCTAGCATGAAAGCAAAATAACAAGCTCATCCCCTAGGAGGAGAAGACAAGACATTAAGCAAAGCAGCAGAGGGTCATTTGGTATTTCAAAAATAGGGATAAAGGCACAGTATAATGGTCCAGTAAATCTGACTGGAGGCTAGAGCCAGGAATCCTGATTGCTCATTGTAGCTCACTCTTGGGTTTACCGTGTGGCTAAAAGGGTTTACCCTTTGGCTAAAGGCTGGTGGTTCCACCTTCCTGTCTCTTTGTCTTTGCATCAGAAAATGTGGAGGATGATATTAAAAACTTTTGTGGGTATTTTCTGCCGTTTAATTTAGTAACATTTTGAAATAGATAGATGTATCTGGAAACATTAAATTTGTTTAACCATGTTGTTTGTACATTAGAAACCCTCATGTGTACAACCATTACATTCAGACAGCAAGTTTATACTGTAATTAATTTTGTAAAGCCAGCAACATGAGTATTTCCAAGCAATACAGAGAACAAAAGCTACACATTCCTTGGAACTGGTCCCTGAAGTCTTTTGTGTGGGGATGGATAGACAGAGACAGATATTTGTGGGCACAGTGGAAAGACTCTGAGAAAGACTTAATATTATGTATAATAATAGATGACCACTCTTAAATCATCTGGTAAACTGGAGAAAAAGGAGGAGGAGGAATATTATGATTTATTAGAAATCAGTTTGAACATAGGATTGCTAATGGTTCTTCAGTGTGCTGACTGGAGGAGACTAAGGTGGACTGCACCCCTCCAAATCTATTTACTCCTTAAAAGTTGTAGAGTGACAAGACATGAAGTGGGGACATGAGGTGGTGGGGGCAGGGATTGAGATGGAGCATGCTCTACAGATGCTGTTGTTATGATACAAATTTCTTCCTAAATTTCTTTTTTCCTTCCTTCCACCTTTTGCTTTTACCCTTTCCTGTACCCCCTGTTTTTTCTCTTTTTGCTTGTTGCTCTGTCTGAGCCTGGCGGAGCTGCAGGAAACCGGTACTCATGAGAGAGGTCTATTGAACTAATTTCACAGGGGAGGGCTGTGCGTGTGGATTAGAGAGTGGCTAATGGGGCATTACAAATACCTGAGGGTCATGTCTCATTGCCATGGCAAGTCAGATTTCTTCACATGAACTGGGTGCATTTGTATCTAGGAAGAGGCTTTCAGCTTTAATGTACACAAAACTTTCTTTTTCCGTCATACTGGACTTGGTTGCTCTGAAAGCTGTACCCCAGGCTGCTGTCAATCAACACTATCTACAATTCATCCAACCCCCTAAGATTCAAGTTTTTCAGGGTGGTGTTTTCATTACAGGTTCTTAGCTGCAGGTCCTCCTGATACTGCACAAAACCTGCCAAAAGCCTTCTTTTATAGATAGAAATGAATCTTGATTAGTTTCCAAACATTCTGTCAAGAAATTGTACACAGCATGTAAGCTCTAAAGACCAAGGTGGTTTTTTTTCCATGACCATTTCAGTCTACTTGTATCCACATATGGTTTACTTTTTTGGAAAAAAAAAATCAAATATTTCAAATTCAGTACAGCTGAATGCTTCCCTTTTGTATTGCTTAGCATGAAGAGTTATCAGAAAGAGAAATGAGACTAGCAATTTTTATAGAATTTGTGTTTCTCTTTTAATTGTTTTCTGTCTAATCAAGGTGTTGATGTTGTATAGCTCCTATTCAAATCATTATGTTCATGTGTGATTTTAAATAGTAATGTCAATGTAAGTACGATAGTATCTCAATCCCTCACTTTTCAGTAATATACAACTCTCCAATATACAAGTCTTTATCTCCTCTTCTCTCCCCAGCACTGCAGTGACAACACCCACCATTGCCAATCAGATATGAATATAGTAGGTGCTTGGAAGAGAGGTTACACTGGAAAGAATGTTGTGGTCACCATCCTTGATGACGGCATTGAAAGAAACCACCCAGACTTGATGCAGAATTATGTGAGTACCCACAAGAGTCCAGATTTCCTGCTTTCTTATTACTCAAAATTAACATGTTGCTTCTAGAAAGTTGGAGAAAGAGAGGATGGAAGGAGGAAGAACCATACAAGTGTTTCCTCAAACATTAACATCAATGGGGGGAAGGAAAACAGTTTTTGATAGTGTGTATTGTTTTAGTTAACACTGTGTTTCATCTGAAGACATTTAATATCTGGATGCCTCTTGTAGCTGAGTCCTGAATTTCTGAAGGATCAGAACCAATTACTGGATATTTTTTGTCTCTTCTGCAATTTTTTTATTGAATATCTTCACACTCCCTGAACTTAGAAATGGAACACAGTGCTTTTCAGTTAGCATATGCAACTGAATTCCATATTTGGCCAATACATTTTGTCAGTGAGACAGAAGCTTTTCTCAAATACAGTAATTTTACAGTAATCCTTCCATGCATTAATTTTTAAAACTATTTATCATACTGCTAGAAACAATACGAGAGGAAAAGTATATGACCTTTCACTCAGTCAAAAACAGGTGCAGAATATTCAGTTCTAGAATATTCCTTCTAGTAAATCTCTTAATTCAACTGAGGCCCCTCACAACTTCTGATAAAGATGCATCCATTGTTTTCTATATACTGTGTCTCACATTGCCTCAGAAGGTTTTTGTTTGCTTGTGGTTCACCACGTTTAGATGACTGATTTCGTCTGTCTTGGAGGCCGATAACATAAGGACAGTCTTCTTCTCTAGTGGGCTGCTTCCTGTGTTGGTGTTGGTGTCGGAGTTTGAAGCTGCTCAGAGCATCAGGACCACATTTTACTGGAGTGATTTGTCCTGTCTTTTGGAAGTAGGCATTAGTTGAATGCATCTGTGAGGAACTTGTGATTTGTCTGAAATAAAGTGTGCAAGATGTACTTCTACACAGGGTAATAAAAGAAACAAATATCTTTGGATTGAACCGGGCTGGTGAAGATGACCAGTGCAAGGCATGCATCTACTTTCATTCCCATTACAAATGTAAATCTTGTTAAAAAGCCCAAAACACAGACTTTTTTGCCAGCAAGTTTATCTTCTTGATAGAGCATTAAGAGATCATGGCAAAGACATCTTTAACGACCCATCAAAAACTACAATCATGTCCACAGTTTAAATTAGCCATATTTACATATGTATCCTTCCTTATGTTAGTGTGGAACTCAGCTTGGAGGATGTGAAAACACAAGTGGGAAGCAATTTGTCAGTGTACATTTGACCCTAGTATATGGCACATCTTTCACTTTAATATCTTAAATTAATTAAATAAAACAGATATAATGTTACCTCCTCAGTGAATGACCCAGATTGCATCATGTCACCTCATTCCACTACTGTCCTACCACTGAATTTAAAGCAACTATTTCTATCCTTACCACTCCTCTCTCCCATTCCTCACACCAACCAGGAATTCCCCAAATTCACAAGTAATACACATTGCTGGTTTGACCACAAATGCCTTCTACATTTCAGATTATAGGTGATGGGGCTTCAAATAGGATTTGAATTGGATGTGTAACTGTTTTTGAACAAACAAGTTTAAATATTGCTGCTTGCCATGTCAACACACCACATACTACTGCATCAATTAATGAGAGCCATACAAACCAGCACTGTTCACTCTATGAACTATTTTCCGCTGTAAGAACCATGATAAATATGGAACAAAAAGACAGGTATCTTGTAGATATTTGAAACAGTTATACTCCCAAGGAAATGGGGAAGCAGTTTGTGTTGTTTTTCAAGATGTATTTTTATAACAATATTCTTAAGTGAATTATATTATTCTTATTTCTTGAAACAATGGCTGAAATTTCAGTTATAGTCATGCAGATAAATTTTTGAATCTTAAAACTTTCAGCAAAACCCCATTTTTGAGAATGACTTCTCTTAACTACCAAACGGTTCTTAGAAGAGAAATAATCTTCTAGTTAAATGAAGTTTTCTATTTCCTTTCCTTTCAGAGCATTTTTTATCATTCTCTGCTTCCCAAAATTAAAATAAAATATATAATTCCCATATATAATGCTTTCCTGAAAGATAGTCACCATAAAACCACAGGAGTATTAGTTAGCCTAATTACTTACTTTTAAGAAACTGCTATTATAGATAATAAATGAATCAAGCCAAATAAAAAGATTTAAGAAACAATTTTTATTTTTTTGCAACTGAAATACAGTCCTCAATAGCCACAATCAAAAAGGACAGCACCGAGCCCGGAATCGGCGCTGGGTGAACACACACACTGATCTAACCTCTATCACATCGGAATCCCCTGTGTTTGCAAATGCCGTCCTGGTCAGTCCTATTTTTATACTGTTTTTCTAGCCTGGAGCAAATGTCCTCTTTTCCTGTCGTGGATTCCCATATTCATATAGTCTCCTTTCTCTGCAGTGAACTGGACAAAACCATTTCTGGGCAGCGATGAATTTTGATGTGTGCTGATTTTGGTTTATGGGAACTGGATATTGAGATGTAGTTTTCTTGAAGACCCTGCTTATCTTGATTGATGGTGCTTATTGAATACTCGTGGCAGGGGAGTTTCCTGGACTGCTTCATAAGGAGTCACCTCCATTGGGGCTGGTTCTATTAACTTGCTAATTGCAGCTTTGTTAGCTGCTGCAGCACTGGAATTCTATGAAGCAATCCTTCCTCCCCTCGGCTCAGTGTTCCTAAAGTTTCTTTCTTAATTCCTTTATTTATACAAGCATGATTCATCTTTCATAAAACACAAATTACTTTATAACATATATCACACTGCTAACAAATGTATAGACCATGTGAATCAACTGCTAATTAAATAGCAACTTTTCTTTCTTTTGTTGGATACAGGATTCACAGGCCAGTTTTGATGTAAATGGAAATGATTTCGACCCTATGCCTCGATATGATGCCAGCAACGAGAACAAGTAAGGCATTATGACACCTTTGACATTTTCAATCTGAGCCATCAGGTAGAAAGTACCTGTTCGTCTATGAAACTCTACAAAAGTTGATTCCTCATAAAACACAAAGATTTGCATTGAAATCTTTGTGAAATACGTATTTTTGTCTTTTCTATGCATACATATGATTCTTTGAAAGCATTTAAAACTATCTGAAAAGTAAAAATTAGTTTGACAGTTCTGGGCATGTGAAGTGAACCATTTTCAATCCCTTTGGGAGGCAGAATATATGGGATTACTTGCTTTCCTTAAACATAATTTCATTGAATTATTAGGGGGTTATTATGTGTTGCAACTGTCCTAGTTTCTGACCGTCTTGAACTATGAATTTTTTATTGAAGTAGGCAGGTCCATGGACGTTGTTGCTTGTTTTGCCCCTCCAATGATGCTTTTTAAAGTGATGGAGATTTTTCTTTTGGAGTTTGATAGAATACAGAAGTGGGATTTCTGGCAGGTTATATCTGTGTCACATGATTAGTTGGAGATATCTTGATGAATTACAGTAAATTCACGAATACAAGCCACACTGAGTATAAGCCGCATCGCCGGGTGTTGGTAAACATTTTGTTTTTTGTCCATAAATAAGCCGCGCCTGAGTGTAAACCGCTCTGTTCGTTCGCAGCAAGGACCCACGTGCGACAAAGTTGCCAAATAGTAACAGAACCACGGCAGGGAGGGGTTTACTGGCTCAGCTTGGGCCTTGAGGGCTCGGGGCTGCCAACAGGGCTGGGTGGCCCAGCTTGGCGCTGCCCCGTGGCGGCAGGGGTTGCACAGAGCCTGCCGGCACCTGCGGCACCGATGGGAGGCGGGGTTGTAGCCTGTCTGCTCCTGCGGTGGCAGCATGCAGGGACGGGAGCCCCCCGAGCCGCTGGGCCAGCAGGAGAGAGTTGCCCCGCCTTCCCCCGAGCTGCCGGGCCAGCAGGAGAGAACCCCTGCTTCCCCCGAGCTGCGGGGCCAAGCAGGAGAGAGCCCCTGCTTCCTCCGAGCTGTGGGGCCAAGCAGGAGAGAGCCCCTGCTTCTCCCGAGCTGCAGGGCTAAGCAGGAGAGAGCCCCTCCTTCCCCCGAGCCGTGGGGCCAAGCAGGAGAGAGCCCCTGCTTCCACCGAGCTGCAGGGCTAAGCAGGAGAGAGCCCCTACTTCCCCTGAGCCGCGGGGCCAGCAGGAGAGAGCTGCCCCGCCTTCCCCACCCCCTGTGCTGCCTGCAGGGAGCAGCTCCACCTGCCGCGCAACAGAGTAACCAATTTGTAACAACTGCGTAAAAGCCGGGTTTTACTAGCAGGAGCTTGACTTTGCAGTTTGCACTGACTTGGTTTGTGCTTCCAGGGTTTAAAATGTCAGAAAATTATTCACATATTAGCCGCTCCTGAGTATTAGCTGCATTTCTGGTATGGGAGCAAAATTTTGGTCAAAACGGTGTGGCTTGTATTCGTGAAATTACTGTAAATATCTCCCCTTCAGAGTTCTGCCTACTGATATTTCTTATTCCAACTCTACTCTTTGTAAAGACTTGGGGAAAATCAGGAAGGCTGCCTCACATCAGGAAGTGGGCCACCTTTCTACTCGATGGATATTTGAGGGCAGATTATGTTGGTAACATTTTCTTAGCTAGGTACTTGACAGAAAGAAACATCTTTCTGTGAAGTTGCATCATTTGAAGAAAGGAGAATCCTACTTGTCAATATGTTTACTCTGCATTTTGTTTTCTTGAGGTTTGGGTTGTTTTTATTGTTTTGTTTTTTTAATTGTGGAAAGCATCTAATACTCTCTGCCTGCAGAAAAGAAACTACAAAGGTTGAAACCTTGTTTTACACAGCTAAAATGCTTTGGTGGTTGTGTTGTTTCTGTCTTACAAACAAATTTTGTCCAGAAGAATGCAGCAGTTGAAAGCTGGAAGTCAGCTGCAACACTTAACATTGATTTAACTGCAGGAACAAGTTGGAGCAACCTTGGATCATACTATGATGGGACAATCCTCTCCTGGTCAAAACTTTCATAAAGGCAGGGTGTTATAGATAATAACCGAATCAAGTCGAATTAAATAGCAAAACAGCAATTTTTATTTTTGCGACCGAAAATACGGTCCTGGGAAGCCACAAACGAAAACACGACAGCGCCAAGCCCGGGGTCGGCACTGGGTGGACACACACGCTGATCTGACCTCTATTGCATCAGCTCCCCCTGTATTCACACCCTGCCGTCTCAGAGAGTCCAACTTTATACAGTTTTTTCTGGCCTGAGGCGAGAGTTTCCTTTGTTTCTGCTGCGGATTCTCATATTTAAATTAAATCCTTTTCTGGAGCTGCCCTGGACAAAAGTCCTTCCTGCATGCTGATGAAGGCTGTGTCTGCTCCATATTGATGTGTAATGAAGTGCTGTCTTCTCCCTTATGGGAGTCATCGGAGGTGATTGGTACTTAGGCAGGTATTTTATCGATGATCTCTTCCAGTCCGTTGCGGAGATCACTGGGCTAGGTCTGTTGATATGCTAATTACGGCCGTTGTCTATGGCCTCGGGTGCTTGGTGTTTGAGAGGTTCTTCTTCTTTTATTTTATTTCGTACAACCTTTTATATAAACACGAATTATAACATATATCACAATCCCTCCCCTTCTATATAACCAAATTAATTCGTGTTCCCCTCTCAGTTTTCTTCAGACTCATCACTGCTATCCCATTCCTCTATTGACTCTTCTCGATAATCTATGTAAGGGCGTTTATTTTTCCCCATTTGCTCTTCAAATTTTGCAAGTGCCTCTACTGCACTAGTATCTACCTCCTGTTCTCCCAACTTCAGCAATTTGGATGCCTTGCCATTCACTCTCCCAGATTTAAATTCTGGGTCCATGGGCATAGCAGCTATTTGCATGCCCTGCGCTACTGAGTGTATTAATCTGATGAAACAAAGTATCAAGCATGGTTGGAAGATGACTCCAGCTACTGATCACAGGATAAAGAACACAACCTTTTTCCACCATGCTCCCAAGAACAACTGTTCCCACCAAGATGCCTGGAGAATAGAATTCCACTTTTGGACAGGGACATGTGCCACCCTTTTTATCTCTGTAGCAAGATCCCTTATAGTTTCTCTATAGTCAATTTCCACACAACATTCGGATTCATTAAACTTACTACAAACCCCTCCTTTCTCGGCTAACAAGTAGTCCAGGGCTATTCTTTTTTGATATACGAAAACTCGCATCTGGGAGTGCTGTTTAGCCAATAACTCGAGAGCATCTGAAGTGTAATTGGACGCTATTTCCACCACTGCCTGCAGCCTTATTAGCCTATTTAGCAGGTACACTGGAGTCTAATAACCCCAAATCCCATCCTGTGCCCAAGTTGCAGGACCATAATACTCTGTTATTCTCTCAACTGACCACTCTTCCCCTCCCCAAGTTTGGCTACCACCCACATCAGGGAGTATCTTTTTCAATTCTCTTTTTTCCCATTTCAGTGTCTCATAGAGGGGTGCTCCCAACATTCCACTGTCAGATCTTGGCAAGGTAAAGAAAACAGGCTGAATTATCCCCAAAGTACATGACCCCTTCCATGACACACATACTTAATCGGGGATTGTCATAGCATAACTCATTCACCTGAAAATAAGCCACAAATACCGACTTTTGTTTTCCCCTTACCCACAATGAGCGAATGCATTGTCCATAAGTGGGAAGAGGTGTTTGATTGGCATTTCTCTTCTGGATATTGTGAGCAAATGTCTCTGACTGCCCTTTCCCATGTTTTGCCTTGAGATCATAGCATATCATTTTCTTTTCCCATTTACACTTCACATACTGAGTGCTGTTAAAGGTACAGTACTCCTCCTTTCCTTTTTTGGTGCAGTTGGCCAGGACAGAGCGAGTCGGGGTGCTAATTAGTGGGCATCCCCAACACTTATTGTTACGGCTTTGTGCCGCAGGGCTTACAGAGTTCCTTGGGTATATGTTAATCGGTGGGAACATGGCTAGGCTCAGGCTCACCAGGATTCCCCACAGGCGTACCTCTCTGCCTCTGCCTACGCCCACTAGTTTGCTGCTAGCGGCGAGGGAAACCATCTTCTTGGCAGCAGAGGTATTTTTCAGGGGACCAACGCAAAGTCCGAGCTGCATGTTGCCTCTTAAAGACATCCCACCTCAATAATTTTATCGTGTCCGTCCAACAAGGTACCTTATTTGTTCTCTGGCACTCTTAAAATTTCCGTTCTGCAATTTAGTTTCCCACTAATCCCATGTTGGTATAAGAGAAACTGCTCTACAGAATCTTGTTCAATGATATCCAATTCAGTGACAAGTACTAGAATTCAGTCAGTCAGAGACAACTCTTTTTCAAAACACTTAGTACGGAGCCCTCCAGGTTGGACCCCCCGTACACAATGTGTAACCCAAACCCCACGACAGATCTGGCACCTGAAATGAACAAAAGGAAAACACCAGCACCCGGAAGCTATACACCATATTTGATCTAGGTTGTTCATCGGCTTGTTCAGCGCAATTTTATCTTGAGGTCTCCAGGGGAGGAAGCCACTTTCCACTTGGGTGTTTCCTCAGTTGTCTCTATCCTTTTCACTCTGGAGGCGAGTGTCCAGCCTTTTTCTGCTGTTCGGACTGCTGTGTCTGTGGTTAAAAGGACAAGAAAAGACCTTCCCAGAAAAGAGAGAGAGAAACTTCTTTCCAGGTTTTAATGAGGATTTTTTTTTGTTTTTGTTTTTGTTTTGTTTTGTTTTTTTCTTTTTTTTTTTTTTTTTTTTTTTTGGCTGTATTTTGTGTATGGCGAACCCCAAAAGAGCATTTTGTGTGACGATTTTCTGTTTCAACTTGTCTAGAATTCTGGGGATACCATGGTGTATGATATTCCCACCGAATTCCTAGGGCTTCAACCAGTTGTTTAATAACCTTTGAGGTAAAAAGTGTTCCTTGGTCTGAGTCTATATAGTTGATTATACAATACCAGGGATGATTTCTTCCAGAAGAAATTTAGATACTGTCTGGGCTGTAGCCCTCGAGCTTGGGTAAGCTTCTACTTAGTGAGTTAATTTGTCTACTAGTACTAGCAAGAATTTATACCTCCCAACCTTTGGTAATTCAGTGAAATCCACTTGGATTCTTTCAAATGGACGATAGGCATTAGAGCGACTACCCCAAATTACCTGTTGTGTCCTGGCTTTGTTAACCTTTTTGCATATCAGGCACCCCTGCACTTCCTGTTTAACTAATTCATAAATCTTCTTACACCCGAAGAATTTCAGAAATTGTTCTACCAGAGCCTGTGATCCCCAGTGTGTTTGCAAATGTCGTCTCTTTAGAATTTTTCTGGTATAATCCTTAGATATTAATTCCCTCCTGTCTGGTAATTTCCACCTTCTTCTAATATACCTCCTATCTTTTTGTATTCTTCAATCTCTTTTTGGGAGGGACAAGGGGGATATCCCGAGTCCCGAATTCTGGGGTACTTACCGTTAGTAGTGCTACACGTTTGCTTCCTTATCTGCTAAATTGTTTCCTCTGATCTGAAATTGTATTCCTGTTTGATGTCCCTTCACATGCACGACTGCAATTGCTTCTGGCTCTCGGACAGCCTCTAGGATTTGTTTTATTATTTCTCCATGGACCAGTCCCTGTCCCCGAGTATTTATTAGTCCTCTTTCTTCCCAAATTTTCCCAAAAGTATGTACTACCCCGAAGGCATGCAGTAAATTCACGAATACAAGCCGCACTGAGTATAAGCTGCATCTCTGGGTGTTGGCAAACATTTCGGTTTTTGTCCATAAATAAGCCGCACTCGAATATAAGCCGCTCTGTCGTTCGCAGCGAGGACCCGCATGCAACAAATTTACCAATTAGTAACAGAACCGCGGGAGGGCGGGGTTTACTGGCTGAGCTAAGGCTGTGCAGGCTCGGCCCGCTAGGGGCTGCTGACGGGGCCAGGTGGCCCAGCCCGGCGCTGCCACTCGGGGCCGGCCGCCGCCACTGCCACTGGGCTCAGGGCCGGCCGCCGCCGCCGCTGCCACTGGGCTCGGCGCCACCCGCCACTCGGGGCCGGCCGCTGCTGCCACTGGGCTTGGTCACCCTGGGTTGGCTCTGCCCCGCGGTGGCAGGCAGGGACGGAACCTCCCCCTCTCCTACGGCAGCGGTGGCGGGCGGGGACGGAGCTTTCCCGCGCCCGTGGCACCGGCGGCGGGCAGGGATGGAGCTTTCCCGCGCCCGTGGCGCCTACGGTGGGCGGGGACGGAGTTTCCCCGCTCCTGCCGCGGCGGTGGCGGGCAGGGACAGAGCACCCCGCCTCCTCCCTGAGCCGCGGCAATGGCTGCGCGGAGCTCCTGTCGGCTCCCTGAGCCACGGCAATGGCGACACGGGCTTCCCCCCTCCCTCCCCGGGCCGCGGCAATGGTGGCGCGGGCTTCCCCCCCCGGGCCGCAGCAATGGCGGCGCGGGCTCCCCCCCCCTCCCCGGGCCGCAGTAATGGTGGCGCGGGGCCCCCCCATATCTCCCCTGGGCTGCGGCAGAGGAGGAAAGAGAGCTCTCCCGCCTCTCTCCCCGCCCCCCATGCTGCCTACAGGGAGCCAGGGCAACAGAGTAACACTGTAACAATCACGGAATACCGGCTTTTACTGGCAGGTGCTTGGCTCAACGCCCTGGCTGACACGTCTGGGGTTGTAAATGTCAGAAAATTATTCACATATTAGCCTCCCCCGAGTATTAGCCGCACTTCCGGGTTTCCACCAAAATTTTTGTCAAATTGCTGCGGCTTGTATTCGTGAAATTACTGTATTTTGAATCTGTAAATATTGTTCCTCTCTTTCCTTTTAGTGTTTTTAATACTCGTAAAACTGCGTACAATTCACATGCCTGAGCTGACCAACTCACATTTAAGGGTCTTGATTTAATTACTTCTCTTGTTTTCCCATTTATGTTTGCATATCTCGATGAAACTTCTCTACTTTTACACAGACACTACATCCTCTCCCAGGCCCAAACATCCTGTTTCTGACCTCTGCCCCCTCAGATCTTTTCCTTGGCCATCTTACTTTACTAAAACGTACATCTCTTCTTAACTTAAACAGGTTAAAGAAAAGGAAAAACCAAAGCACAGGCTTGAGAAGGGAAAATTCACACACCAACAGCTCCTGCAAAAATTTTAGCTCTACAACTTGCTTTGTACCTGCTACACATCACATGCAGACAGTTCTGGATTTAAGATTAAATTCTTTCAGGATGGTGGGAGGAAGTAGACACAGAGCAGAATGCTCTTTTCTACACACTTTTCACACATATCAAAAACAACTGCAACTTCATTGGTTTAGGAATAGCTACACATGTGAAACACTCCTAAGAACATCTTAATTCAGCTTTTGTTAATGAACAAGGTTACAGTAAATTCACGAATACAAGCCGCACTGAGTATAAGCCACATCACCGGGTGTTGGCAAATATTTTGTTCTTTGTCCATAAATAAGCCGCATCTGAATATAAGCCGCTCTGTTGTTCACAGCGAGGACCCGCGTGCAACAAAGTTGCCAAATACTAACAGAACCGCGGCATGGCGGGGTTTACTGGCTCAACAGGCTTGGCCCACTAGGGGCTGCTGACAGGGCCAGGTGGCCCAGCTCGGTGGTGCCGCTCGGGGCTGGCCGCCGCCTCTGGGTTCGCTCAACCCGGCCCCGCTCCCGCCGCGGCGCCGGCCGGGCACGGAGAGCACCCCCTGCTCCTGCCACGGCGGCGGAGGGCGGGGGTAGAGCATCCCCCCCGAGCCGCGGCAATGGCGGCGTGGGCTCCCCCACCTCCTCCCTGAGCCGTGGCAATAGCGGCGCAGGCTCCCCCCTTCTTCCCTGAGCCGCGGCAATGGCGGCACTGGGCCCCTGTCGGCTCCCCGAGCCGCGGCAATGGCGGCACGGGGTCCCCTCCTCCTCCCCGAGCCACGGCAATGGCGGCGCTGGGGCCCCCGTTGACTCCCCGAGCCACGGCAATGGCGGCGCGGGCTCCCCACCTCCTCCCCGAGCCGTGGCAATGGCGGCGCGGGCTCCCCGCCTCCTCTCCAAGCCGTGGCAATGGTGGCGCAGGCTCCCCCTCTCCTCCCCGAGCCGTGGCAATGGTGGCACGGGGCCCCCACAGGCTCCCCGGGCCGCGGCAATGGCGACGCGGGGCCCCCCCGTCTCTCCCCTGGGCTGCGGCAGAGGAGGGTAGAAGAGAGCTCTCCTGCCACTCTCCCCGCCCCCCGCGCTTCCTGCAGGGAGCCAGGGCAACCGAGTGACACTTTGTAACAATCGCGAAATGTCGTCTTTTACTGGCAGGTACTTGGCTCGGCACCCTGGCTGGCATGTCTGGGGTTGTAAATGTCAGAAAATTATTCACGTATTAGCCGCCCCTGAGTATTAGCCACACTTCTGGGTTTCCACCAAAATTTTTGTCAAATTGCTGCGGCTTGTATTCGTGAAATTACTATAATTCAACTAGACCATATTAGAAATCCAAGTGTCCCACTGGCTCTGACAGTCCTGGGGAGCACAGGGACACTAGTGTCACTACCAGCATTGCACACACAGCACCTGGGAATGAGGTTTCATCCCCACACTTGGCCACAGTGTTGCAGCACCATTGGTTTTCACTTTAAATACCAGGACATTTCCAAGCACCATCCGTGAGGACGCTCCTCTCCTCAAAGGGACTGAGTTTTTCTGAGAGGAGCAAAATAAAACAGTAACACCCTTTTCCAGCTGCTCTGCTCACAACCTTAAATCACTTTAGTGCTGTCCCTGCACATCTTCTAGCAACAGCTAAAGCACCAGCATACAATCCCTGGGAAGGGCCAGGTCTCTCTCTTTTCTTTCAGGCATTTCTCTTTACGCATACCGGGGAGCAGGATTGATTCACAGAGAACAGTACACATGAGAAGCGCAAACTCCACATCATCTCCCCAGACTGCCTCAACCACTCTCCCAAGCACTCAAAATCCCAAACTGGAACAAAGTAATCTTTCTCTTCCCCCTTTCTTCCACCTCCTCACCACACTCTTCAATGTTCCATTAAATACTTTCCTGGTAAATTACAAACACAATCAGAAACTCATGCTTTTCAAACTCATTTCATACATTCAGCAAACTTTCACGGCTTTTCTGTATTACTCTCATTTTCTAGCAGAATTCACAAGAAAACCGAAGCTTAATTTTTCTACGTACAATTTACATTTCCCAGATATTTCTCTACCCTTGTTCTCCCTCTCTCTACCAGACACTGTATCCGAGGGCCCATCACTGTCCTGTTACAGTTTAAGCACCGCTTCTCCCCCACCAGTGCTCCCAGCGGCACGGCCCCGGCAGCAGCACGGGCAGCAGCACAGGGCCAGGGCATCCCGCAGCCTCACAGGGACCAGCAGTCACTGCTGCTCCTGCTCGGAAGCTGAGTCCCCGTAGCCCTTCAGCCCCACCCCAGCCCCCACAGGCCACGCTCCCAGACCCGCACCTCCGCGCTCGGTCTGGCTGCTTATTTTTTTCACTCATATCTTTGCACACTCTGGCGTAACACACAGACACCACTCACCCCTCCTTGCTGCTGTCGATACACGTTCCCGATCGCCTTTACTGCCAGCCCGCACTCACTCTGGAAGTGGAAGACACAGGGGACCCTCAGCTGCTCCCTCCGTTCCCTAAATCTTTATGCAATAATGGATTAATTTTTCTTTAGACTTATTTTTCTTATTGGATCTCCCCTCCCAGTGTTCTATCATTTAACCCAGCGGGCTGTCCCTTCTTATTTCGGGCAAATTACCTTTTTTTTTTTTTTTTTTTTTCCCTTCTTTTTCGGTTTTTCCCTGGGGTTTGCTCTTTTTCTGTCCCATTTCTTTTACAAATAAAAAATCCCAAGCTACCTTAGTATATCTTCTTACCGTGTTTCACGCTGGGACCTTCTGAATCTGAGAAGCATTGAACTGCAGTTTAAACTTTATTTATTTCAATTTTTCCAATCTACTCACCTCACACAGAGAAACGTTCCATGGAGCTTTTTGAAAGGAGACGAGCTCACTTTTCCTGGGCTTGAACTAGCCCCTGGATCGAGAAGTTTACCAGTTTTCCAAATCCTAGGAAATGTACCTCCCTCTCGATCCCCCCCAGTGACCGACCCCCGAAACACCCTTAGTTTTAGGCTTGACACGCAAGAAAGAGTTTTTACACGTAACGTTCGCTTCCCCCTCAACCGACCACTTCCCTCGCAGGATGGTGGAACTGCGATTTCGGGGTCCACTATCGCTTCGTGATCAGATCACGTCTCACCCACGCGTTCAGTCACACCTCACTCAACCACGCAATACTTACGGTTCCTTTTCCTGCGTGGATTCTTCATGCACGTTGAGTTTTATGAGTGAAAAGTTATCACGGTTATCCGAGAGCTGTGGGCCCTTTTCCCCCCCTTTTTGTTTGTGACTTCTGGTTTTAGTTTGGGTTCCTGAATGGTGCTGGTTAATTTCCCGAGCCTGCCAGGTCGCTGAACTCAGTGAGGCGCCTCCTGGACAAAAAGCGGGTCCCCCTTGAACCCCAATTCAGGATCACGTTGGGGTCACCAGATTGTTATAGATAATAACCGAATCAAGTTGAATTAAATAGCAAAACAGCAATTTTTATTTTTGCGACCGAAAATACGGTCCTGGGAAACCACAAGCGAAAACACGACAGCGCCGAGCCTGGGGTTGGCACTGGGTGGACACACACGCTGATCTGACCTCTATTGCATCAGACCCCCGCTGTGTTCACACCCTGCCATCTCAGAGAGTCCAACTTTATACAGTTTTTTCTGACCTGAGGTGAGAGTTTCCTTTGTTTCTGCTGCGGATTCTCATATTTAAATTAAATCCTTTTCTGGAGCTGCCCTGGACAAAAGTCCTTCCTGCATGCTGATGAAGGCTGTGTCTGCTCCATATTGATGTGTAATGAAGTGCTGTCTTCTCCCTTATGGGAGTCATCGGAGGTGATTGGTACTTAGGCAGGTATTTTATCGATGATCTCTTCCAGTCCGTTGCAGAGATCACCGGGCTAGGTCTGTTGATATGCTAATTACGACCATTGTCTATGGCCCCGGGTGCTTGGTGTTTGAGAGGTTCTTCTTCTTTTATTTTATTTCATACAACAATTTATATAAACACGAATTATATATCACAAGGGGAAGGATATTTACATCATGTCTCAGTTTGGAGGACAGGTGTCTGCTAAGAAAGGCTGGAACCTCTCTTTGAAATGGAGAATGTAAACCCTCTCCCTCCAAATTATTATAATTTTGAAATCAAACGGCTCTCAGGCAAAAATATGGGAATTAGGAATAACAGTTCTTTACTAGGGAAAATAAAATAGAAATACAATACTACAAAGAAACAGACCCCAAGCCCTGACAAAGTCAGAGTACAACCTGACACCCCATCAGGCAGGGTGTTGGTAGCAGTTTGATTAAATCATGGCTGCTGTCCCCTTGCAGTGACAGATGTGATTCAGTTGAAGCAGTGGTTCTGTAGAAGGTGCAGTTTCCTTCCGGAGGTCCAGTGATGATGTGGAGAAATCCAACTTCTCTCTGGAGTCCAGTGGAGAAGGGGCTGCCTTAGTGTCCCAAAACCTCTGTTTTTGTCTTGGTGAGAAATGTTGGGCCCTTCTCCCTGGCTGGAGCAACTTCCAATGGGATGAAGTAATTTTATCAGTCACACAGTAGGATTCACTGGGCCATTAGCAGAAGATACCTCCCTGGAGGAAGGATGGGTTGTGAAAAGATAAAGAACAATGCCCCGCCTGGTTTCAGAGGATGACCTATTAGCAGAACATCTCCCATGGAGATAAGCATGACTGCCCCCACCTTCAACAGATGGTGATAGAACAGACCTTTTATCACACCCTGTATTGTAACCCAAGACACATCGTAATAGGACAGGTGGAAGAACACGGCCTCATTTCTTGCCCTCTACAAGCACTCTTCAGCAGAGCTGTAGGTTTGCATCACAGCACATCCCTCTCTTCTACTGTTCACCACATGCCTATCTTTACATGCACTTCAAGGACACATCCTGGCTCATCTATGTGATGTTCCTCTTCTTGGTCGTGGGGCATAACAAGAGTACAGTTGGAAACTTTCAAATTTCAGTGCACTTTCAAGGACTTCTGGGTGCAGCAAGAAGCCACATAACTTCACCTGTGAAGTTGAATTTTTTTTCTTTGGCTGAGTACTGAAGTCACTTTCTTACAAAACATGTCCAGAAAAGGGAGTCTGCTTTCTCTTTTATTATTAGTTTTATACAGGATATAAATTTGGAGTGCTTCTTTTATCTCCTAGACTCTAGGAGATGTTCATTTTCATACCCCGCCTCCTCCTTAAGTATTTCCACTGCCAAGCCTCCAAGATTCTGCCGTGAAATGTGGTGATAGGAGGGCAGAATGTGTGCTGTACTGAGCTTTGTCAGTGTTAACAGGAGATACAGTGTCAGGATAGAGTCGGTTTTTGAACACCAAAGATATAAGAAGCATGTTTTCAGCATAAGATTACAGTAATTTCATGATTACAAACCGTACCATTTTGACTAAAATTTTGGTCCGAACCCAGAAGTGTGGCTTGTAATCTGGAGTGGCCAATATATGGACAATGTTCTGAAAGTTGCCAACCCATGAGAGAGAGCCCTCAGCAGCCCCAAGCCAAGCTGGAGACTGGCTGGCCCTGGAGAGGCGACGAAGCCGGCAGAGAGGCGAGCCGGGCCAGCAGAGGCGGGCCGGGCCAGCAGAGAGGCGGGCTGGGCCAGCAGAAGCAGACCGGGCCAGCAGAGAGACAGGCCGGGCCAGCAGAGGCAGGCCAGGCCAGCAGAGAGACGGGCCGGGCCAGCAGAGAGGCGGGACGGGCCATCAGAGATGGGCCGGCAGAGAGACAGGCCGGCAGAGAGACAGGCCGGGCCAGCAGAGGCGGACCGGCCTGGCAGCGTTGGAGGGGCTGGCAGAGGTGGGGAAGCCTGACAGCACGGGGAAGCCCGGCAGAGCCGGGGCCTGCAGCACCGGCCAGGGTGAGCAAACGCAGTGGCGGCAGTGCAGGCATCGGGCGGGGGCGGGTGAGCCCAGCGGCAGCGGCAGCAGCAGCGGCCGACCCCGAGCGGCCCTGCTGAGTGGCAGTGCTGAGCTGGGCCACCCGACCCCGTTGGCAGCCCCAATCATGCCCAGCCTGCCCGGCCCCAAGCCAAGCCAATAAAACCCGTGATCCCGCGATTCTGTTGCTATTTGGCAACTCTGTGAAAGTTGCACGGGGATCCTCGCTGCGAACAAAAGTGTGGCTTACAATCTGGTGTGGCTTATTTATGGAGGAAAAACGAAACGTTGCCAACACGCCGGAAGCGCGGCTTATACTCAGTGCGGCTTGTAATCGTGAAATTACTGTACTTGGCAGTCCAACTTAGAGGCTAAATATTTCCAATTAGCAGATACACAAAACATGACAATCAGCAGCTAACCACCTTCAGTTTTTGCAGCTTTTGCATTTTTTTCCTAGCTATCCCTAGACTAAACTAGAATCAAACCACTACATGGGTACTGAAATGCACTACTAATAGCATGTTCCTATTTTTTGAATCTAAAATACGTTCAGAAACTGGGGCAGGAATTCAGATTGTCCAGCATACATGACCATTTGGCAGTAGGTGCTCGAGTTGTGTCAGGAAGTCAAGCTAAGCACAGGCAAGGGACATTCTAAAGCCATGCTGTGCAAAGACTCCATAATGCATAGATCAGTTTGGTTGATTCCCGCTTCCTGAAGTAGCAGCTGGACAGACAAAATTGCATAATGGTGATTTGTGTTTTTCAGTGGAGGTGGGATGTACAAATGCACTGTCATTTTCAAGATGATCTAGTTTATTCTGCCTCATTTTGTAATCCAACCTTAAGGGATGGGATGATAAAGACCCAAAGGAATTGCTATAAAAATAAACAGGTGTCTGGGCAGCTCTGCATGCAGCTGTGAAACATCAAGAGTATTGGATCTGTGTGCTAGCTTTTCACTTTTAATTAGAGTGAAGACTTTCTGTTGCTGAGGCTTATTGGTGAGTAAAAAGGAGCAAGAAAGAATTAACTGTAGATTACTTTAGTGTGAGCACCAGAGTGGCACTTTCCAAAATTATATTTTGGAAATTTTATGTTAAATCTTCTATTTGCTAAGAGACCAGGAGGGTAGGAAGAAACATTAGCCTAATCTTTCAAGGCTTGTAGTCAAAATGGGTGGGATGATAGTTTCTTTAACTACTATGGTATGTAGGCATACTGCCGAAAGTTTACTTTGGTTTCTACAAATTGGCAGCAGGTCGTGAAGCTTCTAAATGATACAGACTTATACTAGAGTTTCCTTTTGCTCAGACGCAATCAGCTGTGGATGAAATAATTTCTGCTATGCAAGACATCTTGTTTTGGTTTACTGCTTTATTCTTTTTCTGTTTTTTTCACTGCAATTTGTTAGCATGTATGTTTATAAAACTAGGCATTATCAGTCACAGGTCCATAACAGAATGCAAATGGGATCACTGAAATGGTACTGTCCTTATTGTATAGCCTCCGGAATAAAACAGAAATATTCATTGTACTTTTTTATTTTGACCAAACAAATGTTACTTCTGTTTCGTAAGAAATTTCTTAGGGGTGATATTTCAAAGCTTAGCTTTTATTATGGTGATGGGTATTTTTATAAAAAGATTAACTTCTTAAAAAACTCTGTTAAATAATACCAGTTGAATTAAATGCAGTTCTTATTAAACTTACATAAGAAAAAGTAAAAGTGAGCTGTTACTTCTGTTTTGGAGATACTGAGTCACTCTTTGGATGCCTCTTCAACATTTTTCAATGATGCATCCCACTACATAAATGATTTATTTCAATAACCTCTTAAATTGCTTTTTAATGAGTGTAAGATTTTTGAGAATCAATGATTCTTGTCATTCAAAAGTTATTAGAAACAGAATCTCTTATGTCTAAACTTTGCAATATGGGGAGAACTTTACACCATTTCTCACAAACAAAAAATTAGTTAATTGGTGAGTTTCAGTCCTGTTTGATCCAACACACTGGCACTGTTTTGCCATGGCATCCATTATGATTCATTATTACTTTCCTTTGCCAGTCCCATTAAAGTAGATATGCAATAAAGCCCCAAAGTCTTAATTTTCTAAACAGTGACAAACTGCTAGTTTATACTCTCTAATTGTGATGAAGGCCTGTAGTACATCCAATCATTTAATCATATGGTATACAAGATACTTCACAGGCAGATCAGCTTCTGTTTCTTCCTGGATAGTCAGTAGAAGAAAATGGAAAAGCTTTATTGCCTACCATGACTCTATTCAGTGCAGAAACCTGAAGAACCGAGCCCAGCAAATGCAGAGACCCTGAAGTTTCTCATTGGTGGCTTGAAAGATCATCTCAAAAGGTTCCCACAGCAGCAGCGTGACAGAAAGGAATGCTGACAACTGGGAGTATCTTTCTATGCAGTTTGGGCGCTTGTATGCACTTGTTGCTATTGATTTTAAATTTGCTCTATTGCAAATTTATCTTATTGTGCTACAGACAGAACAGAAGGGAAGATAAACTGTACAGAGAAGCACTGCTGCATCACTTTCAGTTGGAGTAGAGTATCAGCTCTTAGGTAAAGGCTTTTTTTTCAGAGGAAATCTCGATTGTATTTGCAGTTCTTCTATACCCTGACTTTTTAACATGACATTCTTCAACCTCTGGAGGCTTAAAAACAAAGCATGAGGTGATATTGCCAACTGGCAGAGCATGGTCTGTTTGATACCAGAAAAGCATCTCTGATAGCACAGAAATACTCCTTAAGTGGGAGGTAATTTAGGCTAGAGAATTCACTTAATACACATGTATGTTTCAGGTCAATAGAATTAAATGCTTACACCAAGTGTGGTATTGCTGATTCCAGGTACCAATGATGATGTTCGGTGTCTAGTGTACCTCATGGTCACTGCAAATTTCATGAACTTTGGTTAGGATTCTTAGGAAACTGCAGATACTGGATTATTTTCTCTAATTGGTGACATGTTCATTTGTGAAAACCAAGATCTGAACTAAGCAGTCATAGGTCATTGGTATAGAAGCTGCAGTCAGTGACTGAAATCCTGATTTATTGTATTTTGTAGTTGTATTCTGATTCTAAACTTATTGCTGTTATGGCCACATCCTAGTGTGCTGCAATTTTAACAGTTAGTAGTGAAGTAAGTTCAGTCTGTTTCAGCTTATAGACTGAGATGCCATTTTTTATGAGGACCATTGTTAGTGATTAATCAGCTAATCTCCAAGTTACAGGCTAGTGACCTGTCAGGGTTTAGAAATGGTATTCCCCAGTTTACTGTTCCCACTAAATACTAAAGATCCTTGTGTCACTCGTTTCATTTCTTCCAACTCTCTTACAGTGGGACTGGAGAGGAGAATTAGAGACACAGAGGGTGAAGATCATTGGCTGAGATAAGAACAGTTTACTGGGAACAGCAGTTAATTGAGAAGACCAACAGTAATAACAGAGTGTGTAAGATAGGTGATTGGTCACTGCAGAACCCAGCACCTGATCTCACAGTCCTACAAAACAGCAGTCCCACAAACAACACCCCTCTGAACAGCACTCCTCTCCCCTTCATGGCTCCAGGTGGTATCACATAACCCGTGGCCTCATCCCTCCTGGCTGCTGCAAAAGTTAACCTTCTCCTTGCTGAAACTAAGTCATGACCCAACCAAGTGCCAAGGAACATGGTGGAGCATGGAGAATATCTTACTGCATGACATACTAGATCTTGCTAGTAGTTGTTGCTTGCCAGTAGTTAAAGGTCCCAGTGTAAAATCGTGAAAATAAGGAAGATAAACTTTGTGGCTTGCAGAATTGTACTGTGATTAAGTAAAATAATTTTACAGATTCATTTGGAGAAATTTTTTCTTCACTTTCTATTTAACTGTCATGTATAGTCTTTGGGTGCTGTTATGCAACATGCTTATCCTTCAAACTGTCATACCTCAGGAGTAATCATTATACATTATTCATTTCTTCTCTCTCAGGGTAGAACTGAGAACATGTGTGTAGAATCTTCTGGTGGAAAATTTTATTTTCTTGAAAGGAAATTGTTGTAAAAACATGAAGCACAAATCCTCACTATATACTGCATTTGATAATGTTTCTCTTTTAATGCAAAACAGGTGTTTAACCTATGGGAAAAGATGAGGTGTGCATTAAAACAGAACAGACAAGAAACTAACAGTTGATGTTTTGAAGTTCTCGTGCTTTGCTATTTCAGAATAAAATTTCTGTTTATTTGAAGTTTTCTGAAAGTAAATGGGATCTTAGAATTGCTGGAAGCTGAGGACAATTAGCCAGGCTAGAGGAGGGGGAGTCTCTGTTAAGTCAATTCATCTAGCCATGATAGGTGCCCCTCATCACTAGTGTTATGATCAGTCCTTGATGATAGCATTTCATAGTCCTTGATGATAGCATTTCATAATTGGACTATAAACCTTGATTAAGTAGCCTTTTGATCGAGGTTCCAGCTTTAATAATGGAAAATCTCATCAAGAAAGTTTTGTCAGACTGCCAAAAATTGTCTTTTTGTTAAACTCTTCTAATCTGCTCATTATGTTATCACACTGTGTTACATAGTCTTGTCTGACAACCATAGGAAAGGCAATTCTTTGAGTAGTCATTGAAAGTGAGAAAGTGAAACAGAGGAATAAATAAAACCTAAACTCAGCTAGAATTCCAGCTAAAAGATGTAAAAATAGTCCTTTTTCTATACCCTGGTATCAGTCACTGAACAGTATTGTTTACTGCTTAACTGGTGATTGAAGACCAGTGCTCCTCATTTTTATGATGTATAAGACTCTCATGGTCTCGAAACATTTAACCACAACGCTTAAGGAAAGCCTTCTCTCTGTTTTGAATTATTGAAGTACCAGACAATGAGCTCACAAATGAAATTAAGTTCTGAAGCATTATGCAACTGCTTCTAGTGCTTTTATGTAAATTACTGATCACAGTGACTCAGATATTCCCTTACAATCCAAAGTCAACAATAAAAGGGATACAAACTTTCCTGAATTTCTTTTATATTGAGAGTTAGATGTGAAGGGTTTTGTCAGATTTTCTTTTTCCCAGAGTAGGTGTTTTTTCTAAGTATGTGTCTATATTTTGAGGTTTTGAACTTAGCAGGGGAGAATTTGCAGCTACAGTAGGCTAGTTTTGATGTGGTAAAATGATAAACCAGTTTCAAGTTGCGTGCATGTATACCTGTACAACTTGAGAGCACAAATAAATTTTTTTCTGTACTTTTCACTTTTCAGACGTTATAGGTATTAGCAGAAAGTTGAAGAATGGATCCATGTTACATATGTGGTAATTGATTTTACCAGGTGATTTCACACTTAGTCAGCAGGAGCCACACGGGGAGGGAGCGAGCGGGCGGACCTGCGCCGCCCTGAGCCGAGGGCGGCCCCAAGCCACGGGTGGCCCCACGCCACCCTGAACTGCAGGTGGCCCTGCACCGCCCTGAGCCATGGGCGACCCCAAGCAGACCCGAGCCGCCCCAAGCCATGGGCGGCCCCCACTGCCCTGAACCATGGTAGCCGCAAACCACGGCCACCCTGAGCCCCACCTCACCAGCCGGGGGTGGGCGGGAGTGCCAGGGTCCATGCACGGGGAGGACACTTGGGGCTGCGTTTAAAGGCTACACCAATCTGTGAAAAATGTTTGCAAATTGAGTACGTGCCAGTAAACTCCACAATCATGGGATTCTGTTACTAATTCATTACTTTGTTGCACGTGGCACAGATCTTCCCTGCAAAAAAAGAAGTATGCCTTATAGTCCGGTGCGCCTTATAGAATGTACAAAGTTGCGGAATTTGCTGACTCCCAGAGGTGCACCTTATAATCCGGTGCGCCTTATAGTCAGGAAATTACTGTACTGCGGGAGCTGTCGAAGGAGCTCACTGAGCTGTTCTCCATGATTGGTCATCAGTCCTGGCTCACCAGGGAGATCAGAGATGAATGGAAGTTGACCTGTGACACCCATCCCCAAGAAGGGTTGTAAGAAAGTTCCAAGGAACTTCAGTCCGTTCAGCCTGACCTCGGTATAACCAGCACAGTTATAAACAGATCATCTTGAGTGTGATCACACGACACATACAGGACAACAAAGGGGTCAGGCCTAGGCAGCAGGGGTTTAGGAAATGTAAGTCCTGCTTGACCAACTTGATCTCCTTGTATGACCAACTGACCTGCCTAATGGATGATGGAAAGGCTGTGGATGTTGTCTGTACAGACTGCAACAAAGCCATTAATACGGTCTCCCATGTCATTCTCCCATAAAAGATGACAGCTCATAGCTTGGACAGGTGCCCTCTTCCCTGGATTGAAAACCTGACTGGATGTCCAGGTCCAGAATGTGACGGTGAATGATACTCCATCCAATTGGCATCCGGTCACTAGTGGTGTTCCCAAGGCTCACTGTTAGGCCCAGTCCTGCTTAATATCTTTATTGATGATTTGGATGAGTATGAAGTGGGTAAATTTTTGGATGATGCCAGGTTGGATGCATGTTGATCTGCTGAAGGGCAGGCAGGCTCTGCAGAGTGATCTGGACAAGTTAGATTGATAATCTAAGGCCAACTGTGGGTTCAGCCAGGCCAAGTGACAAGTCCTGCACTTTGGTCAAAACACCCCCATGCACCACTACAGGCTGAGGACAGAGTGGCTGGAAAGTGGCCCAGGGAAAAAGACCTGGGGCTGCTGGTTGACAGCCAGCTAAACATGAACCACCAGTGTGGCCAGGTGCCGAAGAAGGCCAATGGCATCCTGGCCTGTGTCAAGAATAGTGGCCAGCAGGACTAGGAAAGTGACTGTCCCCCTGTACTTGGCCCTGGTGATGCGGCATTTGGAGTTCTATTTCCAATCTGGGCTCCTCACTTCAAGAAAGACATTGAGGTGCTGCAACCTGTCCAGAAAAGGGCAACGGAGCTGATGAAGCGTCTAGAGCGTTAAGTCCCATGAGGAGCTGCTGAGAGTGGGGGTCTTTCGCTGGGAGAAAAGGAGGCTCAGGGGAGACCTTATTGCTCTCTACTATTGCCTGAAAGGAGGTCATAGTAAGGTGGGGTTTGGCTTCTTCTCTGAGGCAACCAGTAACAGGATGAGAGGACCTAGCCCGAGATTGCACCGGGGAGGTTCAGGGTGGACATCCAAAAGAATTTCTTCACTCAAAGGGTTGTTAAACATTGGAACAGGCTGCCTAGAGGGGTGGTTGAGTCACTTTCCCCAGAGGCATTCAAGAAATAGCTGGACGTGGCACTTAATGCTGTGATCTAGTTTACGTGGTGGTCATCAGTCAAAGGTTGACTCACCTGTCCTGAAAGTCTTTTCCAACTTTAATGGTTCTGTGATTCTGTGAAATAACATAGACATTAGTTTAAGTAATGATTCTATGTTTTACATTTGTCACCAAAACAGTGTTGATAATGCATATTTTAGATACTGCTCTGCTGAGCTGTGCTTACACAGCACCAAGACCGTCTCTGTTTCTCACACTGCCCTCTCGTTTAAAAGGGGGCTGGTCAGGGACAAGAGGCTCCAAAGTGATACAGCTGGGACAACAAATTTCAACAGATCAGACGTAACCCATGACATGTAACAGTGTGTTCCATATTAAAGCTGGGGGGGGTTATTGCCAAAGTAAGTGTTAATTGCAGAGTGTTTGGGCATTAAATCTGCTTGTGGGACATGCTGAGTAATTGCCTATAGCTCACTTGACTGTGTTTTATTTCTTCCTTTATTTTTGAACTGCTTTTTATCTCAAATGACAAGTTTTTCTCTCATTTACTCTTTCAATTCTCCCACTAAATCCCAATGGGAAGGAGGCAGCTAGTGACTAGGTGGGAGTTAGCTGTCTGCCAGGGTCAATATCTCAGCTTTTTAAAAATATACTAATTATTAGGAGTTTAGTAACTAATAGCTTTGGAAGACTTCTTTATGGTAACAGATATCTGAAGCATTATTCCTGCTCAGGTTCGCTGTGAAGTTGACCACTGGAGCTGTGGTAGTATGAGCTATATTTTGCATATGTAGTAGACTTGTTCTGATATAAAGGTCCTACGGCCCAGTGGAGTATTCAAACATGGAGCTGTTGCAGACTTACTGGTCCCACAGTTGCTTTGCTGGTCTATTTCTCTTTGTAAATCATCACATAACTGACAGGGTAATGGAGGTGTAAAAAAAATTAAGATAAGTAGAAAACCAACTTTATTCCTTTGGTTCCTTTAATGCATATAATGTCAGATATTACATATAAAAATAGCAGATACATTCGTTAGAGGAATTTGTCAGATCTACAGATATATAGGATACTTCAAATACGTAGGAAACTATCTATCTCTAAAGCGGATCAAGGATCCATGAAAACCTTAGAAATCAACTTGGCAACTATAAGAACAAATAGATAGAAATCTTAAACCAAATAAATTACATCACTTCATTTCTTCATACTGAATTAAGTTGCGGTATCAAGTCTTCTATTTCACAAGGCAAACCTCTACCATAGGCAAGCAGTAATGAGGAAGAAAAAAGAAAATATTCTTGCTTCTCATCAAAATATTCCTGCCTCTTATGGCATAAATATAGTTACAGTAATTTCACGAATACAAACCGCAGCAATTTGACAAAAATTTTGGTGGAAACCCGGAAGTGCGGCTAATACTCAGGGGCGGCTAATATGTGAATAATTTTCTGACATTTACAACCCCAGACGTGCCAGCCAGGGCGCTGAGCCAAGCACCTGCCAGTAAAAGCCGGCATTCCGCGATTGTTACAGTGTTACTCTGTTGCCCTGGCTCCCTGCAGGCAGCACAGGGGGCGGGGAGAGAGGCAGGAGAGCTCTCTTTCCTCCTCTGCCGCAGCCCAGGGGAGAGATGGTGGGGGGCCCACGCCACCATTGCCGCGGCTCGGAGAGGACGGTGGGAGCCCGTGCCGCCATTGCCGCGGCCCGGGGAGTCGGGGGGGAAGCCCGCACCGCCATTGCCGCGGCCCAGGGAGGGGGGGCGAAGCCCGCGCTGCCATTGCCGCGGCTCGGGGAGTCGGGGGGGAAGCCCGCACCACCATTGCTGTGGCCCGGGGAGAGGGGGGGAAGCCCGCGCCGCCATTGCCGCGGCTCGGGGAGCCGACGGGAGCCCCGCACAGCCATTGCCGCGGCTCGGGGAGGAGGCGGGGTGCTCTGTCCCTGCCCGCCGCGGCAGGAGCAGGCTGACTCCATCCTGGCCCGCCGCAGCAGGAGCGGGGAAACTCCGTCCCCACCCACCGCCGGCGCCACGGGCACGGGAAAGCTCCGTCCCCACCCGCCGCTGCTGCTGTAGGAGTGGGGGAAGCTCCGTCCCTGCCTACCACCGCGGGGCAGCGCCGACCCGGGGTGACCGAGCCCAGTGGCAGTGGTGGGCGGTGCCAAGCGGTGGGCGGCGCCGAGCCCAGTGACAGCGGCGGCGGCGGCCGGCTCCGAGCCCAGTGGCAGTGGTGGCGGCGACTGGCCCCGAGCCCAGTGGCAGCGGCGGCCAGCCCCAAGTGGCAGCGCCGGGCTGGGCCACCTGGCCCCGTCAGCAGCCCCTAGCGGGCCGAGCCTGCACAGCCTTAGCTCAGCCAGTAAACCCCGTCCTCCCACGGTTCTGTTACTAATTGGCAACTTTGTTGCATGCGGGTCCTCACTGCGAATGACAGAGCGGCTTATTTATGGACAAAAACCAACATGTTTGCAACACCCAGAGATGCGGCTTATACTCAGTGTGGCTTGTATTCGTGAATTTACTGTAAGTAGCTATTGCATGTTTGCAAGCAACAACAGTCCAAAGCTTTACTCCTGGCTTTGTTTACAGATGTTATATGGTGATTTGCTTACAGAACAAACAAAAGTGTGTAGAACTTAAATATTTGTTCTGAAAGTTATTTTTAAGATGTGGCTATTCTAGTAGAGCTGTTTCTTTTAGTCTCAGATTTGCAGTTCATGCTCTCGGTACCTCTTCAGTAGAATGATAATAGAAGTGTCTTCTTACAGCCAAAAAGCATTACTTTTTTAAGACTTTAGATGTTATAGTAAAAGTGATGAAATGATTGCAAGTGCAAAATCAAATTTGCCTGGTTTAGTTAATCACTTTTTCAAAAAACAACATGGCAAACTGCTTCACCTGCATCCATACATTCTTACTGTTCAGATAACATAGTGCAGCCAGTATATAGTAACCTTTCCCAACTACAAGAGTGTTCACTGTAGGTGGTACATTTGGAATTTTCAGCAGCAACTTCATTTAAACAAGCTTTATTCATTGTGTTCAAGACTGTGTTTTCTGAGGATATCTTGGGTAAATATGGGTGGACTTTTCTTGGAATAGCAAATACATGGCATAGCCAAAATAATAATTGTGTCATGTTCCAGTTTGTATTCCAAAGCTTTCATAGCCTGTTGAAAATTGTAACAGATCATTGACTTTGGATAGCTGTATATTCAGAAACACTAGTTGCAGTTAATTAGCAAAAGAAGAAATAAACCAGAAGATTAAATTATTAGGAACCATTCATAAAGTATACCGAGAGTTTCTAATTTGTGTAAAGCAACATTGGGAGTGAAAGCTAACTTGTTTTGCAATCTGAGGCCTTGTTCCCAAATTAGATTAATTTTATACTCAAAAGACCTTAACAAAACCTTAAACTATGCTCATTATCCCTGTTTTTTATGCAAATAATTACTCTGAGGCATTATTTTCCAAATGTAATCCTGAATATACTTATGTAAGGTAGAAATATTTCATTTTTGAGGTGAAAAGAGCAAATGAAAGTGAAGTAAAATATTGTTAAAATAGTGTAAGAAGCTGTCTCAAAAGATTTTTGCTCATTTAAATACACTTACATTTATATCTTTCCACTTAAATGAGAGTTTGTGTCAAACCTTACAAGAAAATTTGTTGGGGTTTTCTAAAAATAGAAGGCCAGCTATATACCCACCTTTATTCTTTCTTCTCCCCAAAGAAGCAAGATGCTTCTATTTTGTGGAAATACTGTGGATTTCAGCCAGAGAGATACCTGAAGTCCTGAATGACCTGATGTAGGTTACTTTACTGCTGTCATCTTCTGGCAGTATTAATATGTGAGAGAGAGCCAGTATCCCAAACAAGGAGGAGATGTACTGGGAAAGTGGTTTATTCTGTTCGTTATTTTTAGCAATTGCCTTGGAAAGTTTCAAGGATACCTTTATTGGGCAAGAGTACAGTGTTACACTGCTCTTATTCAAAGTTAAAAAATTAATGTCATTAGGATACTTCAAAATCTTCAGTTCTAGATTGTGTTCTAGTCACTGAGACTGTTGCAGACTGGAATAGAGAATTTAATTTTTGTATTCAAACAGTAATCCCAAGTACATTAACTTTTTAAAAAGTACGTCCATTTTATTTCTTGTGTAAAAATGTATTGTATAAAAATACATTCCTGATTTTGTCCTTTTCCCCTCACTAAGATGTATAATGTAGTTGTTCCCATTACCATTTTGATGTCCAAGATTTGAACTTGGGATTTTGTTTGTCCTTTTTTTCTGTGTGTCATGACCAAAGTGATAAAGCCATCTAATCTCAGAGATTAAGAATGAGAAAAGTGTAGACAGGTATTTGGTTCTTCCAAAGTGTTTGCGCTACAGAATCACAGGATTGACTACTTTGGAGAAGACCATTGACATCGAGTCCAACCTATGATCCATTCCCCATGGTCAAGTAGACCATGATACTGAATGCCATATCCAGTCTTTTCTTAAGCACCTCCAGAGATGGTGGCTCCACCACCTCCCTGTGCAGACCAATGCCCCACCACTCCTTTTGTGAAGAAACTTTTCCTAATGTCCTGCCTAAATCCCATCCCCCAGTGCACCTTAAGACTGTGTTGTCTTGTTCTGTTGCTGTTGCCTGGGGAAAGAGTCTGATCCCCACCTGGCTACACCCTCCTTTCAGGGAGTTGTAGAGAGTGACAAAGGCTCCCCTGAGCCTCCTTTTCTCCTCTATTCTTTAAGCTGTAGAGAAAGAGACTGCCAGAATTGTTGTAACCTCCTTGTTCTATGATTTTTCACCCTTTCTACAGTCTCTCAACCAACCTGCATTTGTTGATAAAAGGGGCTAGGGAACGCGCCGCGGCCGGCGAACCCGGCGGCGGGGCTAGGGAACGCGGCGCACCGCGGCCGGCGAGCCCGGCGGCGGGGCTAGGGAACGCGGCGCGCCGCGGCCGGCGAGCCCGCCGGCGGGGCTAGGGAACGCGCCGCGGCCGGCGAGCCCGCCGGCGGGGCTAGGGAACGCGGCGCGCCGCGGCCGGCGAGCCCGCCGGCGGGGCTAGGGAACGCGGCGCGCCGCGGCCGGCGAGCCCGCCGGCGGGGCTAGGGAACGCGGCAGCAGGGCGGTGCTGACGGGAGAGGGGGGCCAGCGAGCCCGGCGGCGGCGGCGGCAGTACCACCCGGCCAGCCCCGCCGAACCGTGGCGCTGAGCTGGGCCACCCGGCCCCGTCGGCAACCATGAGCGGGCCGAGCCTGCCTGGCCCCGCCCCGAGCCAGTAAAGCCCGCTATGCCGCGATCCTGTTACTAATTGGCCAATTTGTGAAAGCTGCGCACGGATTCTCGCGACGAACGAAAGTGCGGCTAATATTCGGGGTGCGGCTTATCTATTGACAAAGACAGCAACATTGTCGAGGCACCGGGGGTGCGGCTTATAATCCGTGCGGCTTGTATTCGTGAAACTACTGTAAATAAAATTGTAGAGGCATATTCCTTTCCTAGGCTTGTATCAGAACTTCACACTTGTGACAAATTAACTGCTAATAGCTAACAAATGCTAAGAGAGTGACAAGTCAGCATTGCTGTTACCCATGCTGTTAAGTTTAAAATTTGCGTGTCTGATGTGTGAAGTGTTCCATGTGTTTGTTTTAATGCTATCATCTTTGATTTTGTGAGAAATAGATATTTTCAAGTTGTTCTAAAAGCAATTTCCCATAATCATGCAAAAAGTCATTAGCCCTGGGGACATTGACTGGAGATCTTCCAGTCCTGTGTTGTAACCACATTACAACACTGTGATGCTGAGGAACAGTATCCTGCATGTGGTGGCACCCAGGTCTTTGGAATTTTTCTTGATATCTCACATTGAAGGTTTGTGTAACTTGTTTTTCATATTTACTCTGTCATCTTTCTCCACTGTTAATATCCAAATATCTCTCATTTGGGAAGTAGCTTTATTATTGCTATTTTTCAGCTTTAGCAGATTATGTTTTAAAGGCAAAAAATTGGTATTTTGCTTGCTTATGCTTTTAATGTGTGACAGTTCCTTTTTATATCTTTATTCAGATGTTCATAGAACAGTATCCCAATCTAGTGTCAAAGTGTTTTCTACCCTCCAGATTGTTAGAGAACATTTGTATATGAACTAAAATAATATTTTTTCAGCGCTTTATAAAACATTAATCTGGGATGCAATCTAGTGTATTTCTGATGATTACTGTTAAAGTATTTTTTTTCTCCAGCTGTTATTACACTGTAACCCTTCAGATACCACACTTCCTGCTGAGGATGTTTAAGACACAACTTTGAAAACATTTGAAAGTTTAAACAAAAAGAGTTTTGCAAAAAATAAATTCCAAATCAGTTATTTTCCTACAAATACCAATAGCTACCCAAATTTCCATTTTTTTCTCTTTCTATAGGATTGAAAATTGTTATAACATTTTAAGTTCTGTTATTCCTGCAACTGTCAATCTCCATCAAACACATAGTTTAGTTCATGTTACAGGTTACATCCATGTGATTCTACTCTAATTTATAATGACTAAGTTGGATTTTTATTTCTCACTGGTAATACTTAGGTGATAATACTTAGTTCTAATTTCATAGACTTTATGTATAGGAAATTTTCCCCTCTGGCAAAAAGGGCATCCCAAGAGATGTGAGCAGAACGGATTTTGTGCACATTACTCGGCCGGGGGGTAACCAGTGTGTTGGATGATACAGTGGAAATTGAATCTTTTTGACAGGGCCTTTTGCATGTAGCTACCAAAGTAACAGCTACGCATATACTCCATTTGGAGCCAAAGAGATATTTGAGCTGTTTGTTCCACCAGGCAGCCTCCCTCCTCCAGGTGTGGCTTCTATCCATTCACTTTCTCTACTGAAAGACCTTTCTCCCATCACTTCTTCCCAAACTTTCTACCCATAAGGGATTTCTTGGCAATGCAGTCTCCATCTGGGAAGCTGCAGTTTAACCGCATTCCTTTCACTAGACAGGGAATGATGTATTAATGAATTATATACCCTAAGCTGATGTCTGGAGGTAGTTCTACATTTCTAGAGTGTAGTGATATGTGCTTTGATGTTCGAGTGATAACACCTCAAAACTTGCATGTGACATCTAACAAAATCATAATGAAAAGAAGGGATGTTTGGATATAATGTCTTGTAAAACTTTAAGGATCAGTCTTTTAATTGAAATATTAAGACATTTTTCTCCAGATGTGTTTGCAAGCAAGTCTGTCAACCACGACCAGGAGAAGAGTGTCTGTGTACAGAACTGATCTCAGCTGGCCTCCTCTGAAGTGCTTGTTATGTAGTTTTCTATTTCTTCCTTTGACTTAAACTCCTTTCTTTTCAGCTACCCAAGCCTTATATTATCTTTCTGTCTACGTCTTATTAACTCCCCATCTCTTTTGCTGTCTGGTCTGAAACTCTGTATCTCCCCATCATAACACCTCTCTAAAGTTCCTTGTCTGCTCCATCTTGCTTGTGTCGCATTTCTGCAATGGAGCTGCCTAACTGCACAGCAATGAGGGCATGACTTATTAGTAGAAAACACCCTGTGAAACCTATGTTAAAGACAAAAACCACAAAACATAGCGGCAGCTTTCCTACCATGTGGATGGCCACCATCACCTTGTAGAGTGCATGGATCAGGCTAGGCAAAGCATCCCATTGTAACTTTGCACTGTGGGGAAGGGATGAGCAACCAGTGGACGTTTCATGTTTTCCTTCAGCAGCTTCTTGAAACTAAACAACTCAGCTCTGCTTCCAAGCACAGAGCATACCTCTGATGTGAAGGGTGCTTCTGACATTTTGATTGTTCTCAGAAAGTCAAGGAGGCTTGCAAGGTTGGGCCGAGGCAAGACCAAGATGTGCCTAAGCTTTGAACATACCTGGCATACTGTCTTATCCTGACCTATAAACAGCAGTGTGGGCATTAGTGCAACCTCATCTTCCTCATGGTATATTGTGTGAGCTGGAGGTTGGATGGACATACATATATGAGCAATAGGAGTGGTTGTTAGAGAATTCTGGTTTAAATGTAGGATTTTGTTCAAAATTAAGAACGAATATCTAAGACTCCTTTCTGCTGCTGAGTAATGTATCATTGCTGTATGTGTTTATTTGTTTATTACAAACCGTGAGTGTTTCCAGTAGGCATGAAGAGTTTAAAGTCATTGTGGTAATGTTGAAACATGTTCAGAGGAATATGGGTAACATGGGTATAAAATACTGTGAGGAGTTAAATAGTGCAAGACATGGTGGATAGTTGTTCATTTAGCACCTGAGGATAAGCAAAATCAAAGCCTTTAATCACAATGGTTTGTGCTTACTTGGAAAAATGTTTGTCTGACTGCAGGCATGGAACCCGTTGTGCTGGAGAAGTGGCGGCCACGGCAAACAACTCACACTGCACAGTAGGAATCGCCTTTAATGCCAAGATTGGAGGTATGTGAAACAATCTCCCACAGAAAAACCATGAAACCAAAGAGCCGTTTGTGCTGAATGGTGCACTCCGACCTTTCTCAACAAGAGGAGGTTTGTATGAACAAGCCTCGCTGTGTCACTAGTAAAGCTCAGTTGTAGAGTGTTCGTTCAATATCAATACTGAAGGAGTTTCTGCAGTGCTCTCTGGAATACTGCCTCTCAGTACACATCAAAAAATAGAAAGTCAAACTTTTGATGAAAACATGACCCTAGAATTAAGACACTGGGGATTCAGAGCTCTTAAGTGATGAACTTCAACAAACCATAAGTAAAAGTACACATCAGTAATACTGCCTTGCATATTGATCCCAAATGAAATGCTCTCAAAACATAATGCACTTTTTTGTTGTTTATGTGTTGTTGGTGAGAATATTCTTTTGATCCCTATGGGTAATAAGATTATTGCCTGAAAATCAGTGTTTGATCACATATTTTTTGGTCATTTAGCCGCGAGTTTCAGGTGTTTTCTGTAAATTCTTAGTCATTGGTGGTTCAATTGATGTCTTTAGCTTGTGCCAATGATTATCAATATGTCATCTGCATGTCTCCTGGGATGTAGCCTGCCTGTGACAGATTATAATACTTCTAGTAAAGTTTATTCTGAACTTTTGATTAAGTCTTGGGGTTGGTATATTGCCTTTCGGCTGAAAGACTTTTAGCTCAAACTCACGAATTGTTGCCTTTTGAAATAGATCCTAAAATAGAGCCCATATGTGAAAACAAAAACATGTTTACCTATTTGTACATCAGAAGACAGTTCAAAAATATGAACAGGCAGAATTGAGACTATGTTTCCATTATTGAAAATACTTTCTTTGCTGGATTAGTACAAGTTTGATCCAAACCAAATGTGAACACAGGTGCATTTCAAATTACACAAAGCATACAATATCATCCTCATATTAGCTTTCTGTTTTCCTGCTGGGTAAACAAAATTAGGGCAGATAATACCACATCCAGGATAAGGTTACAGTGATGCAGAAAAAAAAAATCTCCTCAGGTGAAGAGCCTTTCTGCACAAAGCTACTGTTTCAGAGTGGTTTAGAAAACCAGAACTGGACACGTGAGGGAGTTTGTGACAGATAAACAGGTTGTCTCATGTGAACATGGCATTTAACTGTGTACCAGGAGTTATGATATCAGCTCGCTTGCGTTGTCAACCAGAGTCAGAAGAGAGTTAATGCACTGATGGAAATAAGAGATGCCTTCTGGAGAAGTTTAACTTATAAGTGGAATAGTCACACTACCTGCAATAGCTTTGACATGGCTCTGAAAAATTAGAAGAAGTAGTGGCTTCTTAATAGTTTATTAATTATTAAGCATTAGGAATGTGCAATAATACAAAAGACCCTCCAGGCATATTAGCTGATTCACAGTCTTTTCTAAATATAATGTAAAAACCGATTCAGATGGACACAGTATGCGGGTAACAGAAACAGTAAAGACAGGATGCATGTGCCTTTTTAAAATTTTTTCTTAAAAGAAAGCTGGAAATTAGCAACAGTCTATAAACTTCACTTGAGGTGCCACCTTTTAAAAGGATCACCATTTGGAAATAAGACTTCAGGAAGCTCAACAAATAATCTGCAGAAAGTCAGAGTTAAGAGGAAGTTCCAGGGAAGCTTCCTCTTCTACTAGGTGAATATGTTTAAGAATTTTGCAGCTACTGACCTCTACTTGGCTCACCTTGTTCCTTTACCTCAGAACAGCTATAAGCTACATTTGTGAATATACAGTGGTTGTGTTCCCTCTCTACAGGTCAGATAGAGTGTAAAAATTTTGAATCATATCATACTGAACTAGTATTCAGCTCACTTGTTTTTCAGGGATTTAAAGGCCCTCCTGGGGTATTCTTGGAGGAGAAACTAGAGTTGAGGTAAAGCAATTACATTCTCCTTATATAGAGGAGCACCTGCTTACAATAATGTTGGATTTGCTCCACCAAGATAAGTATCTTTTACTTCAAACCAGAAAGCATTTCTGGACACATAAGGGATACTAAAGATACCAACCAAAAGAGGAAAAAAGGGATACTAAGGATATCAAGCAAAAGGGAAAAAAATTGTCTCCGTCAATGTGCATAAAATACTGGCAGTTGAACAAATCCAGTTCATGATCTTTCTGATGGGAAGTTGTTAACAAGATATCCATTAATAATGCTAATTTTCTTTGTAATGTGTTTCAACTCTCTGTCTCATTTCCAAACATATAAGAACCTCGGATGACCAACTTTCTTAGAAAGTCTGCGCCTTCTTTTAAAATGGTGTAAATGGAGATGTAACACATAGAAAAGAAAATTTTAGTACAATAGTAATTTGGGTCTTCCGGTTTTTTTGCAGGTTATGACAAGTTTCTTATAAAAATTATACAAGTTTCTGTAGCTAAGCTACAGGTACCTCTCACTAAAAGACAAACCAGTGTAAACAAAGGGATTGATCCTTTTTTTTTAAGCTCTGCAATAATCACACAAGACAAATTAACACGTACATTGCTTGTGAGACTTTTTATAGGAAGGCTTGGTTAGCTTGCTGTTATTTTTGCAAGCTGATTGTGGAAATTGTAAAACATCTGTGGGAATTTGGGTGTTTAGTTACTTGGCTGGGCTCAAGTCCTGATGGGAAAACAGTTACACTGAATTATGGCACAACAGATGTATATTGTCTTCAGCTGATGAGGATTAGTTCAGCTGTTTCTTTAAATCGGATGTTGAATAAAAAAAAGCATTTTAAAAGAAAACTTCCTTTCAACTCAATTTTGCATGTTTCCTGTGTTTCTTTGAAAATTTGTTCTAAGTAAAAAGCCACTTACATTTTGCAATTACTGCAAATGTTAAAAAAAGTTTATAGGGCTCTGAAGTCTTGAAACAGCCTGCAAACACAGTCTGCTAATTACCTTTTGAATAACTTTTGTTGTCCTATCACCTCATGCCAAATGCATTTGGAGGCTGTGTGATCAGCAGACTTAACCACTGCAGACATTTGGCGGGGGTGGGGAGGGGCGAGGGAAGGCAGGGAATAGCAAGGCAGGAAGAAAGAAAGGACCAGTATTTTCATTGCAAGTATGTCTGTTGTTCAAAGTCATCTTGCACATTATTACAGAATTACAGACTCATTTAGGTTGGATAAGGCCAAGGTCATCAAGTCCAACCTTTGGCTGATCACTGTCGCCTTGTACACTAGACCACAGCAGTAAGTGCCATATCCTGTTTTCTCTTGAATGCCTCCAGGGATGGTGATTCCACCACCTCCCTGAGCAATCTGCTTCACTGCTTAAACAACCCCTTCAGTGAAGAAATTCTTTTGGATGTCCACCCTGAACCTCCTCTGGTGCAATCTGGGGCTAGGTCCTCTCATCCTGTTACTGGTTGCCTTAGAGAAGAAGCCAAACCCCACCTTACTATGACCTCCTTTCAGGCAATAGTAGAGAGCAATAAGGTCTCCCCTGAGCCTCCTTTTCTCCCAGCGAAAGACCCCCACTCTCAGCAGCTCCTCATGGGACTTATGCTCTAGACGTTTCATCAGCTCCGTTGCCCTTTTCTGGACAGGTTGCAGCACCTCAATGTCTTTCTTGAAGTGAGGAGCCCAGATTGGAAATAGAACTCCAAATGCCACATCACCAGGGCCAAGTACATTAATGTCATGACTATAAGGCCCACCCTTTTGACTAAAATTTTGGCCCGAACCCGGAAGTGCCCCTTATAGTCCGGTGTGCTTTATATAATGGACAAAGTTGCGAAAATTGCCAACGTGGAAGTGTGAACTGCAATGGGGGAGCAGTGCTGCGGGAGCACCAAGTCGCGAGGGGAGCAGGCGACTGCGGCCGGTGGAAACCACATGGGGAGGGTGCCAGCCTCGGCTGCCGCACAGGGACAGCGGGAGGCAACGCTGGGGAAGGAGGGAGTCGCTGGCCCATCACAAGCAGCGTGGGGAAGGGGGGAGCCGCTACCGCCACCAGCCCGGCGCAAGTGATGCGGGGAAGGAGGGAGGGAACTGCCACCGCTGGCCTGGCTTGAGCGGCGTGGGGAAGGAGGCAGGGAGCCGCCGCCGCCAGCCCAGCGCAAACAGCACGGGGAAGGAGGGATCGGGTGGCCACAGAAGCCACATGCCACGGCCTCCTCGAGCCGCCCCGGACCGCAGGCAGCCCTGAACAGCCGCATGCAGGGGCCGCCCTGAGCTGTGCCTCACCAGCTGGCGCAGGGGGCGGGCGGGAGTGCCGAGGCTCGCGGCACAGGGAGGGCACCTGGGGCTGCATTTAAAGGCTATGCCAATCTGTGAAAAATGTTTGCAAATTGAGCACATGCCAGTAAACCCTGCTATTGCACGATTCCATTACTATTTTATTACTTTGTTCCGTGCAGCGCAGCTCCTCACTGCACAAAAAAAGTGCGCCTTATAGTCTGGTGCGCCTTATGTAATGTACGAAGTTGTGAAATTGGCTGGCTCCCGGAGGTGCACCTTATGATCCTGTGCACCTTATAGTCGTGAAATTACTGTACAGGGGGATAGTCACTTTCCTAGTCCTGCTGGCCACTATTCTTTACACAGGCCGGGATGCCATTGGCTTTGTTGGGCACCTGGCCAAACTGATGGCTCATGTTTAGCTGGCTGTCAACCAGCAGCCACCTTTTCCCTGGGCCACTTTCCAGCCACTCTGTCCTCAGCCTGTAGTGGTGCATGGGGGTGTTTTGACCAAAGTGCAGGACTTGACACTTGGCCTGGTTAAACCTCACACAGCTGGCCTTGGCCAACAGCTTTGAGATATGTCTGTCCATTGTTAGCTGCAGAGAACAACACCTGAGTCACGACCTTGTCTGTGTTGCTTTAAAAGTAGACAATTTCATCATTACAAAAAATAAATAAAAAGTATTAATTACTTTAGGTGCCAGGAGCAGCATTTGAAGTTATTGGTTCATTGGTTGAATATAATATTTAGACTTGCTAACAAAGTTACAAAGGAAAACTTAATTTTCCATCTTTCAACAATAGTATACCTTATTGTCTTTATTCAGAATTAGAGAGATATTTTATTATGCTTTGAATTAATTGAACATACAACATCATTAATTTTCTGTGATTATGCAGAAGAAAATAAAATACTAGAATCCCAGAGTTGGTTTAATGACTCTAAAGCAAGTTCATAGTGAGATCACAGTTTCTAGAAGTTTATTATCTCACAAAACATAGGCAACTTTTGTGTGAACTGAGAAGTACAATCACTTTTAATTTTTGTGTTAGAGTAAGGAAAAAAACGTCTTCTTTCAACAAAGCACTCCTTATGCCTCTTATTAATAGGAAGTTATGGGCTTGGTAAACACACAATTTTCTTTAATCTGAGCTCCTTAGTAAAATGCAATGTGTCTGTAATTAAAAATATGTCAATTTGGCTTATAAATAGGACTAACCTTCTAAAGGGGAAAGAGCATCTGACTTATAAATTGTGGAAGTGATAATCCCTCTATCATACAATTGTATTACATTTTTATTTAAAATTTAGCCTCCATTTGATCACATGGCACACTAGCTGTGTCTAGATCTTTTTTCTTGTTTAGGTTAAAATTGGCATTGGTGGTTTTCTCAGATTTAACCACTAGGTCTTACAGTTAGAAAAAACCAACTTCCATATTTTCTCAGTTTTCAGAGTTCAGTATACTATATTCAGTCTAGGAATCTTAAAATATCATTAAATGCTGGCAGATTGACTTGTCCAAAGCCACGTGAATGGATTCTTTTAACAGAAGAATTGCAGATTTTGCAAAAATTTCATCTGCAAGAGAAGGATGTTCACCATATTGTAATTCCAATGTTGAACAACATTGCATATTTGTTCATAACATCTTGTAATTGCTTTGCTACAGTGTGTGGTAATTGGTCTGTACACAAGAGAGTTCTCCCCAGTTTCTTCCTTGCAGCCTCATACAATGAAGGAATGATGCCAAGGTTATCTGTAGGGATCCTTTTATTACATCTGCTAATATGATCAAAACTGTGAAGGACTCAGGAAGTTGCTGTAGTTTCACTGCAATATAAAAGAAGAAAGAAAATCAATTGTTATCTCTAAGTGTCATAAAAAGATTTCAAATTCAAATAATGTTAAAAATTTTATTTAGCCTAAAACGTTGTTGTTGAAGTTTGTAGGCTGTACAGTGGATACATTACTTGTATGTAATTTTTAGAACTAGAAGAAGGATGAAAATATTAACATATTTTTATATTTTTTCCATTTAGAGACATTGGGAAAACAAATACCCAAACATTTGTAGTTGTTTTTGGCTTTTATTTTTGGGGTTTTTTTTTTTGGTTGTTGATTGTTTTTATTTTTTTCTTCTTCTTTAATAGCAGTAGTAATTATTGTATTTATTCAGTGTCATAGACAACAATTTTCTCAGGGGGGTGGGAAGAAACATTTTGAGTTTGTCTGCACAGTTAATTGTATTTTTCAATCTGAAGGTGTACGGATGCTGGATGGAGATGTAACAGATATGGTAGAGGCAAAGTCTCTAAGCCTTAACCCCCAGCACATCCACATTTACAGTGCCAGCTGGGGGCCTGATGACGATGGTAAGACTGTGGATGGACCTGCTTCTCTCGCACGTCAGGCCTTTGAGAACGGCATCAGAATGGTAGGTTGGCATCAAAGTGCATCCCATGGTTCTGTTACCATTTACAACTGATCTCAGAGAACTTATAATACTGTGGTGAAGGGGACACTAATGGAACTCCAAGGTTTTGCTCAAGAGAGTTTTATGTTCAGACACATATATGTGTTTGTTTAAATGCTATATTTCATGTAGGGAAGACAATTGCGAAAAGTTCAGCCTGAATTTCTGTACCAGAATGACTTGGTCATTTTCTCATTGGAATCTCAAGTTCTCAAACTGGGGGATAAATATGTGGAATAACTTGGCAAGAGCACAGATCTTGCCTACAAACATTATTGTTCCACTGTTATTATTGTTATAGTAGTAATAATACAGAGCCCAGGTCAATTTCATTTTACCAGCACATTGGTCTGTATGTAAAATAAGCACCAGTCTATAGCAAAAACATAACATTTAATTTTCTGAGGTAGGCTTTTTCTGATAACAATACAGAAAGTAGTTCAGTATATATTTTTGAGAAATAATAGAAGTAATATTTGATACAAGTCAAATTTTTATTTTTGCAATTTAACTTTTATGTTATTTTATCACACTTTTCTGCCTGAAGTTGCTCATGAAGAATTGAATGGATCTAAGTATTTCCATGTATTTGAATATTTTATCTGTCTCTGACTACGAAAGCTTCTTCATTTCTACTCACAAAATAGAAGTTCTTTTTAAAACTTACATAAAAATATACTGATAAGAAATACAAAGCATTTAAGGTTAATCTCTAATTTTCATTCTTAAAAATATAATATAGACTTAAAAGATTGTAAATGCATGTTGGAATTACCACCTTCCCAGTTTGACTGTTTCCAGACTAAGAATTACTTCAAGATGAATCTGTTCTCTTTAATAAACCATGTCTTTCTGTATTCAGGTAAAGATACTTTTTCTGTATTTCCTTACACTGCCAAAAGCTGTGTCATTTTAAAAGATGAGACAAATGGAAGAAGAAAAGATTAATTTTCTGTGACAAAATATCCCAGAAATGGGCTCATTGTTCAAGGTTGTGATCACATACTCAGCCAAACATAGATTTCCCTAAGGAGTCTCAATAATTGTGCAACAGTAATAGGCAGACAAAAATGCTTATTATGTTGTGTACAGATCTTTACTCTCCTTTTTGATAAATATGGAACAGGACAACAGTTGTTGTTGTAACATCTAGGATCACGTCTGGGGAGTAAATTAAAGTAACATTGTATCTTGGTTTAAGAAAATTAAAGGGGGCAGGCACTCCAAAATTACTTGTCTCCCTTTTTACTTTTAACCACTATTCATTCACCAATAAGGAAAGACGAATGCAAGAAGACGTAAGTGAAAAAATATTAGTTTAAAACAGCCATTAAAAACTGAAACAGGAGCAGTAAAAAAATAATGGTAGTTATAATGTTGCTGAATTTAATGGATTCCTCATGGATTCCTCAAAAACAAAGAAAAGCAAAAAGAGCAGAAAACCCCTCCCCCAAGATGGCACTCCCCATGGATGACTGTGTGTGGAGAGATAAAGGGAAAATGCCAGACAACTCTTTCCCCCAGGATGACTCCCTCTACTGACGACCTGGGGTGGGGAGAGAACAAAGAGAGAAAAACAATGCAGCAACCAAACCTCTACAATTAAAAATCTCCCTCTTCCCCCCAGATATCAAGCAAGAGAGAACAAGAACAAAGCAGAAGGAAAACCTAGAATCCCAGGAGACTCTTAACTGGGTCAATAGCTGGAACTCATGGAGAGATTTTGCATTCTCTTTGGCAAAAATAGTGGCAGCGTGCTCGGACAACTTGGATTCCATGTCCTGCTGCTTTGACCAGGCACTGTTGCCAGACTGGGGTGATCGTATGGAGCAGGGGCTGTTCTGTTTTTTTTGCTTGGTGGTACAGCTGCTGTCTGCCTTGTGCTACCTCAGCTCGCCCAGCAAGAGCAAAAGAGAACAAGCACTTGTTCCTGAATGTCCCCAACTTTAAAAAAAGACCAGGATATACCCCAACCTCGCTGTTCATTTTCTGGCTGCCAGGTTTCAAAGAGACAGTAACAACTTTGGGCACAGATAGATAAGGAATACAATAGCATTTTGGGTTACCCAGGAAAATTTGGCAAAACCTTTTCTGACATATACAAAGTTTGAAGATTGATATTCTTAATTTATTATGCAAGTACCCACACAATTGTATGTTAGAATTTTAGAATGGAACAACAAAGGGAAATGCCAAAAATTTTTAAAAACATCTGAAAAGGAAATTATGTCCGACTGGTTTTATTAGGAAAATCAAGGGTAGTGCTGAGTAATAACTTTGATTAGAGCATAATCAAACTCATTTATTATTTTAAATTTATTATAGTCATTGCGTAAAAATGAAATGGGTGCAAGAGCCATCCATTGTTGAGTTTTCTGAGAGATTGGATTCCATGGAAAAAGCAGCTGATTTATCTTAAGCACACATTGTTCCAATTAACAGCTTATACTGTGTGTTTCACAACTGTTATTATTTTAAAATCTGATGAGCTAATATGATTACATCCTGCAGAAAATAATAAAGATGACTGCGTAGCTTTTCTGTAGAATTACACAGAGACAATGCATGCCTTGAATTGAAGCAGACATATCTATTTAAAGAAAGGTTACTGAGGAATAAATGAATTAATGAAATAAACCTATTAAATACACCTAAAAATTCTGCCCAATTCTGCACCAAGTTAATGGAAGAGGAAAACAGTTTTTCAATCTGTCACAACTACTATGATTTTATGTCATCTTTAAGGGTATTTAATTTAATTTTACTAGATTTTTGTAATTGAGTTCAAAGAGAAGCCTTGAATACTTTACTATCAAACAATTTCTGTGCAAATATAGAACTCCCTTTATCTCATGCTTTCAGTTGAGAAGGTCCTTTTCATGAAAATAGTGTAGTTGTAACTGTAGAAAGTTCTAGGTGTTTATGTTTTAAATACTAAAAAAAAATAGTAATTTAAATTTAAATACTAATGCACTAGAACTTGTAGATGTAATTATATCAAGAAAAAATACATTGTAATCATGCAGAATTTACCTGGGGAGAAAAATCAAACAACTAGTGATATATCAAAAGTAACATATTCAAGGAAAGATTAGGTATGTAATGTCACATTTCACCCTGTGCTTGAGAACAAACAGGCTTAGACTGTGTGGAGTCTGGGACAAAATGGAGACCAGAAAAGCCTTCCCTGATTCGTAAATATAAAATCTAAGGACATTTTTAAGATGGCTGTTGGTGTTTCACAGTCAATGAGCACAGTGCTGTAAGTATTTTGTGGAGTTGAGCTTGCTGATTCATGGCTCCACCATGCAGCATTCAGGCTAGCTCATTTGTATCCTTACAAATAAGCTTGGCATTCAGCAATACTGTCAACATCATTTGGAAAGGAATGCATTTCAGATGTTTAGACTTGTTCTCTCACTGCTGTTTGGCAAAGACTTATTAATCAAATTTCTGGATATGTGACCGCTGTGGATGTTTTGCGTTGAAGGGTTTCAAAGAGCTGGTTATCTCACTGTCCAATGTCTTACCAATTGCATGCTTTATGTTGTTTCTGTATTACACATCAGGAAGTACTTATAAATCAGCAGCTGGTCAGGTCGTCCTTAATATAACCTAGAGAGTGTGGAGAGGAAGGGAAATCTGCATAGGAACTTTTTGCACAGGGGCCTTCATTTTATTGCTGTGACACCACTCTCTTTAGCAAGCTGGACTCAAGGCAAAGTATTTGTTGGACATTAATGATCAGATGCTGTGTGGCTGAACCTCTTGTGCAAATCCAGCTTCATGCCTTCCCTCCCATCATCACTGCCTATTCTCATCTCCCTTGCTTCAACAACTTTGGCTGCAGAGTGTGTGTTCAAACTGCTTGCTGGGAGGAGAAAGTCTCTCTTACAATCACTACTAGCATCCTACCCACATGCAAGAGTGAGGGAGAAAAGGGGAAAAAAAGAGCAATCAAGAAGAAGGATTTCACATTTATTATTATCATTATCATCATCATTGCTATATGTTTCTGCTCCGAAAACGGATGAGATTGCTCATTATTTGCAAGTGTCTAGGCAAAGGTTTGCTTCCAGTGTTCTATCACAGTTGTTTCTATTAAATTTATTTGTCCTGTCATCATGTCTCTGTATCATTCTGAGTAGGATGTGTTACCTGCATCGAGAGGAATTACTCTCTTTTACTTTACCAGCGAATTGTATTTCGGAAATCGAAGGCAGAAGTTACAGAAGGAAGACTTTCAGTGAAACATGTCAAAATGGCTGGTTTTTAATATATTTCAAGTGATACACAGTGGATTACTAAAATGAGTTTTTAAACAGTGTATGGTGGTTTTTCACCTTGTACAGCTGTTGTTTGAGTCTAAATAACACTGACATGTTACTAACATGCATATATTTAATATTAACATATTAAAAAGCACATACATGTCTGTGATCATATATGGATATATTTTGCAAGCATGAGACTTCCTGCACATTTCCAATTAGTTGACAAAAAATACTTGTTGAAAATTAGTGAGAGGAATTAATGGTGTGCTTAGGTATGAGATGACGTGACTTGCTGTATGCTGATATAATCTAGTGTTAGGTCCTGGCATTTGCCTATTACAGTAGTTTCACGAATACAAGCCGCACGGAGTATAAGCCGCACTTCCGGTGTGTCGACAATGTTGCTATCTTTGTCAATAAATAAGCCGCACCCCGAATATTAGCCGCACTTTCGTTCGTAGTGAGAATCCGTGCGCAGCTTTCACAAATTGGCCAATTAGTAACAGGATCGCAGCATAGTGGGCTTTACTGGCTCGGGGCGGGGCCAGGCAGGCTCGGCCCGCTCATGGTTGCCAACGGGGCCGGGTGGCCCAGCTCAGTGCCACGGCTCGGCGGGGCTGGCCGGGTGGTGCTGCCGCCACTGCCGGGCTCGCTGGCCCCCCTCTCCTGTCAGCACCGCCCCGCTGCTGCATTTGCTCGCCAGGCCAGCAGGGCTGCCGCCACCGCCGGGCTCGCCGGCCGCCCCGCACCGCGTTTGCTCGCCCTGCCGGCGGTGCTGCCACCGCTACCAGGCTCTGCCGGTGGGGCTGCCGCCGCTGCCAGGCTCGCCCTGGCTGCCCTGCGCCGCGTTTGCTCGTCCTGCTGGTGGGGTGGCTGCCGCCAGGCTCGCCAGCCGCCCCCTCCCGTCTACACCGCTGCCGCGTTTGCTCGCCCTGGCCGGCACTGCAGGCCCCCGCACCGCCGGGCTCCCCCACGCTGCTGGCCCTGATTCTGCTGGGCTTCCCCCGCTGCCAGGCAGCCCCACCCGCCGGGCTTCCTGCTTCTGCCATGCTCCCCTGCACTGTTAGCCCCAGTTCTCCCAGGCTCCCCCGCCCTGCTGGCCCGGGCTCTGCCGCCCCCCCTGCCCCGCCCTGCTGGCTCAGGCTCAGCCGCCTGCCCCCCACACTGCTGGCCCCGCCTCTGCCAGGCTTTCTCACCTCTGCCGGGGCCGGCCGGGGTCCAGCTTGGCTTGGGGCTGCCGCGGGCTCTCACTTCGTGTTGGCAGCTTTTAGAGTATTGTTCATATATTAGCCACCCCCGAATATTGGCCGCACTTCCGGGTTTCCACCAAAATTTTTGTCAAATTGCTGCGGCTTGTATTCGTGAAATTACTGTATATAAATTCCATATATACTATGTATCCTGGTGACATCTATGATATAAAGTCTAAACATGTGATGATATAGATGTAAATATATAGATATATACATATGCTCCAACATGCTGATTGATTGACTTTGTACTAGATGTGGATGCTGATTACATAATAGAACTTGAAAAATCCTTTGATATTTTATCATTGTATTTCTTCCTGTGGATGTCATAAGATGTAGCATTATCGGCTTGATATTCATAGTTCTAACATCTACCATATGCACCTGTCTTTTGTCATAAGCCCAATCAGCAAAATTTCATCCAGTTGTTGCTTCATCAATATCCCTGTCCTCCTGATCCATCTTTTGTTTTCTGGTTTCTGTAAACCTTTTGGAAAGAGCCAGTCTTAACTGAAATGTCATGTCCATGGCTTTGCAAGGCAGTAGCAACCTTCACTATTGAAGATATTATAGCTTATTACTCATCTAAGTCTCTTACTTTCATTTCCAGTATACAATGCCTCTTTGACTACATTTATGGTGCATTTTATAGTGTTAGAAAACTTCACATGTAAGTCATTACAGGTTTTGACCAAGTGGTCTCTTGGATAAACTGAACTGGAACATAGGACTTAAGACAGGAAATGATTGTGTAGGTCATCCAGTACAGCTTTCTTGTACTTTCTTGCCACCACAGGCACTGTGCCCTTTATATACATTGAGCATTTTATGTTCTAGAACAAATCAGAACTTTTCCCCCTCTAATTCTATTGGGAAAACATTTAATGGCCGACATTAATCTATTGATTAGGGATTTTCTTCCAAGTTACCACAGGGTTTCCTCATGTGGAGTTTTCTCCCCATTTGTCCCTGGGTATAAATTGTGCCTCATCCTGAATACCTTCCCTCCCTCTGTTTTTGTTTCTGATATATTTTTAGAACAGTCTCCTTTCAAACTTCATTTAGATGTGATAGACATGCCACACTCACTGATCACTGAAAAAACTAGTCTGTCCATCTCCTTGCTCATTAGAGTAGTGCTTCTCCACATCTTCCACCCTGAATCTTAAATGCAGGTGATGGTGCTTACTAGACTCATTAAGATGCTCTTTCTTTTTTAGGTCAAAAAACCTAATAATTTCATTTCCTGAGCTCATCCTTAAAATGCTCTGCTCATAAATTCTTTGACCTCTATGTTTGTCCAACAGAGCCTATACTATTTCCTGTACAATCATTTCCCTTCCCACCTTGATGTTACAATGATGATCATTTTCTTTTGTTTCATTACTGATTTTTTGCAGTGCTCATCACATCTTTACAGGAACCAGATAGTATGGTTCTAAGACATTTTACTGCATAAAATAAGTTACCAGACAAAAACTTCACAGGTTTATCTGAAATTCTAAAATGTATGATGCATTTTAAGCTTATGTCAACTAATGCGGGTGCCGCTGTCCTTTAAAATCTATTCTGTGTATTGAGATTTTTTCTGTTAGTCAGAATTTCCAAATCAGACTTCATTCTTGTGGTTCTTCCTGAAACACTTTCTGTTTTCTGGCAATATTATTTCCAGTGTGAAAACCAGAACAGAGCAAGCAAATTTTAGCATTCTCTGTGTGTGCATAGTACTGCTTCTCTATTCCCTGGACAGGTTCATATACACCTGACTTACCCATTTAATGGACAGACTATTTTAGGGTAGATCATCCCCAATTGATTTTCTTCCACAACCCTAAACTTCCTAAGCCACCGCTTTGCAAATTTGTCCACCTTCCTATATTTCTTACCAATAAGCCTAATTTCTAGGTCTGACTATTTTACATTTGGCTGATGTATCCCAGATGCCTTAATGACTTTGCAGATAAGGTCTAAACTTAATATGACATAGTTTCCTGCAAATGGGGGTTGCCGTGCAAACATGAGGTTAGGTGATCGCCTTAACACACCATTAAGCTAATAATAGTAATCCTTTGCTTTACTGATTGCACATAGTTAGCCACTTTTTGCATTCAAACAAATTAGAATTCAGAATATTACCTTCTAGTAAATTAAATAGTATTTAGGCTCAGTGATACCTCGATGAACTTTGATATGGTACACTTTATTTTGTTTGGGAAATATGTGAACAAAGTGTGTTAACCACATAAAAATAAATAAATATATGCGGCTAACTCCAAAACAACCACAACCCACATCTGCAGTGCAAAGAATAGATTTATTCCATCACCTCACTAGCTGGAAGATTACAAATAAACAAGGGGATATACATACATTGCTGAGCTCATTTTAGCAGGGCTTGAGCCCTGCATTACATATCAAAGAGCCTGGAGCATGCATAAGTCTTCACCAGGCTGTGTTTTACAATCTCAGAGCTTCTTATCTGTCTTCCCCCCCTTACAAAGAGGCCTCTAGCCTATGGGAAAATGCTTTTAGGTCTTTAACAACATCTTGTTATCTACTCTGAGAAAATTTCATTTCTTCTTCAGCAGACAGAAAACAACCCAAAGCAAACACAAATACATGAATTCTCTCACACTGAGTATTTTCTAACATCTCCCAGGTGCAAAGTTGGTCTCTGAACTAAAACAATTCTAAAAACAACATACTTTTCTCTTTCTTCATCAATCTCCTTTTGAGCCCTTGCCCTCCACCTCCCCAAAGTTAACCTTAAAATTGCTCTCCTTTGCTTTCTGAAAAATGAGCTTTTTCACAGATAGTACAAAATAAATGCAGAAAAAGAATTAATATATCAGAAATGTTCTTACATTCCCTTCATTAAAATATAAAAATCCTGAAAGATGAGAAAATTTGTAATGAGAGTTACAGAAAAATATACCCAAAATGTGCATTTTCCTTACTGGAAACGAAAATTGTTTGGTTACCTCATCCCATCTCACACATGCATAGAAACTGTTGAAACAGAATACCATTGCTGTTTCTGGACTTGCCAAAATGCCTCTGGTTTGGGATGCCCACCCTGAAACAGGTGATATATTGAACATTTTAAAAAAACCAAACAAACCACACCATTATTTTTGTGGAGTAAACCTTAATTTGAAAAAAGATACTAAAAAGCAGCTTTGGCAAATTAAGCTCTTTCCATACACTGAAGTATAAAGATTTCAGAGTATGCATTTTTGAAACATAAATCGGGTTTCTTTGTGTGAGCAAATCACATGTACAGTAATTTCACGATTATAAGCTGCACCATTTTGACTAAAATTTTGGTCCCAACCAGGAAATGCGGCTTACACTCAGGAGTGGCCAATATATGAAAAAAGTTCTGAAATTTCCCAACCTGGAAGTGCAAGCTGAAGTGCCGAGCTGAGCATCTGCCAGTAAAACCTGGAATTTCGTGATTGTTACAAATTGGTTACTTGGTTGCACAGTGGGTGGAGGTGGGCTGCCTGCTGCTGGCAGCACTGGGGGGGGGAGGTGGGGGACTCCCTCCTGCTGGCCCTGCGGCCCACTGGGGAGGCAGGGGGCTCCCTCCTGCCAGCCCCGCGGCCCAGGAGGGAGGTGAGGCGCTCCCTCCTACCGGCCCCGTGGCGGGGGGCTCTGTGCCTCCCTCCTGCCACCGCCGTCACGGGTGCAGGCAGGCTCCGTCCCTGCTTGCCGCTGCCACTGTGGGTGCAGGCGGGCTCCGTCCCCACCTGCCGCTGCCACAGGTGCAGGTGGGCTCCCGCCTGCACTGCAGGACAGTGCTGGGCTGGGGTGAGCAAGCCCAGCAGCGGCAGCAGTGGCAGCTGGCCCCAAGCAGCCCTGCTGAGCGGCAGCGCCGAGCTGGGCCACCTGGCCCCATCAGCAGTCTGGAGAGGGCTGAGCCTGCCCGCCCCGAGCTGAGCCAGTAAACCCTGTAATCCTGCAGTTCAGTTAGTAATTTGTTACTTTGTTGCACATGGGTCCTCGCTGTGAATGAGAGGGCGGCTTATAATCAGGTGTGGCTTATATATGGATAGAGAATGAAAAGCTGCTGACACCTGGAAGTGTGGCTTATAATCAGGTGCGGCTTGTAATCATGAAATTACTGTACACTTCACTCGTATATTGAACAACTGTAGCATCAATGCATTTCTATGTGTCACGTAGGAGAAAAGAGATTTATGGAATGGAAGTCACTGGAATCTTGGTGTTAAAAGTTTTCTGTGCATAGAATTTAACAGTTTAAGGCACAATACTAAAGACAATCGATGGCTTTCCACACACTCTGTATGTTGTCCCTGAATGAGACAAACTGCACAAAGTAAGTCTCCAATTTGCAAAAGTAGAGGTGAAATAGCTGTATTTCCCTGCTTATCTACTGAAAAGAGCTTTATTTGCAGAAAATAGGAGGTTCTTTTTGTTAAACCCCAGATTTCAACAGGCATCTCTAAACCTGAAGTTTTCCACAATGAAGAGTCTGATATAAGCAGTGAAACAACATCTGTGTGGATCTAGTGGCCCTGGGCTCCTCTCTGGAGTGATTAATGAGATAGTAGTATAAAGGCAATGCCTGAACCCATCCCATATAATGGGTGTTTGTGTATAACGTCAATCATATATCCAGTTCTCACACTAATAGCTTTCTTCTGCACTGCTTGTTTATTTTGGCTTTGCATGCCAGGATAATTTCACCTCTGATTAACTAGAGACTCTTTGTACAACAGAAATTTTGGCAAAGCAAACTCTTGTGTTACCACATTGTGTTTGCAATATAAAAATCCTGGTAAATAGGAATGATACTGTAGAGAGAGAGCCTCAACCAGAATTGTGATTCATGCAATCCTTGAGTTAGCTCTTTTTTGTTTAGGTAAATGAGAAATTCATTCAAATAGTCCACATGTTCACATTTCAGGTTTCAGCCAACAGTTCTTTGGTTACACTTCAGACACTAATTACAGCTCTGTGGGGAATATCTTGGAATTCTTTAAATTGCTTTTCTCATGAAGAGTGAAGTAAAAAATACACCACATGAAGCCTACATACTGAATTGTTCCTCTGATATATCCTGATAATTAGTGTGTAAGTGCATAGATGCTTGTGGTTATTTAATGCAGGGTTTTGTTATATGCACATTAGTATGTTTTATAGCTTCAATGTTTCAGAGGTATCAGATCCTGAGAGATTTTTTCCTTTTTTTTTTAGCATGGTTAATTATTTTGTCTTTCGTTTTCTTAATTAAGGAGCTAGTTCAGAAGTAACCAGTAACCTTTCTTAGCAACCACTTCCATTTCCAACAATATAAGGTAATCACTGTTTTTTGTAGATAGTGATATATTTTTGCATTGCATATACATTGTGTATGTATATATATTGCTGTGTTCCAGCAACAGGAAATATTTTCTTTACTTCCTAGTTTTCCTAAGAGTAGAAGTAAAACTTCTAATTTAAAAACACAAGTGTCTTTTTTTGTCCATTTCCCCAAACATCCACCTTTATTTATACCTGTTTGGCTCATTACTCATTTCCTCATAGATACCATAGGTGTGCATCTTTAATAAATTTATGCACAAACATGAATTTTTCTGAAAGTGTGGATACCTCAACAGAATTAATAGCATGAGAAATGTTTCCTTTTGTTGGTGAATTTTTACTTTTGGTATCTAAGAAGACTGTTTAAAAAAAGATCTGTTTGACTGTCTTCTGATAGCACTTCAGAATTGCTGACTTGGACTCTCAGCTTACCATTATCTGTTTTTGGAGAGATGCCTGCTTTCAAGTTCAGTACTGTGCAGTCTACGGATGTTGTGCCAGACTATTTTTCATTCCCAGATAAGAGGTTAAATGGACTGGTAGAAACTCAGCAGGAGCTAGGAGCTGCTACTGGTCAAAAGCAAAATGCTGACAGTCAACAGCTTGGCAGTGCTGTGTCTCTGCACAGGGCAACAGCATCCAGATCTTAGACAGTACAGAAAACAGTAGAAGAAAGGGGATGTATCTCAGGGGATGCATTTCTTAGGATGCTGTGATCCTTGATGCCTGGGATTACAGTGATTGTGCTATGCTGCACCTTAAAACCATGCCTGCATAGTAGGTTTTTTAGGTCTCCACAGTACTGGCCACTGTTCTGCACATTCAATTACGAACATTTCCTCTTTAGGAATAAATTTTTAAGGAAGAGGTCATACCATGGGCTACTTTTTCCAGCTTCCACTTCAGGATCAATTTCACTTTCTGGCAGTAGTTTTTGTTCTTGGAAACAGTAAGTAATTTCAGAATGGTACTGGGGAGAATAGAGGAAATTAAATGTTTAGGCTCTAGGTGTGGATAGAGTGAGTCTCCTTCTCTCTGCATTTTATATTTTCATGGTTTGTTTTCTGCTCATTGGTGTGCGATTTCCAGCATATTGGTGCCAAATTATCTCTCCCTAGCTGCCACCTCTATGACTATTAATTACTCTAGGTCAGCTGTTCTGTCTGCATTTCTCGTGTCTTCACATTTTCTTCCTTGTTCCTTTGTAATACCAAGACAGTAACACACTCCATAGGCAGAGAGGATTATTGCGGTACTTCCCAATAACCTAGGCTAGAAGTAATCAGGATTCACAGGCTGGGTTAAGGCAACTTGACTTGTAAAGCAGTGAATGAGACTTTACACAAGTCCAAACTTTATAAAATAGTGTGATTAAAATTTGCTCCACTGGCTCATACTACATCTTATAGGTGGAAACTGTTTTTATTTGAGTATTTTTAAAGAGTGCTTTAAGCAACTTAAAAATGTGTGGGACTGCTGGCTGTCTTCGAGTGAGTGTGCGAAGACCTCTACCTTACAAAAGTCCCTGCCAGTACTGCTAATTCATTCATTCATAAAGATGTGGTGCATACACAAACACACACACTAGTGTAAGGAAATTCTGCAGATGTCATTATGAGCTTGTTCGTACTGGCTCGGATTCTTGGCAGATTTAACCTGTCAGTAGCCATGCTGATGAACTGGAAAAATCAAAAATCAGCTTTTTCATATCACTGACCTGCTTGGAACATGGTCACCAAGGAAAAGGAGGCATAGCAGGGAAAAAAAAAAAAAGGAAAGGATCCAGAATGCTCCAAGATTCTTCTTTATGCTTTTACAAGTACAGTTTTGGCCCAGGGGCCTCTTTGTAAAAGACCTGAGTCTATTTCATTTATGCTGTCTGTTGAGCACACTGGCTTTGTCCAGAAAATGTACAGTAATTTCACGATTATAAGCTGCACCATTTTGACTAAAATTTTGGTCCAAACCCAAAGGGCGGCTTATAATCAGATGCGGCTTATATACGGATAAAGAACAAAAAGTTGCTGTTTTAGTTTGGAGGACAGGTGTCTGCTGAGAAATGCAGGAGCTTCTCTTTGAAATGGAGAATGTAAACCCCTTTCCTCCAAATTATTATAATTTTGAAATCAAGGGGCTTTAGGCAAAAATATGGGAATTAAGAGTAACAGTTCTTTTCTAGAGAAATTAAAATAGAAATACAGTACTACAAAGAAACAAACTCCAAACACTGACAAAGTCAGAGTACAACCTGACACCCCATCAGGCAGGGTGCTGGTAGCAGTCCCATTAAATGGTGACTGCATCCTCCTGCAGTGACAGATGCGATTCAGTTGAAGCAGTACTCCTGTAGAAGGTGCAGTTTCCCTCCGGAGGTCCAGTGGTGATATGGAGAAATCCAGTTTTCCTCTGGAGTCCAGTGGAGAAAGGGGGCTCCCTTAGTGTCCCAAAACCTCTGTTTTTATCTTGGTAAGAAATGTTGGTCTTTTCTCCCTGGTTGGAGCAACTTCCAATGGGATGCAGTAATTTTATCAGTCCCACAGTGGGACTCAATGGGCCATTAGCAGAAGATACCTCCTTGGAGGAAGGATGGGTTATGAAAAGACAAAGAACAATGCCCTACCTGGTTTCAATGGATGGCCCATTAGCAGAATATCTGCTGTTGAGATAAGAATCACTGCCCCCACCGTCAACAGATGGTGATAGAATAGATACCTTTTATCACACTCTGTATTGTAACGTGAGGCTTATAATCAGGTGGGGCTTATGTATGGACAAAGAATGAAAAGTTGCTGGCACCTGGAAGTGTGGCTTATACTCAGTGCAGTTTATAATCTTGAAATTACTGTACTAGAAAATTGGACTGTGACTGGTGAAATAGTTTTCTTTTGCATAATGAGACAGTGGGACAGTTGATTTTTTTTTTATTTTTGTTTTTTTTAAGTGATATGACATTTTATGCAATTTAAGAAAGTAGACTAGAAAAAAGGAGAGCATTTCATTTTTGATTTGGTGCACTGACAAGTGCAGAATTATGAACTCCATGCAGAGTTTATAGGAGGCAGTCCCTAGCTGTCATTGCAAATGAAAGAGCAGAAATAATTCTATGCCTAGAGGGGAGGGAATGAGATTTTAAAATAATGAGACAAACATTGAGGATATTTTACTGGACATTCATTCAACACTGTTCTATGCCTCTTCTATAGAAGAGTTACTAACTCCTAGCTTTGCTCTAGTTCTGTCCGTATGATTTGTAAATGCATATTTGCTTTTGAATAACAAATGACACGTGGCTTCTTGGCATATCAAGGCTTGACTTTTTGTCTTGATACCTACCCTTGGGCACCTGGCAGATGACAAATGATAGATTTAGATAAACAGTAACAGTTACATAGTGCCTTGCTTGTGTATTTATCTTAACTTTGTAACACAGTCTAACTATTATTTAACTGTCTTTATTTAAATAGTACCAACTGGGAATAACATTCACATACAGTAGAACAGCTGACACTCTTACTCGACTTATATGTTGGGCAGAGTTACTAACAAGTTTGTATTTTCCTAAGGATGATTGGGACTCCTGAATTAATGCAGAGATTTTGGAAACAAATAGTAAACCAGATTTTATTTAATTTAAAAATTATTTTAGCCAAGTTCATAAGACCATAGGATTATGGAATCATCAAGGTTGGAAGAGGCCTTCAAAACAGCCAGTCCAACTTTCCACTTACCACTATCACTGTAGCTCCTAAACCATCTATATCACACAGGACCAGATCCAGATTTCTCCTGAGCACATGTTGAAATTAGTTTCGAGGGTTGCTTTTTTTATTGTTTTTAAGACTACCATTTGCTTTGCCAACCAAATCTAAGAACAAGATGTCTGGCATGTTTTCTGATCTGTAGGCTGTTGTTTTCTGTGAACTGCTGGGCTCTTATATGTGCGCTATTGCAATGCATTAGAGGAGTGGCAGTACTTACTTTGCATATAAAAAATACTCTTTTCTATTGGTGAATGCATCTGGTACTTACTTTTTATTGCAATAATAGAGACATTGATCCTTTACATATTTGGAGGAGATATTAGTTTGAAAGAAATATTTGCCATAATTTGTTTACTAAAAAAAACCTGTCTTGAAAATGTAAATCCAGGTGCAAATGGCTATTAGTTTTAAAGCCCTGCCCTTACTATTAGAATTCTAAATTGACGTTCATAATTTCAAAATTATAAATGCAGAATTTCTAACATCCATTGGCATGTTTTCACCATTCTATACGAAAAAATTATTCAAACACCTGTTTCTGCAGTTTGTTGTTCATTATTAGCACAGCAGCATAAGTGTACATCTAATGAAGCAGAGACACATTCTCCGTGCAAATAAATTAATAATGCAGTCATATCCTGCAGAGAAAAGGTTTTTATTGCATGAGACAAATTATGTTAATCTGCTGTTTGCACACAGAACCATCTGATAGTAAAAGCAGAAAAATTACAGACTGTTATTAGTAGGACATTTTTATATATGCATCTTTTTGAGAAGTTCTTTTACAAAACTTTTTTTGAAGTGGAAGCTATGGCTTGATTACCCTGAATTCTCATTTCTTCTATCTTGGTTGTATTGGTTGTTATTCTGAATTTCCCATCAGTTTAGCCATATGTAATTACATAATACTGCTTTCAAAACCTGTGTGTGAAGAAGAAAGGTGGAGAGTGAGAGCTGTAACACTTCATAAAGTTTGTCTGAAAAAAAAAAACCAAATCCAAAAAATTTTAAAAACCAAACAAACCCAAAAGGACCAAACAACAAACAAAAAAAACCCCACTACACTGGAAATGTTGCTATTTTGCATCTTTCTGTTGGTGCATTACCTAAGATCAAGAAAAGGAACTGAAAAAACTATAATGTTTAAACTGATCCCATTTGGAGAATGTGGATTTCATAGTACATTAAACTTCACACCTTGGGATTTTTCTCTCTGCTTGAAATGTTTCTAAATGAGAATTTGCATTTTGGAGAGTAGACACTAGTCAGGAGAATTTACTAGTTAATTTCCTTTGCTGAAAAGTCTACCAGGTAGTATAGTTTTATGAAACTCAAAAATTATTTCCATGATAATTGAGAAGTCATAGTAGACTGGAAAAAGGGAAACATTATACCCATCCTTAAACAGAATAGAAGGTAGGACTCTGGGAACCACCAACTGGTCAGCCTCATCTCTCTGCCTGGGTAGATCATGGAACAGATCCTCCTAGAAGCTCTGCTAAGGCACACGGAGGACAGGAACATGATTTGGGATAGCCAGTACAGCCTCATCAAGGACAAGTCCTGCCTGACCAACCTAGTGGGCTTCTATGATGGAATGACTGTGTCAGTGGGCAAAGGAAGGGTTAGAAGGTCATTTATCTAGAATTCTGTAAAGTCCTTGACAATCCCCCACAACATCCTTCTCTCTAAATTGCGGAGAGATGGATTTGACAAATGGACTGTTGGATAAGAAAGTGGACACTCACATCCAGAGGACAGTGGTCAATGGCTTAGAGTCCAATAGATACCAGTCACAAGTGTCTCTCAGAAGTCCACATTGGTATTGTTATCCAGTGTTATTTACTGTCTTCATTAATAACACAGATGAAGGAATTGAGTGCATCCTCAGCAAATTTGAAGATGACACGAAGCTGAGGGATGCAGTTGACAGTCTTGAAAGATGGAATGACATCCAGACGTACCTGGACAAGCTCAAGAAATGGGTCAATGGGAATCTTAGGAGGTTTAATAGGATCAGGTACAAGGTGGTACACCTACATCAGGGCAATCCCCAATATCAATACAAGCTGTGGGATGGACAGATCAAAAGCAGTCTTGCCTAGAAGGACTCAGGTAGGACTTGGGAATGCTGGTGAATAAGAGGCTGACATTAACCAGCAATATATGCTTGCAACCTAGAAAGCCAACCCAGTATGATATTTTACTCCTTCATCTGAGTTTTCAGCATGACTTTCTTGGTACATCTAGATAATATAGATTCAGAACAATAAACACTGTCTAAAAATTGTTACTAAAGCAGTGTTCACTAATTTTCTCGATTTTTCTAATGTCTGATTCTGATATCGGCTAAATCATGTTGTCATTTCAAATTCTTCTCAGGGTAGTTGTTATTTTATTTTCTCCTTCTCATGAGATGTCTTTTTTGGGGAAAAGACATGGCTATTAAGCAGTTGAGGGAGAAAAGAAGAATTACTAATCAAATCTCTTGTACTGTTTCCAAACAGGGACGAAGAGGCTTAGGTTCAGTCTTTGTTTGGGCATCTGGAAATGGTGGAAGAAGTCGAGACCACTGCTCCTGTGATGGCTACACCAATAGCATCTACACTATCTCCATAAGCAGCACAGCTGAAAGTGGGAAAAAGCCATGGTATCTGGAAGAATGTGCATCCACACTAGCTACAACATACAGCAGTGGAGAATCCTATGACAGGAAAATAGTATGGGTTTTAATTGTTTTTTCATGTATATGTGTTTTTATTTTGCACAGTGACTTTGGGAAGTGGAGAGAAAGATAAATCATTTTTACTAATATCTTCTATTTGTTTTAAAACTAGTTATCAATAGTTTTCACATTTTACACTCATATTAGCAGTTTACCTAGATACTTCTCTATTTTTTCAAATTTGTTTTGACCCAGTATCATTCCTTTTTTGCATTTAATGCCGGTCAGTTATTACTCATATTGCTACCTATTCTGGAAATATATTGTAAGGAAAATTAGATTCAGTGTTCATCTTTTCTGTATTGTTCCTCTTCTCATTCCTAAGCAGCCAGCATCTATTTTCGCTAATGTTCTCACCTTTGCTGGAAAATGGCAAATAGTTTTAATTGTTTGATAGTCTCTCGATATCATTAGTATTTGTATATCCTGTATGCCTTTGCAAAAAGAAAGCATTCAGGATACATTCCAGTATTCAATATTCTACTCCTTTTAACCTTTAAACCTTTGTACTCAGATTGATGGCGTTTGCTAATATTGTCCTCTTTCCGGTTTATTTATTCTGATGTCTGACTTACTGAAATTCATTACTTCTGGATCAGAAAATTGAAGGATTTGGAGGGATTTTTTTCTTCTGTATGTTTTCTTAAGGATTCATCTAGCATTTCTTTCTTTCTGGTACTTAGCAGATTCTTCTCTTGGTATCAATAAAGAGTTAAATATATTTGCCTCTATGTTTTTTTTAATACTATCTTCCTTGTCTTTCAGGATTCTGGGATGCTGGCCATCCCTTCTTGGATTCCTCGTTATTTTCAGATGGTCTAATTTTTGTTTTAAACTTGTTCTGTTCTTTACTTCCTTTTCTTCACTGAAGCTGCCTCTGTCTCTTCCTGACATGTTTCTTGTTATCCCTCATAAATAATAAATAAATAAATAATTAATAATAATAATAAATAAAAAAATTACTGTATCTAGTAGGAGTCCTCACTTCCATTATCAAATTCCCTTCATTGTCCTTTAAAAGATATTCGCTAACCTCTTAAGAACTTGAGCAGATGTAATTGCAGTCCTCCAGCCTGATCTTTTACTTAGCCAAGTCTGCAGGACTTCCCTGAGTCTTTTGAATCCAGCAGTTGCTCTCAAGTCAACAACAATTTGTATAAACACAATCAATATTGGTTTCGAAGTTTTCAATGACAAAATATCCACTTAAATTTAGTGTAAATGTGTTTAACTATTAATTGTCATTAAAAGATTTATCTTGTTTGCTCTCTGAGCCCCTTTAGCTTCCATTTCTAAGCATTTGGTGTCACAAATTTTACTGCTAGTATGAAGACCACTCCAGTTGTGTCTTCTCTCTGCCCATGTGGCCCAAACAGTTAATCCCTTTTGATAATGGAAGGTGAGCTTCTTGCATCGTTGTGTTGAAGTCATGTTTTCTTATAAATCCTTTTTCATGTTACAAGCTTCTAGAATTCAAACTAGACACATCAATCAGGTAGCAGCAGTATTCAGTGACAAAAGTGTGGGAAAATGGGTGTCTGTGTGTACCAGGTCAGTTTTCCTCTCTTTATGTATTGACTCTGATAGGCACTTGTTAGCTTCACTGTCATGTCATGTATCCACCACTGTGTGATACCCACCCCAATTTCAGAGCTGCTGCTTCTCTTTTTCCAAGTTGGGGTTCAAGGAAATATGTAAGGTTAGGGTCTCCTTATTCTGCCATTAACAACTGGCTGGTTTAGTACTCACTTCAGACCAGCCCTCATCATCACTTTGTCATCTTTCAAGTTTCTCCAACAGTCATGAGAAGGTGCTGGTGTTTTCTTTCATGTCTTTGATAAAAGCTTTAGGTCAGGCTTTGGCCAAGAACCAAATTGTGGAAAACCTGATTAGAAACAAGACTCATTTCTTCTATAGGGTATATATAACTTCTTGGCTTCTAATTTTTATACATGCTTACATTGTTGGACCTTACAATTATCCCAGTTTAAATCAATGTATTATGCATCAGGTGCTTTTTAATCTCTTACATTTAAATATTTTTTTTTTAATGTGGAGTATTATATGATGTGTCTTGTAAAATCCTGAGTATATTACTCTCAGCCAAAGTGAGGGCCAGAAAAAAATACTACAGTACTTCGGCAAGCTTTCTTTTCCAACATTTTCCAACGTCTCATGTTATCCACCATTGAGTATACTAGTAGCTAGTTAATCTATTAGTAATTAGTTTACATCCTGTATCACCTGTTTTACACTAGATATAAACAGGTGGCAAATAGCTGGCATTAATACAACAATATTGCTTACCCTTTTAAAATAATGACACTATGCAGGTTTTCAGTCAGTCTTCTGGAAGTTGTGCAGTGTTCAAACATTTGCTAAAAACAACACAGGAGTTCACTTTCCAGCTCTTGTAAAAGTCTTTGGTGCTTCCAATCTTTCAGATTTATACTTGTTATTTAAAAGAGAGTTAAATAGGGAGATGATTTATCATCTCTGTAGGCTCTGAAAATTTAATGTAGACTTTTTTTCCAGAAAGAAACATTCAGTTAAATAACTGTTTACTATAAACTTTATCTCTGGACAATTAAAACAGTATTGGTTTGGGGATTCCTTTCCTTCTTATGTATTTGAAAATAAAATATTCTTATGCATTTTTTTTAGGCTTCACCATTTAATCTTGTCTTTCCTTATTGCCTCTCTGCATCTTTTATCTTTAAATGTAATTGATTGCTCTTCCTTTATATCCTTGCTCATGTTTTTAATATTGAATAAAATATCTCTGTACTTCTCAGTCCTTATTTGTACTTTCCTATGCTGCTAACTTAAGATTTGTACATTCTTCTGATTTCTTAATAGCTGTAATTTTCTCGATGATTGTCATCCATTCTTTTCAATTAACACAACCTTGCTGCTTTTATAGAATTACCATTTCAGTAAGAGAACATTTTTAATTTCTGACATTTCACTCCTTATGTCTTACACTAGGATCAAAAACACGTGAAGGTGATCTCACGGTACTGTTAAAGACTTCTCATGGAGCACAAGCATATAGTTTACTGAAGTATAGTACCCATCACTTCCGGAATTTTGCACTATGCTAATATAGGCAGGTTAATCTCGTATTGTAAGATTTTTGAAACGCATACCTTACAAATTAGATAATAATTATTATATATAGAATGCACACAAGTTATCCCATAATTGGGAAAGTAAGGAAGATATTTTATACAAACATTATTGAAAAGATTGAAAAATATGCCTCTAAAAGTGTTCTACGTTAGAGCCTCCCTTGGAGTTCTCACATTGAATATCAGAGATAAGTAAAAATAATTTTTAATTTAATTTCATGAATTCTATAAGCACTGATTATTTTTTACTAGTTAGATGGATTGTTTTTACTAGTCAGATCCTACATTTTTTTCAAAGCAATTCAGTTCCATATTCAGTTTTAGTTTAATCCTACAGTGTGCATCATTTTGCACAGTGAATGGCAAAAGAGTAAGTCTGAGGAGCCATAAGAATTAACCCAGATCTGTTGACCATTTGTTTACCAGAATGTAATTTATCCTTGATTACTCTTGTGCAAAGCAACATTGCACTTGCATGTGCGGTAAGAGTCACTGATCCTAAATGCTTGAAAATTGGACTATAAAAATTCCTGTGAAGGTTCTTTTTCCTGTATTTTATTTTCAATTGACTTTTGAAACACAACTATTCCATGTTTTACTAATGGTACTTGGTATTTAAAGCCATGCAAGGCTGTTCCCCCTCCAGATACTTTCAATGACGAAGCAAAATAGCATAGTAGAGATAAATAGCTTCTGTTTGTGTTGAGTGTAAACCAGTTATCCAGATGATACTTCTGATATGCTACAACCCAGCAAGAAATTCCATTAAAATGTGAAGTCAGCTTTTTAAACTGCTGAAAAGCTGTTGAGATGTCCTTTCACCATACACTTCCTCACATGGAGGTAGGAGTATTGCTATTACTTGTGAGACTGTCTTGCTTATAGCCTTTTTTAAGAGCATTAATGATTGTATTGCTCTTCTCCAGCTTGTCTACCAAAGTTCAGTCCTCCTAAAGTTCTATAAAATATCATTTACAGTAATTTCACGAATACAAGCCGCACCAATTTGACCAAAAGTTTGGTGGAAACCCGGAAGTGCGGCTAATATTCGAGGGCGGCTAATACATGGACAATATTCTAAAAGCTGCCAACATGGAAGTGAGAGCCCGCGGCAGCCCCAAGCCAAGCTGGACCCCGGCCGGCCCCGGCAGAGGTGGGAAAGCCTGGCAGAGGCGGGGCCAACAGTGTGGGGGGCGGGCGGCTGAGCCTGAGCCAGCAGGGTGGGGCGGGGGGGGGCAGAAGCCCGGGCCAGCAGGGCGGGGGAGCCCGGGAGAACTGGGGCTAGCAATGCAGGGGAGCATGGCAGAAGCAGGAAGCCGGGCGGGTGGGGCTGCCTGGCAGCGGGGGAAGCCCAGCAGAATCGGGGCCAGCAGCGTGGGGGTGCCCGGCGGTGCGGGGGCCTACAGTGCCGGCCAGGGCGAGCAAACGCGGCGGTGGTGCAGACGGGAGGGGGCGGCCGGCGAGCCTGGCGGCGGCGGCAGCCCTGCCGGCCGGGCGAGCAAACATGGCGCGGGGCGGCCGGTGTGCCTGGCAGCGGCGGCGGCGGCTGGCCCGCCAGCAGGGCGAGTAAACGCAGCAGCAGGCTGTCCTGCCTGCCGGCAGGGCGAGTAAACGCAGCAGCAGGGCGGCCGGCCCGCCGGCAGGGCGAGTAAACGCAGCAGCAGGGCGGCCGGCGTGCCTCGCAGTGGCGGCGGCGGCTGGCCCGCCAGCAGGACGAGCAAACGCGGCAGCGAGGCGGTGCTGACGGGAGAGGGGGGCCAGTGAGCCCGGCGGCGGCTGCAGCACCACCCGGCCGGCCCCGTCGGCAACCATGAATGGGCCGAGCCTTCCTGGCCCCGCCCCGAGCCAGTAAATCCCGCTATGCCGCGATCCTGTTACTAATTGGCCAATTTGTGAAAGCTGCGCACGGATTCTCGCTACGAACGAAAGTGCGGCTAATATTCGGGGTGCGGCTTATCTATTGACAAAGACAGCAACATTATCAAGGCACCGGGGGTGCGGCTTATAGTCCGTGCGGCTTGTATTCGTGAAACTACTGTACTTTGGAAAGAGGTTTTATTTGAAACAAAAAGTGAACTCAAGACAGAACTGAAAATTTCAAACACTAAATTTTTTAAACTGCTGGAAAGTGCTAGAAAAGTCCAGAAACTACATGTATTTGTTTTCGTTGTTGTACCATCCATCCTTTTCATTGCATCATATCTCATACTTTCATTTAAACTGATGCTCCTTTTGAGTCAGAGGTTGTCTTCATACCTTTCCACAAGAAACTGAGAGCTTGAAGCAAGTTTAAAGGGATAAATAGCAATACAAGGTTGAATAAAAAGATTATATTAAATTATACAAATTCTATTATGCATGTAAATTTATATGCAGTTGATAAACAGTGTAAAGCTCAACTCTGCCAGAATTTAAAGAGTAACAATACTTGATCAGATGATAAGACTCCTAGATTCAAAATAGGAAACAAAAATACCACAGGAACAAACCAGGAAGAGGTGACCTGACATAGGATTTACTATCAACATCAAATGAACCAATTTTTTTTTCGTGTAATACTGCACAGATTTCAGTATCATGCCAGATTCTCCAGTGTTGCAGTACAGAAATACCTACCCAAGACTTAGGAACAGTGAATAGGTTATAGTCGTATAATGTCATGTTCCACAGTTCCCTCTTATTTTTTCTTGCAATTCTTTAGCTGAATTATCTTCGTTTTTTCTTTTCATCTCCGTTTTTCTGTCCAGTAAAGTGCAGAATGTGTTATAAAGTAAATGAACAAATAGTAACCAAGTATTAGAAACTCACTGTAGACTAAAAATTGTTACAGAAATGATTGATTTCAATACGGAGTGATAGAATCACAAACACTTTTATTACTAGACAAACCACTTTTTTTTCTCTTTTCATTGCCATCCATTTTTTATAATTGCTTGTTAAAAATATAGGATATGACATAATTTTAGAAGTTTTTCTAGTCTTGGAGGACTTTTCCTTTCTTATGCAATGATAGCTTAAAATATTTTAAACTAAAAATTACAGGTAGGTTCATCTTCATGGAAGAATTCCTTGTTCAGGAAAGGTACACCAAGTGCACTCTACTGAGTTTTATTGCAGTGATAATTAGCTTGTTATGAACCAAGTTTCCACCCTTTGAATATATTAAAATGCTCAAAGGATCAAATATTCCAAAGATGCTGATAGATGTATGCCTTTGCATAGACTCTTATGGAAAAGAACCTGAATTACTTTTGGGTGTTTTCAAGTGCAGCTGCAAAGTGCTGGCATAATTACAGGCATAGAAACTCACACTGTGGAAACAGAGACAAATCAAAGTAAGTTACCTCTAATAATTCAATGAATACAGAAGTATTGGCTAATAATATGCAGTTGTCAAGATCTTTTCCCCCACTATTCTCTTCTTTGCTACTTTGAATACCATAGGGCAATGCCTAAAGATAGCTTCTCCCCTCCAGACAATGTGGCTAGGATAGGTTAAGCACCACACAATATCTATATGGTTCTTTCAATTATCAAACATATTGCACCAATGTATTTCTTTGAATTTGTTTTTTGAATGATTTCATAAGACACTAAGATTTTGACATCAAAACGTACCTCATAGATACAATTTATAAGCCTGTTAAATGACTAATCTCCTACAAATAACCTGTCTACCTAATGTTCCACCTGTTTTGTTGTTTTCTGATAAATAGCAATTCATCTGATGATTTTCTTTCTCTTCCTGTTCATAAACTTCTACTCTAAGCAGAACTTAAAACTGAAACAGCAAACAAAAAGCCCATCCTATCTTCTACCAGTTCTTAAACACAAAAGCTTGGTTTCTTTCAGAAACTCACTCAGGTTACCAAGATAAGTACAAGATGATCACAGGAACAAATCCTCTGTTTTGGGTACATACATATGCATAGGTTGTGTAGAATGCAGAACAGATTTTTGTTAAAATCTTTTCACTTCTAGGGACACAGATTCATAGAAATCAGCATGCCTTGAAGAACTGTAGCAGAAAGTAAAAAATTATTCAATCAGATCAGAAAACTCATGAAATATGAAATACAGAGAAATGCAGAGGCTTGGAAGAGGGTATGTGAGCTTACTCTCTGCCAAGAGAAATCCCATTTTTTACTTTATACATTAATTTCCCAGATGGTGAAACTATGGAAAGATTGATGCTTCAGCCTTAATAATGACTGTATAACAATGGCATCTCCTTCAGAGAGCAAGTTGCTTAGAACAAGTAGCTTCTGTAAAACTGATACAGTGTGTCTACATTTTTTTCCTTTAATAAATGCCTAGCTTTTCTCAAAACTTTGCACCAATGCCTATGGGAAGTATTACAGTACACTGCAGTGGTTTTTATAATTTCTGTCTGCCTTTCATCAGAGTGTCTGTGACTAATTTCATGTTGATTAAATTAGGCAAGTACCAGAAACATTGTCATTGTCTTGAATCAAACCTAGTTGATTCAACTTACTCAGATATTGTTATAAACCATGGCCCTAGAAATACTGCAAGGACTTTTCTTGGGCAGTTGAAACAGCATTTTCACAGATCAGCAGTTGTGTTATAATCAATGGAAGAGTTTTAAATTTCTCCTTCTCCCTACCCTAACAATCAGAATGATTGTTAATATACACTAATGACAGCTTTATGGTGTTATCAAGCAACACATTATTTTCTTGTGATTGATGATGGTTTTATATTGCTCAGGAATTTGGGCACCATTTTTCTTCTTGAAATTTGCTCATCTCTTGTTGATAACTCTTTTTTCTTGGAGTAAACGCAACAGTTCTCTGACAGTGAATCCATAGTGCTGAAAAACATGCCTCAGATCTTGGAGGTAATCTACACCTAAATGTCTCAGCTCCTGTCAGTAACTTTCTTTTGAATTAGCTTAAATAGGATTTATACATACAAAGCCTTCTCAACACATTTGTGGCTGAAGTATCTGTTGAAAGCAAGATAAGGGTCTGTAGTTCAAACTGCTGCCACAGTATCCATTTAGAGCAAGAGCAACAATATGCCAATTAAAGAAATGTCATGGCTGATTGTGCTTGATATCTGTAGTGACAAGGCAGTAAAATCAATCTGGAAGGATGCTCTTCCAGAGGATGAGAAACAAGGATAGCAGTGTATGCTTTACTGTATTGACAAGAGGCTGTCCCTTACAGAAAAGCTGCTATGACAGCACTTTTTTCTGCCTGAACTCCTGTATGCTTTGCTGCCTTTGGTCCTCCAAAGGAAAGCACCCGCTGCACCACTTTTATGCAGGGTATAAAGTACCAGGATATTAAATAGTATTTTCACCCTCTCTTTTTCCTGGCCTTCCTTTTGGCCCTTGCCTCAGCACTGACCAGTAATTTCCAACTGGGACACCTCTATCTTATATGTCTCTGGGTACAAGTCATCATCTAATACTTGGATGTGGTAATTCCACCTGGAAAATCACTATTTGAATTTGCATATATAGGCAATGCATTTCCTTCTGCAGTTTCATCTTTTAATATTATCACGGCACTTATGCAATTTTCATGCTTAAAGCTTTTCCCAACACTGGTAATTTTCATCATCTAAATGAATAGACAGTCACTAGGCAAGAGGGCAAGAGAAAAGGAAATTACATGAACATTTTATTTCAACTTCTAGCCAATGACAGGTAGAAGACATTATTTTAAAAGGTGTACATCAATGAATAATATTAAATAATAGGGGGCAAAAAAGTTTTTTCTAGACTTCATTAATCAAGAAACTCAGCCTCTGGTAAGTTGATTCATTTAAGGATCTGACATTATAAATGCTTTCATATGTCTTTTTCAATTTTCAGAAGCTTCCACATTGCTGCACTTGCTTCCTTCTTGCTTTCAACATTTTCTTGGTGCTGGTGCTGTTAGCTCCTTTTCTGTTAGAAATCTTTTGTGTTAACTTGCATATGCTTACGTGTAGTGAGAGTTTCCATTAGCCTTATGCAAATCATGTAATGTACTGAATATGGCTAATATCTAAAGTGAAACCTATGCCTCCTGTTGCGTTTGCTTATATTCTGCCCAGATGGGATGCAGCTTGTTTTTAAGATCACATATCGTGTATCTTGAGTTTTCAAAGCTAGACAGATATTTTTACATGCCCTGCACTTTCTTGTGATTTTTTGATCCTCTGATCCTCTCCTCCTCCCATCTTTGTGCAAATCTGTGTTGGAAATAAAGTATAATACGGGTGAATTAGAACATAATAATTCCATGTGCTTAGATAAAGTGTTATGTAAACAACTTCTCCTCTGCCTCTCAGGCAGATATTTTATATCTTGCAATGACTAAAATTCTCAGAATAAGTTTTGACATCACATGTCATTCATTTTCATCAAGTTTTCCCTGCTGTAGACTGCTGTCTCCGAACAACTGTTCTCCAGTCTCAAGCATGGGGTTTGCTTGAGCTTCCGCTGGGTAGTAGTGACATCCTACCTCTGCTGACTTACTCCTGCAAAGAACCACTTCTTCAGGAAGACAAGCACAGAGTAGAATCACTTTAGATTGCCTGAAAGAAGCAAGATCTAGAATAAACACATTTTTGTACGTGATCTACATTCTTACCAAAACCATCTGTCTAAAATTCATTATTGGAGAGAAACGTCCTAACACTATATAGAAGGCTGTGTGTCTAGTTGGTATTGCACATTACAGTTTATACATTCACTTAGATTATGTACGAAAATATGGAGGCAAATTTATACGTAAAAGGTAATAAATTAAAACCGAAAATGTCTAATTGGCTGGTAATGGCTGGGTCAAATTTGTGATCACACCAGGGTTTTCCAGTTGAATATTGCTTAATTTCTTGTGATTTATTGCATAAGGAGTGAATGAAAGATTAAACAGGGTACTTAGGACGAGCCAAACTATATTCTCTTGTGTCACATTCTTCCGGTGTGACTTCAGGCAACCTACTCAAACCCTCCATGCCTCTGTATGGTCTCTAAAATATGCATAAGCAGTCTGTACATAAGATGTAGTTCCTTCATGTTGGTAAAGCACTTTGAGATTCCTGGAGGGAAAGCTCTCTGTAAATCCAAATAGAAGGGCAGAACTGCAGTTGTGCAGTTTTGAACCCCTCTGCAAGGTTTTCTGGTTTAAAAGTGTCTTTATTGCTCATGCTGTGGAGCAATATAGAGAACACTGTCCAACTACACAAGTGACTTTAAGTTCAGAATATCTAACATGTATCTTCCTTTCCTTGCAATTAAAGAATACCTTCCACATACATGTGACTCATTCGAGTAAATGAAACATGTTCTGTTCTAATTTCTATTCTAATTCTGTTCTAAGTTCTGTTCTAATTTCACACATTCAATTTCTTCCAGATTACTACGGACCTGAGGCAGCGTTGCACAGACAGCCATACTGGAACCTCAGCCTCTGCACCTATGGCTGCAGGCATCATTGCCCTGGCACTGGAAGCAAAGTAAGATCTGAAATACATTCTGAAACAAAAATTAAGCATACAAGAAGATATTTCTCATTCATCTAGCACCTTTATGCAGACATCACACAGTGCTTTGGAACCTTTCTTATTATAATACATAGTACCTTCTAAGGGCAGGAAAGCCATTTTCTTTGAAGGAAGTAAGGAATTTGCACACAATAGTAGTTTCAAATTGCATTAATTTATAACATTAAAAATATGTTTCCATCTTTCATGTTTGCTCTTTTTGAAGACACCTTGACCCAATATTTGGCACAGAATACTTTTGGCTGTTGAGTTACAAGCATAAGAATAAGAGTTTGTATTTGAAGACGTGACATAATCTTAAGTAGTGCAGCACTTGTGTCATTATAAGTGTGTTTTCTTAATGCAGTTATCAGAAACAAAGGTATTTTTAAAAGTTAATATAATGTTATTGTGGGGGCTTTTAAACTTTTGAATCTCCTCTTAATGTCAGTTTTAAAATCTTGAAATTCATTCCAAACAATCTGCAAACACAGATAAGATTATATATGTGTACATTTCAGCTTGTTTGGTTAATGAAATGAAATTTGTAATTGATTGTTTTTGTTGAAAGTTTCAGAAAAGTTATATCTTACAAGACCTACAACAAAGCTATTTCTGATTGTGACATCTTAAAACACACTGAGAAACTTATCCTTTTTTTCTCTGTGACCTTCAGTGACTCTACCAGTGGGAAATTAGTGCATATGGACTGGCATTTTTTTTCAAAACTGATAGTTGCTATAACAGACATAAAGACAAGACTGTGTTAAAGCTTTTATATATGGTGATGGAGACAAAATATGCTAGTGACTAAATATCCTAGCAAATTACTCTTTTTTGATTGTAGTACTCCGTTGCATGGTACTAGAAAGAGTTTCAGAGTGAAAATGTGTTGATTTTGCCTCCTTTTAGATTCTGTTCCATTTCATTAAATGGAAGGTTCTGTTTCTAGATCTTAGCCTGTGCATTTGAGTAGATCAAAATTAATTACAGTAATTTCACAACTATAAGGCGCACCGGACTATAAGGCGCACCCCCCCGGATTCGGCAAAATTTGCAACTTTGTAGATCAGATAAGGCGCACCGGTCTATAAGGCGCACTTTTTTTTTGCAGTGAGGCCCCGCCCCCAGCTCACCCTGTGGGGTTGCTGGCTGAGGCCCCGCCTCAACCTGGCAGCCATTGGCCCCCGGGCCCGCCTCCACCCGGTAGGGGCGGTGCTGCGAGCCACCGAGCCACCCTGGACCCGGCAGCCATGGGCCCCCGGGACTGCTTCCACCTGGGAAGGGGGGTGCCGTGGCCCCCCTAGCACGCATTCACACGGCAGCCATGGCTCCCCAGGACTGCCTGGACCCAGGAGCCAGGGTACCGCAGCCCCCCTAGCCCGCATTCACGCGGCAGCCATGGGCCCCTGGGACTGTCTGGACCCAGGAGCGGGGTTGCTGCCGGCCCCCTAGCCTGCCTTCATCCGGCAGCCATGGCTCCCTGGGACTGCCTGGACCCAGGAGCGGGGTTGCTGCCGGCCCCCTAGCCTGCCTTCATCCGGCAGCCATGGCTCCCCGGGACTGCCTGGAGCCAGGAGCGGGGTTGTGTGGCCCTCCTAGCCCACATTCACGTGGCAGCCATGGCTCCCCGGGACTGCCTGGACCCAGGAGCAGGGGTGCCGTGGCCCTCCTAGCCCACATTCACGCGGCAGCCATGGCTCCCCGGGACTGCCTGGACCCAGGAGCAGGGGTGCCGCAGCCCCCCTAGCCCGCATTCACGTGGCAGCCATGGCTCCCCAGGACTGCCTGGACCCAGGAGCAGGGGTGCCGCGGCCCCCCTAGCCCGCATTCATCCGGCAGCCATGGCTCCCCGGGACTGCCTGGACCCAGGAGCGGGGTTGCTGCCAGCCCCCCTAGCCCGCATTCACGTGGCAGCCATGGCTCCCCGGGACTGCCTGGACCCAGGAGCGGGGGTGCCGCGGACCCCCTAGCCCGCATTCACGTGGCAGCCATGGCTCCCCGGGACTGCCTGGACCCAGGAGCAGGGGTGCCGCGGGGCCCCTAGCCCACCTTCATCTGGCAGCCGTGGGCTCCCTGGACTGCCTGGACCCGGGAAGGCGGGTGCCACGGCCCCCCTTGCCCACATTCACCCGGCAGCCATGGGCTCCTGGGACTGCTTCCACCCGGGAAGGGGGGTGCCGCGGCCCCCCTAGCCCACATTCACCCGGCAGCCATGGGCTCCCGGGACTGCCTGGACCCGGGAAGGTGGGTGCTGCGGCCCCCCTTGCCCACATTCACCTGGCAGCTGTGGGCTCCCGGGACTGCCTGGACCCGGGAAGGTGGGTGCCGCGGCCTCCCTAGCCCACATTCACGCGGCAGCCATGAGGCCCCAGGACTGCCTGGACCGGAGAGGGGCGGTGCCTCGGGCCCCCTGGCCCGCCTCCACCCGGCAGGGGCAGTGTCGCGGGCCTCCGGGCCCGCCCCCAGCCGGCTGCTGTGGCACTTCCGGCTCCCCCCACGGCTCTCAGCTCACACTTCCGGTTTGGCAAATTTCACCGCTTTGTACATCAGATAAGGCGCACGGACTATAAGGCGCACTTCCGGGTTCGAGGGAAAATTTTAGTCAATAGGGTGCGCCTTATAGTCGTGAAATTACTGTATATTAATAATGGCATAAAATGTGGGGATTTTTATTGGTGTTCCATTCATTAACTTTTCTCTCTTATGTGTACTTAATATCTGCCACTGCTGCAGACAGCAGCCAATAATAAAACAGAAAAAAAAAATAGAAGAGAGAATCTAGGGAGGAAAATAGTTCTTATGTTGTGTCTTCCCATTCACGTTTTCTTTACCAGTTTGGAGTAATCTTTGGTGTTGTGACATTATAGATTACGAAGTAAAGCCTTTAGTATTATAGGGAGATCATATTGTGATCTATTAAATTTTAATGTCTGGCATTTGCTTGTATGGCATCTGTTTGGTTTATTTTATGCTGTGTCTGGATCTCTTATTTATGTGATTATGTATTTTTCACCTGTGATGCCTGCCAATTTAAGTGACCCCAAGTAAATGTTAGGAATTAAAGTAAGCAAAAAGAAGTTTTGAAGCCATTTAAGTATTTTCAGCAATGCTTTTAAAATGGGATATAAAGGACATATAATATTGTGGCTTAGTGTAACTGTTAACTGGAACTATTTTGATTCAAACAGAGTTTGCATTTTCATAAATTCATCTTTAAATTTCCTATTAGTACCTCTGCTAATGGCAGCGCTTATGTGAGATTTTTTTAAAAAGACAAGTTGGAAAAGGGTTTTCCAAGGTTAGTTACATTCTTTGTACATTAAGCTGCTTAAAAATTAGTGCACTTAGTCCTGAACACTTCTTGACTATGTTTGGATTAATGTATAGTTTCATTCCACTTTGTGCTGGAAGACACAACAATTCATACCATGGAAGGGTTTTAAGTCTGTGGAAGTCAGTTTTCCCCAGTAGCCAAGTCCTGTTCCTGAGAGTCTAATATGGCCTGGGTGTAAGTTAGAACAGCCAACAGGTTGTTTCAACTCACACACAAAGGTATTCAAAAACAAAACATAACAAAACCAAAAACCAAACCAAAACAAAAAAGACAGATTTACACTGCAACCTTGCAGTTTCTTTGACAAGCCCCATATGGTAGGAATGGCAAATAGCTGGTGGAGGATCTCTTACCTGCCTGCTGATTTGAACCCTTCACTTATCCTTTTCTTCCAACAGGGATCTGCTTCTGAAATCCTGGTAACAAATTGTTTGAGGATTTTGTTATGCACAGTGTGAACACGTATATTATTTTTGATCTAGGATTTGAGTATCAAAGTGGCATGTTTTGCCTCAGGAATCAAAGAATTGTAACTGAGTTTCAGAGTGCTTGTTAGGAATCTGTGAAGGTGCAATGCAGGGTTGTAAATATGCAACAACTATCAGACAAATATATCTCTTAATTTTCATGTTCTGCAGTTTTCATATGGTATTTAGGTAGTATATTGCTTTCCAATTGTACCTAGTTGATGTTTCCCATTACATCTAGTACCTTGATCAGGTCTTATGAATAAATGCTTGCTTGTGTGTTGCACTTAGTCATTACTTAATGTCAAATTTTTCTAATTGCAAAGAGAAAATAAGTATAATCAATTTAGTGCACAGAGACAGCAATTTTCTTTCTAAAACCATCTTCATTGAATAGTACCACCTACTGTTGCTAGCAGAAATACCTTTTCTCATTGATAAAATGGTTGGATTTGAGCAAATCAGAGTCAGGAGAGACAATAACCCCATGTTTGTTTCAGAGACCATTATACCATGTTCCTTTGAAGCCAAATTTAAATGAAAACCCTTATGTTGCTTACAGAAGAATACATTGTACATCCCCAACTGAAGTGTGTGTTCCTGTCTGTAAGCCAGTGTATATTTTCCAGTATGTGGTGTATAAACTAATATAAATTTCTTGTTACCAAAAGTTAAGATGGCTTTATGACCTTAAGAAGTCATAAATATAGTCAGAAGTTAAAAGTGATGTGACAGCTGAGGTGAATTGAGGAAGCACTGCCAAGTGACCTCTGTAGTTAGACTTCGAGTGCAAGAGGAGAGGTTATTATTTAAGTGCATCAGCTTTGGCTAGGTCTTTGGTCCACTGATTGACTGCCTGTTATAGAAGGCAATGCTAGAGTGTGTCAGTTAAAAACCTCCTGAATTTTTGCATTTTTTGAGTAGTTTGCTGTTAATATTGAAGTATTTGAAAAATACATCTATATAATGCGTATATATAAGCATTTATAAATGCTTACCATAGAACCTATCTTTCTCTTGAGGTTTAACCACCTATTCCACTTACAGAATTTAAATTATTATATTGACATTGATTTGGGTGTACAGTAATTTCACGAATACGAGCCGCACCGTTTTCACCAAAATTTTGTTCCCACACCGGAAATGCGGCTAATACTCAGGAGTGGCTAATATGTGAATAATTTTCTGACATTTTCAACCCCGGGAGTGCAAACCGAGTCAGTGCAAACTGCAAAGTCGAGTACCTGCCAGTAAAACCCAGCATTTACACGGCTGTTACAAATTGGTTACTCTGTTGCGTGGCGGGTGGAGCTGCTCCGTGCAGGCAGCACTGGGGGTGGGGAAGGCGGGGCAGCTCTCTCCTCCTGGCCCCGCGGCTCGGGTGGAGGCAGGGGTCTCTCTCCTGCTGGCCCTGCGGCTCGGGGGGAGGCAGGGGGCTCTGTGCTGCTGGCCCTGTGGCTCGGGGGGAGGCAGGGGGCTCTGTCCTGCTGGCCCTGTGGCTCGGGGGGAGGCAGGGGGCTCTGTGCTGCTGACCCCACAGCCCAGGGGGAGGCAGGGGGCCCCGTGCTGTTAGCCCCGCAGCCCGGGGGCAGGCAGGGGGCTCCATGCTGCTGGCCCCGCGGCTCGGGGGGCTCCCGTCCCCACGTGCCGCCGCTGCAGAAGCGGGGTGGCTCCATCCCCTCCTCCCACCACCGGCACGGGTACCGGTGGGCTCTGTGCCCCCATGCCACCGGGGCGCAGCACCTGGCCAGGGTGACCGAGCCCAGCGGCAACCGGCCCCAAGCGACCCCACTGAGTGGCAGCGCATAGCTGGGCCGCCCAGCTGGGCCACCCAGCCGTGTCGGCAGCCCCGAGCCTGCACGGCCGAGCCGAGACAGTAAACCCCACCCTGCCGCGATTCTGTTACTATTTGGCAACTTTGTTGCATGCGGGTCCTCCCTGAGAATGACAGAGCGGCTTATACTCGGTGCGGCTTGTATTCGTGAAATTACTGTACTTTGGTTCCTGTCCCTGTTTTCAGTTACATATAAATTTGCCAAAGAATAACTATTTTCCATTTAACTTGCATTAAAAAGGTTTTAAGAAAATTCCATCCAGACTTTTCTTTAACTCAAACAAGGTTAAAAACAAATAACATTTGATTGTGATGATTTTTAACTTCTTCAATTGAGTTTTTCTGTGTCTATGCTTTGGAGCAACAGCTAGAAATAAAACTAGTAGATAGCTGTTGTTCTGGTGCCAGGACAATGCCTTTAACTTGTATAAACTTTTCAGAAATCTCAGTTGGCATTCTCTCAATTGAGACTTCTAAGAGTTAGCAGCTCTATATCCCCTGTAGTTTCTTGGCTGTTCAAGTGTTTTCCCGCATAAGCTTTTAGAGGCTAATCTCTGAAGTTACTCGTGAGGTGCTTCTGGCTGTTCACTTTGAGAGCAAGGATCCCAGCTGCTTTTTCCTGTCAGTTCCTTGTGGGAGTAAAATGAGGAAGGTGGAACAGGAGCAGTTTCAATGAATTGCAGTGTCCCTGTATTCAGTCTTTTGCAATTTGGAAGACAGGTCAAATCCATAGCCTGGGCACCATGCTAACCATATCTACCTTTATTGACCTAAGACAGTGTAAGCCTTCTCCATCTTCACAGTCAAGCTGGTTCTAAGAGTAGCAACTAACTTAAGGTTTTGTTGCTGTTCCTTCCATGCTGTTACTAAGCAGACTGTGAGCATTGTCTTTTGGACTGTCTCATTTTATTGTTCCTTTGGAGATGACACAAGAAAGGATGTAATTCAGATGACTTTCTCTCAGGGGTTTTCTCCTCCCAATTTCATCATTATGAGCCTGCAGTTAGGCCATTGTTTGTTTGATTTTTGGCACTTACAATTTTTTATCTCTGTGTGCACTGCAGATTTGACACAGAGACATCAGAACACTGTTGCTCGTGGATGTATAACTGCCTATCCCACTGTTCATCTAAAGGAATACATCATGTCCTATCACAACTTGTCTGGATTGTATTCTAAAAAGCAATATAAAGATAACACAAAAGATGATTTTTTTTTTCTTTCTTTTACAATAAGAGTGGTAAAACATTGAAACAGGTTACCACAGAGGTGGTAGATGCCCCATGCCTGGAAACATTCAAGGTCAGTTCAGACAGGCTTCTGAGCAACCTGGTCTAGTTGACCATGTCCCTGCTGATTGCTGGGTACTTGGGCTAAATGACTTTTAAAGGACCCTTCCAGCCCAAACCATTGTGTGATTCTGTGGCTGTAGATTCTCTGGCAAAGCCCTCCAATACAGCCTCATGTGGAGATCAGGATGCATTGCAGAAACTATGGAGGTGCAGCATGAATGTAAACTGAATGTTGTAAAGTAGAGCTAGAAATTGATTTAAATGATGTTGTACAGGCAAATGCTATGTTGCTTAAAAAACTATAGCATGTTATGTGACATGTAGAAGTATATCCTATCTTACAAATCCTTAATGGGCCTTGCAATTCATGCCTTTTTTTTTCTTTATTTTTAGTAATTCTTACCAGCCCATAAACAATTACAGTAATTTCACAATTATAAGCCACACCTCATTATAAGCCGCACTTTCATGCAACAACGTAACCAATTTGTAACAATCATACGATCACGGGTTTTACTGGCAGGTGCTCAATTCATGACCGCTGCTATCCCTGCGGTGCTGGCAGGAGCCAAGTCCGCCTTTCCCCGGGCCGGGGTGGCAGCAGGACGGAGCCCAGCCAAGCCTTATCCCGGGCTGGGGTGCCGGTGGGATGGAGTCAAGCCCGGCTTTCCCCTGGGACAGGGTGCTGGCGGGACAGAGCCAAGCCTACCTTTCCCCCGGGCTAGGGCCAAGCCTGTCTTCCCCCGTGCCAGGATGCCAGCAGGACGGAGCCAAGCCCACCTTTCCCCCAGGCCGAGGCCAAGCCCACCTTTCCCCTGTGCCGCGCTGCTGGCAGGAGCCTGCCTCCCCCTGCCACACAACAGAGTAACCAATTTGTAACAATCGCGCGATCATGTGTTTTTCTGGCAGGTGCTCAATTCGCAAGCTCAGCTCAGCTCGCGGTTCACACTTCCGTGCTGGGAAATTTCTGAACTTTGTTCATATATTAGCCGCTCCGGAGTACAAGCTGCCCTTCCACGTTCATACCAAAATTGTAGCCAAAATGGTGCGGCTTATAATCATGAAATTACTGTACTGTCATTCTAGTGCAGCAGCCTAGTGTGAGAAACTGCACCATAAGAAACAAATGTACGTATAGGCATAGCAATGTTTTTTAAAAATGCTCAGGGAGAGAAGACATCTGCTCTCATTAAATACAGCAGAATATTTATTTATGTTAAGAATCTGGTTTAAGAACCCAGGTTTCCTTGGTTTTCAATGACTGCGTAGTCAGTCCTGGGCAGTGTAGGCAGCCAATTCTGGGTCTTATAAACTTCACTCTTCTCTGTCTTCAGCTGAGGAGAACTGTGGCAGTGTATGTAATAGGGACAGATAATGATGCTCTGGGAATGGTAGTGCCTGGTGTTCTTCATCACAATACTTTTTCCTCTTCATTGTTTAGTGGTTTATCACTCCTACTACACTGCTTTTTTAAAAAGAGTACTATTCATCTTCTTGCAGGTAATAGAAAAACTGAAAAATTGGAAGGAGAAAGAAATATAGCTGAATGATGGCACTTTTAGATCGTCCTCTAAGAAAATTAATTCTCCCTATTGTAGATATAGAAGAAACAGGAAAACTGCAATCCCTGAAGATTTGCCCTAATCCTAGAGGATAAATATGTATTAATGTCACAGTGAGGATAGAAATGGCATCTTCTTTCGCCTTCCAGGATTACCCATCATTAGGGGTCCCTTAAAAGGGAATACACATCTGTGCAATCAGGTCCTTGCTTTGCAGCTCACCAACCATCCAATTGCTTGGATTTCTTGCAAAACAGTCACAGACTCTCAGTGAATTCCAGGACTGGTGTACTAGACAAATTAATAACAACAGAGGCACCTGGAATAGCTTCAATAGGAACTGAAAGTCTAGAGGAATTTTCAGTTTGAGCTAGCAGTTAGTGAGATTTAGTAGAGCTTTTCAGCAAGCCAAAAGTTTGATTTCTTCTCCTTTGCACTCATTAAGATACAGTAGTTGGTGGTGATAAAAATTGCCCCTGTGTGAAATGTACTCATACATCTTTCCTTAAGTTTAATATAGCAGAATATTATCATATATTGTTTCAATCTGCTTATAGCAAACCTCCCAGTTGTATAAATAATTTCATATAGGTTTTCTGTAAAACTGGAACATGAATTGAATGAGTGGAGTGAAGGAAAGTAGAGAAGATAAATGATAGTTATTTTGCTTTGGATACTTTTCAACTTATATGACGTTGTAAAATGTCTGATCTGTGGCTTTGTCTTTCCCCTGTTTCATAGTCCATTTCTGACCTGGAGAGACGTACAGCACATTATTGTCAGGACTTCACGTGCAGGACATCTGAATGCTAATGACTGGAAAACCAATGCAGCTGGTTATAAGGGTGAGAGCTTTCTTTCTTCTTTGCTATCACAAGCAAGTTATTATTTAATATTTTTGTTTGACACTACTCTGTGCATGGTTTTGAGACCTTTCAGCCTCAATCTGAAGGGGCCTATCCTCTCTTATACAAGGAAAACCTTTTAGAATGACTAATGCACAAAAACGTTGACTACAAAATGCATTGGCCTGGTCTTCTTAGTCCCCTTCAGTCCTGTAGCATGCACTGCTGCCAGAAAACTAAGTAAATTAGTGGTATTTAATTTTTCTTTTTATACCTAGTATTCTGATCAAGTAGCATGGAGTTGAAGATATAACAATTCTGGATTCCAACCATGTTCTCACTCAGAGTTATTGGCAGTTTCAATTTAAAATGATGAAACAGTATTTTCAAATTTCATTTTTATAGGATAAACCCTACATTATTTATATGTTAGAATTCTGTCAGATTTTGGATAAAATTGAATTTTGAGCTGTTATGACTTTTCGTGGGACATGTAATCATGTAGTGTAGTTTCCAAACTTTTGTACAGCCAAGTAAATTTGATAGAAGCTATATCTTAAAAACATGTTTGCACTTTTAGGGTATATATTTTCAGGGTGGGTTAAAATGGAACCTTGAATCTGTACATTTTATTTCAGCACAGTTTGTCTTCTGATTCCCATTCACTTAATTCTTATACTTTCAATTTGTATTGCATCATAAATGAAACCCTGGAATGGCTTATTTCTGTTTCTCTTTTCATAAGAGTTCCACCAAATACTGAAATACCTCTTATAGGATGAGATTTGATCTATTTGAGCCAGGATCTTCTGAGAAAAAAATGGAATATACAAGCATTATCAAGTTTTTGCCCTGATACCACTTTAAAACTGAAGCCTATATTTAATCTATTTTGGATCAAGGCATTGCTGCTGTAGAGAATCTTTAATGTATAATTCTGACCTATGATATTTTTGCTTCAATGGCATAGAAATCAAACAAATAAAACCCTTTATTTTTGGATCCAAAGCAGTCTCTAACTACAGAAAATATGTTTAGAAATGGGTATTTGATCAGAACCTCCTAATAATGTGAAGGTTCTAATGTTCAAGGGCCTGGTTGTATCCCATCCATGCCCACACACAAAACACATAAATAGATACTTCCTTAATTGCAATAACATTACAGTGTTTGTTATTGTGAAACATCACCCAGGATTTAAAAGTTTTATCAGGGGATTGTGACTCTATCATCACTTCATTGAAGATACATGAAGGTCGAAGAACACTTTTCAAGTAACATAAAGCAGAGCTATTTTTTTCATATCTTACTTCCAAACTTCTATGCTTTTTATGTTTTTCCACTTGTTGCCCAAGAGAGGCAAACACCCTGTGAGTCATTTCACAGCAGCTGTCACTCATTATCAAAAGACAGGTCACACAGCAGCAGCAGCATTGGCAGCAGGACTTGCACTGGTGAATCACTGCTTGTTCTGAATCTTTGGAACTATTTTTCTATGCATTGTTACATATATATAGTAAGGAAAAGGGTGAAAAAAGGTTTGTCTCCACTCACTTCACTCATAGAAAGTCACAAGCATGGATAAGCTCAACTTGGTAACATGGATTCAGGAAAAACAACTTGAACTGACTGAACTCTGCTGTAGACGTTATGGTGAAATTGAAATAAAGGAAGACAAGCTAAATACCTTGACCTCTGCACAGCTCAGGAATCAACCTTAACCCAAAAAAAAGCATTCGTTTTAACTAAATTATTTTGGCAACTTAGGCTGAGCACATGGTTCCAATAAAAATACATCTCTCTTTAATTCCTGTTAGTTTTGGAAGGTGGAGAAGCAAAAGATTTAGTTTAAATTACAACATCCGAACCTGAATTCAAAAGGGGATTTGCACACCACTGCTGGCAAGGCTGAAAGAGGTTTTCTATTGCACGTGGCAATATTTGGTATAATATTACACTACTATCCTTCACTATTGCCAAGAGTAACAATTAAAATGGGGCTTTTCATAGATTAACTACTCTGATCAGACTGGGTTCCTCAAGGAATTGTATCATGATTTTGTTCAAATCAAGAAAAGATCCATGTTTCTTCTACAGTGTGCTCTTAAGAGGGGGTGGAAGCCTTTTTTTTTATTATCTAAAGCAGTCACAAGAAACAATTTACCTTTCTTCAGTGCATACTAGTGGAGAAAGAGGAAAACAAGACTAAGGAGAAAGACAGGTTGGCCGCTTTAGAAATAAGAACTGAATGGGTGAAAAACAGCAAAAACCTGAAAAAACCTTTTACTCAACAAAGGGTCAGCAAGAGCTGGTAGTTGAAAGTGGGTCAGCATGCCATTTAGCAGGCTGTTTTGCTGATCTGCATGGCAACCCTTTCCCTTGCTATAGTCCCTGGCAGTGTTTTGCCAGTGCAGAACACACAGAAAGAGCTCAGAGATGTCATTACTGGTTTCAAGATCTCCTTTTTTAACTGTCTTACATTTATACAAAGAAGGATTAATTCATGAAAAACACTTAAGCTAGCTAGTGATTTGCTAAAGCGGTGCTTGTTATTTGTTTAATTTTCTGGCAAGTAAACAGTGCTCATTAAATTCATGTCAATAGAATTAATTCAGGAATGAGCAAGAATTTTTACTTGGTGGGGGGGGTTTTAAATTGTTTTCTTGTCAGACAGCATGCATCTTTTCTCAGGAACTTTTTATTTTGTAGTCTAAAAAGAAAGATTTGAATACTCAGGATGTTTTCTGGTTAGTCAGATGTACATACAATTTGTCAATTGAGGAGTTTTCAATAATTGAAGTAGTTAATTAGCTGATCTTATGGAAAAACACTTGAGAGCATCTGTTTTTGTGAAGATATCAAAACTGTTGATCTGTTTTTGGCAGATTGTATGCAAATCCTTGTTCTGTCAGCTGTTTAGTCAACAACAGAGCATGCAAGTGCATTCATAAAATGGATACTCCATTAATGCTGACTCATCTCTGACTTGAAAGACAGAGAATGAAACACTGCAGTTTTAAGAACAGTGATCAAATAATATAAACAGTTCTTTGTCTATAAGTGAAGCTCCACATACTGTCAAATACTGTCTCTGGGAAAACAGACCATTCATAGGGAGGAACACTACTAAGTTGCAGGGAAATTGTTAGAGAAGATACTTCACTCTTCCTGGCTCTAAAGCACAGACAATAACACTAGAATACACTAAAATAAAATACTACTGAAAGATAAGATAAAATTAAATCAAAATTCTACACTGTTTTTTCAGTTTCAGGCCATTCTTAGGCCCAGAGGAGATAATCTTCCTAGAAAAACCAAATTCCTCAATTGCCAAGGAGTAATAACAGAGTTATGTCACATCACTTTAGGTTAGCCAAAGTATCTGCTGCCTTCATTGAAAAGTGACCACTGGAAAGGATTAGTGACTTAATATTTTAGAGCCTTTTAATGTAATTCTAAATTACATTAAACTAATTATATTAGTTGTGGGCAGAACATTATCAGTCTGGGAGTGAGAAAGGGATAAGTCTATCTAGGCTTCCACTTAGGAGACCTAGACTGGACTGATTTATCTTGTGGTAACCAGTAGCCAGGCAGGAATTCAGAAATGAGCAAGAATATCTTTACAACCCATGAATTTCAGGGAAGACAAATAAACTATGAATAAACACTACACCTCATGTTTTCAATAACTTCAAAATGTAAATAAATTTTAAATTACATTTTTAAAACATTGTCAGAAGCTGCCATAAGACTTTTGGAAAACAGCAAGCACTCATAAATGGTTATGTCAAGTAATCAAAGATGTTCATCTACAAGAAGATGTATCTTACCGATACTTCCTGGTATTTTCACATGGTACTGGCAGCCAACGTAAACTCCTATCCACCCCTAATGCCCATACACACAGTGGATGGAGCAAGTGAAATTGAAGCTTTGAGTTTAGCTGGTATTTTTTATGCCAGTTTTGTTTAGTTGTCAATAGGCACCAAACACATGAAGTTGCATTGGTCTGTGTAGGAGTGAGGAACACCGTATCTAGCTTGCTTTTTGTGGTTTTTTGTGCTTGAAATATAAAAGGATGACCAACCTGGCTGAACAGGTAGCTCTGGCTGTAACTCAGGAGAATAAAGAGAGTTTATCATCTTAGGGAGACTGCTGGCAGGATGCTCAAGAGAAGTAAAAGGATGTTATGAGGTTATGCAGTGAGAAAACTGGAAGGGCTAAAGCCCAACTAGAACACATTTTGGCTCCTGCAGTAAAAGGCAATTAAAAAATGTTTTTGGAAATTTCCCTCTAAAAAGGAGGGTTCAGGGTAGTCTCCATCCTTTATTGGTTGCAGGGGGAAAGGTAATAACAAAGGATAAGGAAATGGATGAGGTAGTTAATACCTTTTTACCTTTTAATAGCCCTCCAATAATAAGACCCATTGTTCTCTGGGTACCTGAACTGGAAGATAGGAAGGGGAAAAGAATGAAAGCCTCACAATCCAAGGGAAATGGTCAGTGACCTGCCATACCACTTAGATACATACAACTCTCTGTGGTCAGTTGGTACTGATGGAGCTCGTGCAGGAGCTCATCACTCTCAGTCATTTACCAGCTGTCCTGGTTAACCAGAGAGGTCCCAGTTGAAGGGTTCAGAAGAAGATTCTACGGGACTACAGACCTGTCAGTCTCTATGCCAGCGAAGGTCATAGACAGATTTTCTTGAGTGCCATCATGTGGCACCTACAGAACAACCTTCGACACAATTTCCTACAGCATTCTCCTGGAGAAACTGGCAGCTCATGGTTCAGATGCACCATTTGCTGGGTGAAAAAATGACTGGATGTCCAAGCCCAGAGAGTGGTGGGGGTTGAGTTAAATTCAGCTGGTGGCCAGTAACTACTGGTATTCCCCAGGACTGAGTACTGGGGCCAGTTCTGTTTACTATCTTTACCAATAACCTGGACAAGGGGATTGAGTGCACCCTCATTCCATTTTGCAGATGACACTAAGCTGGATGGGAATGTTGATCAGCTGGAGAGGAAGGAAGGCTCTGCAGAAGGATCTGGTCAGGCTAGATCAATGGCCCAATTTGTGAAATGCAACAAGGTGGTATTCCAGGTTCTGTGCTTTGGTCACAACAACCTTGTACAGCACTTCAAGCTGGGAGAACAGTGGCGGGGAAGCTGCCTGACATGAAAGAACCTGGAGTGCTGATCAACATTAGCAGAGTCAGCACATGAGCCAGTAGTTGCCCAGGTAGCCAAGAGGGCCAGTGACGTCCTGTTTTGGATCAGGAATAGTGTGGCTTGCAGGACTTGGGGAGTCACTATTCTCCTGTACTTGGCACTGGTAAAACTGCATATCAAGTCCTGTGTTAAGTTTTGGAGCCCTCACAACAAGGAAGACATTGAGAGTAGTAGCATGTCCAGAAAAGGGCAGCAGAGCTATTGAGTCTTATTAGGAGCTGTTGAAAGAGCTGGAGTTGTTTAGCCTGGGGAAAAGGAGACTAAAGGACCTTATCTTTCTCTGCCTGAAAGGAGGTTGTAGCAAGGTGAGAGGTGGTCTCTTCTCACTTGTAACAAGCCAAGAACAAAAACAATTGTGACAGGGAGGTTTAGATCAGATATGTAGAGAAAATTTCTTCTATGAAAGTGTTGTTAAGCATTGGAACAGACTACCCAGGCAAGTAGTTGAATCACCATCTCAGAAAGTGTTTAAAAGATGTATAGACCTCGCATTTGGGGACATGGTTTAGTAGTTGACTTGGCAGTGTAAAGTTAATGGTTGGACTTGATCGCAAGGATTTTTTCCAGCCTAAATGATTCTTTGATTCTAAGTAGGTAGCTGACAGCAAACATGTTCTTGGAAAAGGCAATCTGCTAACAGCTGCAACAGCACACATATTCTTGGAAAAGGCAATCTAATTATATATACATGACTGGCTTCAACAGATTGGTGGATGTAGAGATGTTGTCCTCACATAAGCAGGCATTAGTCTTCTGTTAGCTGAACTGGTTAGATTGATCTGAACTTTTTGCATTATTGAAAGTTGTTTGAAGTCAGGGCAGCATTTAGTTTAGCACCAGGAAAGAAGTAAATGAGCTACAATTACTAGTTAGTCTAACAGTGGCTGGAAGTGTCTCCCCCAGCACTGATAGAACATGCATGATTGGAAAGGTCTGTGCCCTCAAGAATCTCCTCAACAATACCTCAAGATATCATCCACATTTAAATACCGCATGAGTCAGAGGTCAACATCATAACCTTTATAATTGCTTCATACAGAAATCCTTGCTGCAGCTAGAGAAGATATCTGTGGTGGGATTTGGAAATTAAGATAGCTGAGGAAAAGTGGAGTAAAGACATGCATGTTTTAACAGCAAGTTTAAAATTATAGTCTTTTCAGTGGAAGATCACTGTGACCTTTCTAGGTGACTCTTGTTTCCTTCTTGCATGTAGCAGTTCAGTTTCTGGCTATAAATAAAGTTTTGTTTAACTTAAAATTTCACTAAGAATTTTTCAGTGCTTGGTATGTTAAACCCAAACAAATTGCCAGGTAACTAAGTTCTTCTAGTTCGGAATTTGGGGAAGGGAGCTGGAAAATATCTTGAATTATACAACCTAGATCATGGTTATTGAATTTAATTTTTTTCCTGACAAAGCTGAGGTTACAGACAATGTTGTTTCTAGCACATGTCCAAAGATATAAAAGATCAGGAATTTGTCTGTATAGGTCCAGAAATTAGGATGTACAAAGTGTAGGAGAGGGAGTCTTTCAGAGAAGCCAGACAGGTGTCATTACTTTTCCCAGTCTCAAATTCTTCATTATCAAAGCTTCTCATTTACTTTTTAGATCTGCAATGCTCTGTTTTCTGTTCCCTCTGAAAAGCAAGGAAGAAGCTTTAAAAATATAAAGACAGAGTTCAAGCAGAAGTTTTTAGTCTGTGTCAGGACACACAAAGGAAAATGGATGGACATCCATCATGATTTTTTCTTACAGTTTATTGCTTTCCTGGGGTTTTATGTTGTAAGTCCAACTTACATGTGTTCTAAAATGTAAATTAAATGACTCTAAAGCATGAGTAATGGTGGGAAAAAGGCAAAATAAGCTTTAATGTTCTACTATAATAGCACTCAAAATTGTCACCAACCATGATCAATACAGCAGACGAGGCATTTAAGTAAGTGCCACAGCTCAACAACTGAGATAACTTCCTGTCTGTTTGTCTCAGATAAAAAGGTATACACAATTGCTGTGCTCTCCAACTCCCTAGTATTCCAAACATTGCCAGTGGACTGACAACACTAACAGGATGCACACCATGAGAATGATAACCTTTGACATAATTTCCTTTTAAGAAACCAAGCTCAGACCTTTATGAACACCCTTTAAAGGACTGGGGGGCAGGGAGGAAGCGAAGGTTTGAAAGTATTCCCCTGTAGACTCATAACCATAAGAGTCTGCCACTTATTGTGAATGTAAATTTCTATTTTGCAGTATTAAGAAAAAACAGCCAGGATCAATGAATTTTAAAAGTGACTGATAAACTGATACAATCCCCCAAAGCAAAAGGCTTTAATTACAGACATTGAACATGGAATTTTTAAAGAGAAGTCCTTGGAAGTTACATGCATTTGCATGACATCTTTATATACTAATTCTCAATGCGCTACACTTTTGAGAATGTTCTAGGCAAATATCTAGTCGTGCTTGTATCCATCCATAGCTATGGTGAACATCTTTTGGATGTGGTGGATCTGTCTTTTAAAAAAAACAGTAAGCACTTGCTTTTCTGAACACCAAAGCTCTTCTTCACTGCTGTTGCATTGCTATAATGTCTTTCAGTAGTTACAAAAGGGTGGTATTTTTAATATCAGAGTGTGTCCGCTTTAATGGAACCAGGATTCAGGCCAGTTAGGAAACAGATCACACTAACTGCTATGTAGTATTTTAAGCACTTATTGTATGCTGTCAGGATGTAGAATTTAATTAACAATAGGGAAAGATAAGGGCCTACATAGGACAACTCAGCTCATTTAGATGCCTGAAGTAATTTACAACAGTATGCTTTTTCCCTCCAGAAAAATCAGCTTTTGAGGATTTGCTTTTAAGTCAGGGGATGCAGAACTTCACCCACCACACTGACGTTACTGGCCAGCTATCTCTATAGACTTGGGTTACTGTTTAATTTTCTTTTGCTTCAGATTACTGATCAGCATCTACTACATGGCTCCACAGGGATACTGTGAAGTTGGCTTAGTTCATTAATAATTTCTATGGTTATTCTAGTCAGCATCATTATCATTAAACAATTTGCAGTACACTTTTTTGTGATTTACTGCATGTTTGCATATCCTTTTTCTGCCAAAATCTGCCACAGCTGCATGGTCAGTCAGTAATTACAGTAATTTCATGAATACAAGCTGCAGCAATTTGACAAAAATTTTGGTGGAAACCCGGAAGTGCGGCTAATACTCGGGGGCAGCTAATATGTGAATAATTTTCTGACATTTGCAACCCCAGACGTGCCAGCCAGGGCACCGAGCCAAGCACCTGCCAGTAAAAGCCGGCATTTCGCAATTGTTACAAAGTGTTACTCTGTTGCCCTGGCCCCCTGCAGGAAGCGCGGGGGGCGGGGAGAGAGGCAGGAGAACTCTCTTCTTCCCTCCTCTGCGGCAGCCCAGGAGAGAGACAGGGGGGCCCCACGCCGCCATTGCCGCGGCTCAGGGAGGGGGGGGGGAGCCCGCGCCACCATTGCCACGGCTCAGGGAGCCGGCGGGGGCCCTGCGCCGCCATTGCCGTGGCTCAGGGAGGAGGTGGGGGGGCTCTACCCCTGCCGTCCGCCGTCGTGGCGGGAGCAGGGGGTACTCTGTGCCTGGCCAGCGCCGCGGCGGGAGCGGGGCACGCTCTCCGTGCCCGGCCGCCGCCGTGGCGGGAGCAGGGCCGGGGCGAGCAAACCCAGAGGCGGCGGCCAGCCCCAAACGGCACCACCGAGCTGGGCCACCTGACCCCGTCAGCAGCCCCTAGCAGGCCAAGCCTGCACAGCCTTAGTTGAGCCAGTAAACCCCCCGCCATGCCACGGTTCTGTTACTATTTGGCAACTTTGTTGCACGCGGGTCCTCGCTGCGAACGACAGAGCGGCTTATATTCAGGTGCGGCTTATTTATGGACAAAGAACGAAATATTTGCCAACACCCAGAGATGCGGCTTGTATTCATGAAATTACTGTAGTTTGAGTGTAAATGTTCTGCTGGAGCTCAAATACTTCAGGACACACAGAGCCTCTGTGTGGGACAGAACAAGAGGAATGCTATGTGTCTGATACATCTGACAGCAAAGAAATTCTATCTTTATGTCTCCTGCTAACAATATGTCGGGATTTCCAGTTACAGTGCCTTTGACTCACCTGTCATCATCTGTTCTGAGATGAAGCCTAGCACTGACACTCTCACCAAAAGGCATTTTTATTGTTTGGTAGAATGACATTGTATTTGTCTACTTTTGAGCTCTCAAGGAATCCTAAATGTATCTCCTAGGGTGAATTTGCTCCTAATCGAGGAGGTGGGTACATTTTTTTGCAAGGTGTTGCACGATGCAGTCACAAAATAAATTCTTTTCTTTAAAAATTTGCGGACCACCATGTTTTGCATGCTAAAAAAATTTATAAAAGAAACAATTCAATTAAAAAAGACTACTGCTAGTTAAAAATTATTGTAGATGCTCCTTAGCCAATCTTATCTCAGCATTTTTGTCACCCTTCTAAATGCGTATAATCTTCAGATTTATTCTGTTCACATAAGCTGTCTTATTTCAAGTGAATTAATTTATTCGGGAAAGGCTTTATGATTTGCAGCCAAATGCTGTTCCAGAGAAGTCTTAGAATCTTGCTGCAAAATTTTCATAGCAATCACCAGTCAGCAGCAGTGAGGTTTTCTGTTCCCATCACAACCCTGCTGCTTCAGAGGCAGAGAAGTAAGTCAGCCTTCCTGGTCAATCTGTTGAGGTTTTCAGCAAGGCACACTGGTGTTTTCCCTGACTCTGGGTAAGACACTCCTATATACAGAGCACAGTCTGTGAGTGAACACCATGTGTTCTGTACACTTCATTAACTTGGTTGACACCTTCCTAAACTAGATCTGAGGAGTAAACCAGGAACTTAATAACCTCATGAGTTTTAAAATCCTGAAATAAATAAAATATGTGAGAATGTGAAAGTAAATAGAATCTCAGATTTAATTTCTCAGTATTTTAAGATGATGTGTTCTAAGGCTATTTTTTATGACTGCAAAGCCTCATAGCAGTGTCAGAGTTAGATACAAGCTACTCAAAAAGGTACACTGGTTACTGGAGGTTTAGTTTCTACTAGCTATCCTGCAAGTTCTTCTGGCTAGTTTTTCTATTTTATCAATAAATAGGAGCAGAAAGAGAAAATGTAAAATCCAGAAGCCTCTTTTTTTTTGTCAAATCTATTATCAGGTAAAGCCATGGTTAGTATAGTACTGAAGAAATTACTTGTACTAATGCAAAAATCAGAAGTAGACACAGACATAAGTGGAATCTCAATAAAAGCAATTTTTGAAGTGCTCTTGCACCTGACTATGAAAATGTTCAAGGGCCTGGAGCACCTCTACTATAAAGAAAGGCAGGGAGGAGTGGGGTGGTTCAATGAGAAGAGAAGGCTCCAGTGAGACCTTAATGTGGCTTTTCAATATATAAAGGATTCTTAGAAGAAAGACAGAAAAAAATTTTTTAAAGGTCTTTAGTGACGAGACATGGGGCAATAATTTTAAATTGAACAAGGATAGACTGGACATAATGAAGGGTACTTTTACATGTGATACTTGGTAACAGCCAACATGGCTTTATAAGGGGGAAATGGTGCCTGACAAATTTGGTGATCTTCCATGATGGCCCTGCAGGATTGATGGATAGGGGCAGAGCAGAGCAACTCACATCATCTACCTGGACTTCTGCAAAGTATATACCACTCAACATCCTTGTCTTCAAATTGAAGAGACATGGATTTGATGGATGAACCACTTGGTGAGTGAAAAACTAGCTAAAAATGTCCACACACAGAGTGGTCATTGTCTCCATGGAAACTAGTGATGAGCGGTGTCCCTCTGTGGCAGATATTGGTCAATAGCTTTTTTGGTGACACAGTGCAATCAAGTGCACCCTCATCAAATCTGCTGGAGAGAAGGGATGCCGTACAGAAGGACCTTGAAAGGCTGGAGAGGTGGGTTTGTGTGAACCTCATGGAGTTCAACAAAGCAAAGTGCAAGGTTTTTAGACCTGAAATGTGGCAATCTGAAACACACTCCCAGACTGGGCAGAGAAGTGATTGAGAGCAGCCCTGTGGAGAAGGATTTGAGAGTAACGGTTGATGAAAAACTCAACATGGGCCAGCAGTGTGCACTTGCAGCCCAGAAAGCCAACCCAAACCTTGGCTGCATTTAAAGGAGGTGATTCTGCTCCTCTACTCTGCTCTGGTGAGATCCTACCTGGAATGCAGTACAGTCCACAACATAAAAAGGACATGGAACTGTTGGAGCAAGTCTAGAGGAGGGCCAATAAGTTGATACAAGGACTGGACTCTGCGAACACAGTCTGAAAAAGTTGAGGCTGTTCATCCCGGAGAAGGGAAGGTTATGTGGAGATTTCATAGCAAACTTGCTGCTTCCGAAGGTGGCCTGCAGGGAAGCTGGAGACGGACTCTTCATCAGGATTTGTAGTGACAGGACAAGGCATAAAGGGGGTAAATTGAAAGAGGGGAAATTTAGATTAGGTATTAGGAAAAAATTCTTTACTGTGAGGGTGGTGAGACACTGGAACAGTTTGCTCAGGGAGGATGTCCAACCCTGTCAGTGTTCAAAACCAGGTTGGATAAAGCCTTGAGCAACCTGAGGGGTAGATTTCCCTGCCCATGTCAGGGGGTGCTGGGACTAGTTGATCTTTAAGGTCTTTTCCATCCCCTTAATATTCTGTGATTCTGAGGTTCTATGATTTGGATGGTGAGGCATTGGAACAGGTTCCCCAGAGACACTGTGGGTACCTTATCCCTGGAAGTACCTCAAGGCCAGATTGGACAGGGCTTTCAGCAGTCTGGTGTAGTGGAGGGTGTCCGTGCACATAGCAGGGAGGTCAGACTAGATGAGCTTTAAATGTCCTTTCCAACCCAAATCATTCTGTGGTCTATCATACTGTAATATAGAGGCCCTCCAGATTATCATTGTGGATCTTCATAGCTTCCACTTTCAAGACAAATGTATTGAGCATTTTTCTGGTTTTCACGACCTTATCTAGTGTGATGATAATTTTAAGAACTCAATCTTCCCACATCCATACAGCGGCAATGGAGTCTAAAAATTCCTGGATTTCAGGGAATTCTTTGAGGAGGAAAGACTTAGTTTGCTGTTTCAATTGGTTTTAGGTACAAAAATGGAGGCTTGTTCTGTGTAAAATACAAAAATAAAAGTAATGTGCTTAATTTGAAAACCACGGGACAGTTGGTTTTAAAAACAAGAATGAAAAAACATGTTCTTGCACACTTGTATTTCTGGCTTATAAAGCAGTTACGTGTTTCAGAAATTGAACTCAGTTGTCACAGATAACTGATCATAAGTTGACATGAAATAGGAATATGACTAAAACAAGATGAATTATTAGTCAAGATCAGTGAGTGTTGTCTTAGAGGGGACATGACAAAACAAAACAGTTTAAACCATGCCATCGTAACATTACTCCCCTTTTTGTCCCTTTAATTCTTGTTAGACAGTTGTTTTTCCTTGTTGAAACATTTCGATATTCAAAGCAAATGACAGCAAAGGAATATGGAATTGTTAAAGCATTACAGAATTAGTTCAACAGCAATTTCAGAGAAAAACCAGGAGATTATGAAAAAGCTTGGGAAGTCACTCCAGCAGCTCAGAAAGACTTGTTTTCATGGTACATTAATGAAGGAATTGCACCACAGATAAATAAATGGACTTTAGGCCTTGAGAAATGTTATTTCATTTTTAAGATGAAAATATCTTTAAGAAAAATTTAAAATATCAGCTAAAACTTCGTGTTGTGGGCGACAAGTTTTTCTCTGAAACATTCCCTGCATCTGTAAGGCTCTGTGATAACTGTGATTTTGTAGAAATAAAAATAATCAATTAGTACTGCTGCCAGACTGGAGAAAGAATTCAAGACAGCTCTACCAATGGACGCGTCAGTCACATAAGGATATCACATTTTTCAATCCTTTGACTGAATAAAAGCAGCAGTCTTCTCAGTCACCAGCATACATTGTATCAGCCTTGTATTGGTATTTTGTTTATGAAATACAAGCACCTTTTTACAAAACAGCCCAATACCCCCTCTGACGTATATAATGATTCCTTGCAACAGCTCAGCCCAGTAGCAATTCACAGCAGTGATAATGCAGAGCACAGAAGTGGGTGGGTGCAAGGTCTGGAGGCATTTTGCATTTGCAGTTAGCTTATCTCATTCTGCAGTCATCATTACCTTTCAGATAGGTGCTTTTGATTAATCTGGGTTAGCAAAGTCAGCTCGGTATCTTATGTATACAAATCAGTGGCAGTTCCAAGTGTTTTCTAGAAGATATTTATAGTTCCATGTAGACCACTAGGTTATTTTTAACCTTTGGGACAGGCACCTTGGCATGTAGTTCACAGGAATACTAGGATGTACACAGATAAAGAAGCACAATTTGAAGGCAGTAGAGAGAAAAATCTGTTTTTTTTCTCTAAGACACCACTACTTTATTTAACTCTGTGATTCTTTCCTAAATTGCTACAATGCGATCTTTGAAAATTATGAGCCTCTACTGGTACCTTCAGCTGCTAACCAACCCACTGGATCAAGGGCTTTAAATGGGAATGTTTTGAATTGGAATGTCAGTCGACATGGGAGGATGTAAAAATAACCCTGTCCATCAGGAAGTTTTTGTTTCAATGGGAAGGCCTTTCAAGGAAAAAAGGTATTTCTCTTTCAGCGGAGGGGAAAAAAAAAATGCAAACTGTCAGGTGAAGAGTTTATCACTACACTGCTGCTCTCATGCAAGAGATTTTAAACATTGAGTCATGGACAATTAACATAACCACACAACCTTAAATTTTTTTTTTTCCTGGATGAAAATTCCTCCTAAATTCTGTCTTCCAAATAATTGCTAGGGTAGGAAGGATAGAAAGTTCACTCTATAGATTTTTTTTCATTTTTAATGTGCATAGTAGGGAAAAGAAATTCTAGGGGTAAATAGTTTAAAAATCACATAAGTATCCATCCGTCCAAAGGTTACTGACTGGTGGTGGCAATGTTATGTTCTCTTCTGCCCTTATTTCTGATTAAAAAAAGGTGAGGTGAGGAGAATTTTGTCTCTGAGCTCAGCATTCTAACTGGACATCTTGAGCTCTAATTCAATGTAAGTTGCTAACAATCAGAAATAAAAAATGCATTTTCCCTGGGTTAGCTGAAAAAAATTTCCATTAATGAAAGTTAAATCAATCCCCTACTTTTTAAAAGTACTATACGGAGTAACTGTGTGCAGTTATAGACCATGTGAGTTAAGACTCTTGTTCCTCCCACTGATCTTCTGAGCAGACAGAAGGATTATTAATTAAAATATTAGTGTAAGAACTGACTTATGTCTTCACAGAGAAATATGCACTCATTATCAGATGCAGTGTTTCCCGGATGACATCTAAGGACATTTCCATCACAGGAATCTTCTTCACAATGCAACATGTTTCTTCATATACATATAGAAATAGGACATCTCTTTCCCTATCCATTTTTTTTAATACATAAAAGAGAATTCAGAAGGCTGAAGGAAGGCTAAATGTATTTATTTTCATATATTTTAGTTGTGTTTCGTTTTGGAACAGAGTGCTTGCCTCATATGGCAGAAGAGTTGCATGTAGTTATCTCCAAACTAACATTTCCATGCTATATGCACTTTGGTTTGGAGCTCACAGGGAAGGAGATGGGAAGAAAACTAGCCCATTACACAGTCACTACACTGTATTTTTGCCATATTTTTCACTGAATAATCCTTTTCAGCTGGCAGTTTCAGACAGTATTAGATATTTGGAAGATGTGATCCTTAAGTTTTGGACTGTATTTGTTTGAGAAAGCCAGGGTTTCTTCAGATAGAGTCCTTTGAATTTTGGTTTGGCAATGAATAGACATTGCTTTTACAAACCCTCTACAATGTGCAGTTGGAGGGACTTATACCATGTTTTGTTGCATTGCTGGTCAAAATAGCACTTACAATTTTCTGTGGGTTTCTGTGGTAGCAAGAAAAACTGGTTTACTAATATTTGCAGTCTAAATTCCTCTTGTGGAAGCTTTTTTCCTTTCACCTTCTGCTGTCAGAACTTTATCAAGAGCACCAATTTGTCACAATGGAACATCATGGCTAGCAGTTCTTCCAATTCATCAAAGCCCTTTTGCAAGTCTCTGTTTCGATTGGAACAGCAACCAGAAACACACAGCTAATTCATTAAGTGCTTTTCACCCTCATCATGCAGACAGCTTTAGGGAGATGATGGATCTACCTGGTTGGTTGGTCAATGACAAGTATACTGTACTTATTACAGGAACAGGAGAGCATGCACATACTGCTTACACTCAGGGAAGTTCAGAGGATACAGCAGTTACAAAATGGTCTGTTCCTTCTCGAATTCATTGTCTCAGTTATCTTCCTTGAATACACATGCATGCGTTTGGTATTTGAATAATGGAGGTAAACTTCCTCTCATTCATTATGCTTAGCCCCCTAACATGCAAGAGAGCTGAGTTAAATTATGGCACATGGACAAAGATCAGAGGTGATTTTAGTCACTGGCATTCTGTAGTTCTCATGATATGGCAATGCAGGTAGTGCCTCATGTCACTTCTGTAATAAAGCGGTGAACACATTTGTGGAACAAATTAGATACTGTCATAATTGTTCCCAGCAATAAGATTTTGGAGCTTTGAGTGAAAGTAAGGAAGAAAAGACGTAACTCCTGTTAGGATGTGACACTCTGGAAAAAGCAATGAAATTATGAAACCCAAGGGTTTATGCTATAACTGTATCCATTCTGTTTGTACCTTGCAGTGAGCCACCTTTATGGATTTGGACTGATGGATGCTGAAGCAATGGTGACAGAAGCAGAAAAGTGGACAACGGTGCCTCCACAGCATGTGTGTGTGGAAAACACAGATCGGCAAATCAAGTAATATCCGCTACCAAAACTCATGCTGACATAAACTTTTGGAAGGAAATTGGGCATAATTTACCCAACTTTGTATATAATTTTTAAAGCTGCACCAGGGATTCATCACATTTATGGTTGTAGTGCATGGGAATAGGCCCTAGTTTAAAGAACATTGCAGAAGGTGAAGGTGAAAATCAGGCCAGACTGATTGATGGGTTGATGGATTTTGATGCATCAAAGATGATGCATGAAAGAAGAATGTTTGGGTGAATGCATTTCAGTCACCTTTCCAAGAAGAGTACAGACTTACTGGTCCAGGATGTAACAAGCAAATATGCTTTTGATACTGTATGATGTTGTCTCTTTCCAATAGTCTTAGCAGAATCTCTAGTTCAGAGGCCAAGATTAAACTGCTTTTCACTAAGATAGGGTCTCTAAAGAACCAGGCTTAAGAGCAAAATTCTGTTATGTGCACTCCATGGTTATAGAGACAGCATCAAGCACGAGGCACGCTTCCAAAGCATTAAGAATTTTGTTTGATAATTATGTTTGACAGGCTTGATCTGTAACTGGTATAGTCTGCAAGGATGTCATGCCAATTTAAGCCAGCTGAGTCAGATGCCTTTTGGTACAGTTAACATGTAATACTTGCTGTTACGTAAACGAGGACTAGCTATGCCAGGCATTTCCTGGGGTTTAACAACCAGCTGTGATCCCATGACAATCTCAGCAATTCTCAGCTTGGCACTAATCCACAATAATGCTCTGTCCCAAAGGCTTATTCCTATTTTACCTTGTGTATGTGCTTAACAGAAACCCAGGCAGTTGCCATTAGCCATTATCTGCAGTAAAATAATTACCCTGTAGTGGTATTTTCAGCTAGGAAATACATGTAAAAACTGATGATTATAGGCTACTGACTTCTCAATTGTCCAACACTGTCATTCCCTACTAAACAAAAAAGATGGGGTTGTGTATTTTACACAAAAGCGAGAAATGCTGATGTTGTTTGCTGTGCTTCTGTTATAGAACAATACGACCTGACAGCATTGTCCGTTCAATTTACAAAGCCACTGGCTGTTCAGATAATCCTAACCACCATGTGATCTACTTAGAGCATGTTGTTGTGCGTATCACCATTACTCACCCTCGACGTGGAGACTTGGCAATTTACCTAACCTCTCCTTCTGGAACTAGGTCACAACTCTTGGCCAACAGGTATAGTATGACAACCCACTTTCACAGTACAGGCCACATGTAGAGCCTGCATTGAGATGTTAATGTCAGCAAAGTGCAGTCAAGTAATTACAGCAGGGTTGCTACAAGACACAGGCTAATTATTTTTTCTTAGAGATATGGGCAGGGTGAAGTACAAATGACAATCTCAGTAGAAGACCAGTGTTAAACCCAAGACAAAATTAGTCAATTTCAATAGTTCTTGTGTGGCTCACCATTTATTAGATGGCTGGAAAATATGAAGAAAACAGATTCAGTGTTCATAAGGAAGCTGAATCAAAATGTTTCTACATATTGCCACTTATTTTTAGTTTTTCTCTTTTGTTATTCTTTTCTTAGTAGCAATGAAAATCAGATAAAATAGTTTATATTTACTATATTTTTAAAACCCTTGATGTTACCTTCTTCCAAATCCTTTTTTTCAAAGTAAACATACTCAATCCATGAAAGGCCCATAATAGGACACTGAGAAGTGCACTAGCACTTGTAATAAAAGGGTTCATTTGTAAATTGCACATTAAAGTTTTTAAGTAAGCCATCATCTTTAAAAGCTGGACATCAGTGCAGTGATATATACTTGCTTTCAAATGTCCAGCCATTTTAACAACAGCTGCTAATAAAGATCAGTCTTTTTCCTCATCCTTTCACCTCTATGTTGTGTTTTGGGAGAAATTATCACAGTACATGAAATTGTGTTTTTTCTTCTGACTGAACTCAAAGAACTATCTCTTTGTCCAAGGTGTAATTTCCAACATTAGTGCAATTTATGTCCCTGGTAAGTGGAGGGAATCATTAGCAAACTGAAGGACTTCTCAGTGAAGTTTCTATTTCTCTGATCTATTAGCAGAAATTTTCCTCAAAAAAAACATTGACAGTCTTTCCCATGTAAATCTCACTAAATCCACAGTCAAGAACACCACCTCCTACCAGAGATGGTTAAGGCACTAAGAAACATCAGAAAACTTCCCAAACTTTCCTCCAGTTCCAAATGTGCAAATAAGTTATATTTACAGTAAGAAATGCTTGTATATTTCTCCGACTAGCTATAAATATTCTTCCTGATGAGACCACAGTATGATAGATAATTCTTTTTCCTTGATGACTTGATTTAGATGACTGCCATTCTGCTAGATATAGGGCATGGCTCCCAGAGAAAAATTGATGTTTATTTATGTTATGTATTAGAAACTGCAAAAACTTCTATCTGTCAAACCTGTGTTGTGAGAGAACTCTTCCACTGGCATGCTCAAATCTTCACAAAAGTTAATGTCCTTATTCCTAGTCTTTTAATTAATTGAGAGTAGCCTGGTTTCAGCCTGCTTTTCATCTATGTTTCCTCAGACAAAAATGCTGATTGTCTAGCTCTGGAGACTTGCATGTCCTCTTGTATCTCAATGATAGAAGGACTTACGTACGTTTCCTCTTGAAACAAAGAGCCTGTTTTGGAGACAGAGCTCAAATGGACTTAGTTCTGATTGAAGTGTGAATGCACCTTTTTATTAAAGATTATGTTAAATAAAAAGAAAAGATGAACTGAAAATATTCTTCAAGCTGTAGACAGTAATTCACCAAATGGAGAGAAAGTTGTCCTAGAAGTTTGGGGTCTTCTAGAATATCTCCTGTCATTGTGAGTGCTGTCATAGGTTGCTGATAAAGCACATAGGCACACGTTTGTATCTTCCTGCTGCACTTCTGCACTGAACAAAGAATTTGTCCTCTGCTAGCCAGCAAGACAGGTTTCTCATATTAGTTATGAAACAGTCTTTTGGGTTTTTTTTGTTGAAGAAATCCTTTTGTTTTCTCTTCCATTTTCATGCAGTAGGTCTTCCTCAGTTCAATATGAAAAAACCTGAAGGACATCCAGTTAGGTACACAAACAAAACAATCTTGTGTAAACCCAGTGGTTTCAACAAAGCTAACTTTTGGCTCTGGGCTTTCAACTCTTGCAGCTGACTCACAGCAAGTGGGAAATACATTCCAGTATCATGGTTCACCTCTGATGATGATTGGTATGTGGAATAGGTACAAAATTCAATTCAATCTTTGTAACCTGTGCACTTTAGAAGTTATTATTCTCTGTATGTGCAGTACAGAAAGGGAATACAAATATATATAAAATATGGGGATGTTCAGCTCTTTCTTATCTGATAGTATCAGAAGACTAAACAGAAAACAAAGAAACATGAAAGGCCTTTTATGTTTTGTCACTTCTCAGAAAACAAATTATTCATGACAGAGCTCATAGAGTCTCATCAAAAATTCCCTCCCTTTCCATGCAAACCAGAAATATACTGATTTGCCATCACATTGGGCTAAGAGCCTACTAAACAACTCTGGACTACTAATATTAGGGATAAATGTATATTGCAAATTCTAGGTCTGAAATACCTAGAGCTTTCATGAGCCCCTTCTTGGGGTAGAGTGAGGGATATGAACACAATGCTTTCTGAAATAGTGTTTCAAGGCTTACTTTGTTTGGCCTTACTGTAAGAAGTCACGCAGCTTACAGGTAGTAATTTCTTGAAATTGGGAATATGCTATGTGTTGTTGAAGTATATGTTTTAGCATCATGTTGTAAAATAAAACTTGACATAGGATGGTTGTTATTCTGTAGTATGAAAAATTAGTTATGAGGCATTTGATTTTAAAGTATCAATAATACTGAGTATCAATGAATAATGAATTCAGCTGTAAGGATGCATGCAGAGATACATTAGCAGCAAATAGTCTGGTTTTTTTGCTATAGGCAAAGGGCCCAGAGGGGCTGTTGTACATTACTACTACCTGACTGAGATGTTTTTCTCAGACATACACAACTTTTTAATGCACATGTACAGGATTAATAGCGGCAATACCAGCTGTTTTTACTGAAATCAGGGAAAACAACATTGCTTTACAGTCTAAATTCATCTGGGTTTAATTTGAAGCAGTTTGCTTGGAAAAATGTTTTTAAGTGCAAAAGGTATATTTTACGTGTGCACTTTTCCACCAATTCTGGAAGAAAAGTCATTGTGTGTAATTTCTGGTGCAATGACAAGTATGTCCCTCAAGGCAATATTTGGCCTTTTTTCTGCATATTTTATCCTTAATGTTGGCATCCCCTAAAATGACTTCAGTAAGAAAACTTGTTAGTCAGACACGATGTGAATTCCTTTGCAGGCATTTGGTGGATAACGCTGTCACTGGTTTAAGCCTTATGTGCATTCTTCAAAATCTACATTACAGGGAACATCTGCTTTGTTGTTTGGAAAGTACTAAACATGATTACATTGGATATGCTGCAGCAGAGGAAAATACAGGTTGGAAGTGTATTGGCTGGTGTGAGGATGAGGCTAGAGTGAAGTCCAAAGGGGAATAATATCCCCTTTTCAAAAACAATTGACCAGTGGATTTGGCAGTGTGGGTTTCTGAGTGTTTTTTGAGACATACCAAGGTCAGTTCTAACAAACATTCAGTACAGGCAGGCTATGGAGGAGAAGCTAGATACAAAGGGAGTAGGAGAAGCAAACTTAGGGCTCATTTGTCTCTCCCACTGAAGTCATGGCTTATTTAATTCTTGCCCTTTAAATTTAATGCAGCTGTTGCCATTTGAACTGCGTAACTGAAATATTTCAGCCACATGGTGGCAACTTTCCAGGCCACTAACTTCATAAACTTATATGGCCCTGGTATTAATAATGCTTCTCTTCAGTAACAAAAGAATGTATTTTCATGACCATCTTTTTCCTACCATGAGACCTTAGACAATCAGTAAATTTTAATAATATCCTCTGCTGCAGAACTCTTAGACCAAAACCAAGTTATTCATATCTAATCTTAATTGTTTGCTTCATAAAATGCCTTGGTGATCTGAAGTAGAGGAAAACTTTCTTTATAGGCATGAATCTTTTTTACGGCTTACATGTTATACTCTACTATTAAACAAAACTAATATTTTATGTATCCTAATATGATGAACCGTAAGGGCTAATCTTCATGCTGATTCTCACTGAAAAGGTCTCTGAGGTGATAGTAATCTAAGTCCACAATGAGCTAACAATAATCCTATGCTTGTGCCATGTCTACAGGGTGAAACAGTTCTTGGATAACTATTTCTCCCAACTCATACTTCCTATATTTTGTTTCATTCATGTTGGCTGTATCTTTTATTAATTTTCTTCCCTTTTTTTTTCCTTTGGGGGATTGATGAATAGATATCCCACTACCGAGCAGCTGGCTGACCAGTGTAGTGTGTGGAGCTCTTCAGCCTGACATGTCTGCAAGTAATGTGGATGTATGTAGTTCCTGGGGACAAGCTCTCCACTTTTAAAGATGGTGATCACCATACTAGCCATTGTTTCAGGCTGACAGGCATTTTACACTATTGTTCATGTTACTCCAAACAACTTTATCATGATAGTTCAGAGATATCCATTGTTTCATAAAATTAATTATGATAACCAGATGTAACATGGAAAAAAGACAAAAAAAAAAAAGGTGTATATGCAGAGACTTTGAATATATTTTCTTTAGCTCCACATCCAGAAATTTTAAGTGATCTTTCACATGTAGGTGGAAAGCTTCTGAAATGCCTAGTGTCTTCTCTGACCATTTCTTTTTTTCCCAAATATTTCAGCGTAGATGGGCAGTAGGGTCTGGCTGAAGCTTTGGTTAAGTCCCTTTGAGCTGTCTGCATTTCCTCAGGGAGCTGATAATTCGACCCTGTGGAGAAGAGCTGCTTTAAGGGGAATAGGTGACTAAAGCTGTTTCAGATACACAGCTTGGGAAGGCGCTATGTAGTCTCTTCAAACTATAAACACACTTGAAGTCTTGTGGCCATGCAGATTTCTGGGCAGGGACTACCTGCCCATGAGGCTGCCAGTTTGTGTGCTGGAGCACATCATAACAAAAACTGCTACTGTAGAAGAAAATTCCTGTCTCTTGCCAGCTACTCTGCTGCATCCACAGCCACTAGCTAGTGCTGTGTTTCCAGGCTGTTAATGCCTTGAGTTCAGTATACAACCATTAGTGTCAACCAGGTGCAGCTGCACCCTCTCAGCTGAAACAAACCATCTTGATAAATAAGAAAGCGCTCTTTTTGTGTGTTTGCTTATATTGTTCATGATGGGTGATGCTGGTGCTGCTAAACAAATCTTTTTCTACCTTTTCTCACATGAAATTCAAAATTGAAACAAATGCTTCCAAGTATTTAGAAATTTAAAGATTCTTTTCTGAAAAGCTGACATGCTTGTTTGCTGCACTTTTTAATGCTGTTAGAAAGTAGCTAAGTTGCCTTCCTCTGGCAAAATTTTGGTTACAGATTAATGTTTCTACTTTAAATTATATTCTTGAAAAAAAAAGGTTATGTAATCTTTAGGCTGAAATGGTGGCAGTGGAAGACACCAAAACTCTTGAATTTGTTTTAAGAAAAAAGCGTTTTATTCCACACTGTGTATCTAGACATACATATGGTATGTGATGAGTATGGCATAAAACTCCTCAGAAAGAGAAGAACAATTTTTTGTTAATATAATGTAAGCGGCAGCTCATAATTGTGTAGTCAATCATGCAGTCACATCCACTCCATGTTGAGTGTTCTGTTTCTAAGAAAGGTCCCCTGAGTAATTGAGTAACAGAAATGGCATTCTTTGTGATTATGTTAGCAAATAAGTTTTGAAAATTCAGATGTTGTTAACGACTTTGGTCTTTGAAAGCATGTTGCATTCATGAGCACAGGTGTATGATCACAGTCATAAAAAACTATCAGATTATTCTAGTAACCTTTTTTAAGTATTTTAGTCTATAATAATTGGTAATAGTCAATTAGCAATTCATCAGACCATATCCTAAATTTTATTGATCCAAGATAATCTGTGTCATAAGTGTGTCTTTGATTGAAATTCTGACAAATTACAAAATTAAGTTGTGGATTGACTGCATGCTTCTTAAAAGAACCTATGTATTTCTTTTTGAATAAGGGATGTACAGCTCAACATTTGATCATTTCATTCATTTATTTAACACCACTTAAAGTGAAATTCCTGTAATACCTCATGGGTTCTTTGATTTGAGAGTTTAGTGCATAAACAAAGCAAAGCAAAAGTACTTGGACCATTTCCCATGTCCAAAATACATTCAGAGTCAGAGTCAGTATATTTCTACTTTGTTTTTCACTATTCTTTTGACCTTCTGTAGCTTTTTGACTTATTTGTAGAATATTTTGTGGAAACACAGTTCATGCATTCAAAGATTCCAATTTAGACCACATTTTTAAAAATTCAAATCTTTTTCAAAGAAATGTTCTTTAAAAAAAAATAGCCAATTTTCTCGGAAATAATATTACCAGATTTTCCCTGTTTCCGTGGAAGCTTACAGTTCCAGTCACAGCATATTTTAAGTAACAGTTTTTAAAACACTCTATGTGGAATTTTTGTCTCTCCCACCCAAAATTACTTTAAATAATTATTAAAATGGAAATCTGACAACAATTCAGAATTTCAAAACAAGACACACATAGTTATACAAAAAGCACTATGGAAAATATCAGACTAATTACAGTAAAAGTAAAGAGAAACTCATGTTTTTAATGTACAGTAATTTCACCATTACAAGCTGCACTGATTATAAGCCGCATCTCCGGGTGTTGGCAAACATTTTGTTCTTTGTCCATACACAAGCCGCACCCAATTATAAGCCGCTCTGTCGTTCGCAGCGAGGACCCGCGTGCAACAAAGTTGCCAAATAGTAACAGAATCGTGGGATGGCAGGGTTTACTGACTCGGCTTGGGCTGTGAGGCTTCAGGGCTGCCGACGGGGCCAGGTGGCCCAGCTCGGTGCTGCCGTTCAGCGGGGTCGCTCGGGGCCGGCCACCGCTGCCACTGGGCTCACTTGTCCCGGCCTGGTGCTGCGCCGCAGTGGCAGAGGGGCACGGAG